>NC_068968.1:7600751-7916358 GCF_026419915.1 Harpia harpyja
GGTTTCAGCTGGGATAGAGTTAATTGTCTTCCTAGTACCTGGTATAGTGCTATGTTTGGAGTTTGGTACGAGAAGAATGTTGATAACACACTGATGTTTTCAGTTGTTGCTAAGTAATGTTTAGTCTAAAGTCAAGGATTTTTCAGCTTCTCATGCCCAGCCAGCGAGAAAGCTGAAGGGGCACAAGAAGTTGGGAGGGGACACAGCCAGGGCAACTGATCCAAAGTGGCCAATGAGGTATTCCATACCATGTGACGTCACATCTAGTATATAAACTGGGGGGAGTGGGGGTGGGGGAATCGCCACTCAGGGACTAACTGGGCGTCAGTTGGCAGGTGGTGAGGAATTGCATTGTGCATCATTTGTATATTCCAATCTTTTTATTATTACTGTTGTCATTTTATTAGTGTTATGATTATCATTATTAGTTTCTTCTTTTTATATTCTATTAAACTGTTCTTATCTCAACCCACGAGTTTTACTTCTTTTCCCGATTCTCTCCCCCATCCCACTGGGTGAGGGGGAAGTGAGTGAGCAGCTGCATGGTGCTTAGCTGCTGGCTGGGGTTAAACCACGACATAAGCACACCCATAAGGTCATTGTTACTCCAGGGTGGTCTTTTGTTCTGCCTTCTTCCTTTCCCTTTGTAGGGGATGGACTGTTCTTGTGCTTCCAGGAGGCTGTTCTTGAATAACTCCCAGCCCTCACATGCTCCTTTGCCCTCCATGGATGCTTCCCATGGAATCCCTCGCAGCTGGGCTCTGAGCATATTGAAGTTCCCTTCTAAAATCCAGGGTCTTTGTCCTACTACTGGTCTTTAGTGTGCTCAGCAGGATCTTAAACTCCACAATGTTGTGATCACTGTATCCAAGGCTACCATTGGTAGTTACGTTGTCAAGTAAGTCGTCTTGGTTTGCGAGCAGCAAATGTAGCAATGTGCTGTTCCTAGTCAGCATGTTCAGCATCTGTAGCAGGAAGCAGTCCTCAATGCATTCCAGGAACCTGATGGACAACTTGTGCACCACTGTGTTGTTTTCCCAACAAATGTCCAGGTAATTGAAGTCACCCATGAGGAACAGGTTCTGTCGGCCTGAGACTTCCTTGAGTGGCCAAAGTAAGGTTTTGTTGGCCTTACCACCCTGATTGGGAGATCGGTAACAGATACCTATCATAAGATCCGCCTTGGTGATGATGTCTCCAATCTTGATCCAAAGGCATTCACTAGAGCTTTCGTGGTCTCCATAGCTGACCTCCATACACTCAAAATTCTCCTTTACATAAAGTGCAACTCCACCTCCTCTTCTTCCCTTCCTGTCTTTCCAAAAGAGCTTGTATTGCCATCCATTGCGCTCTTCCAGTCATGTGAGTATTCCCACCAAGTTTTGTGATTCCTATGACATCATAACTCTCAGAATGGGCATGGAGCTTTGGTTGCTCCTGTTTGTTGCCCAGACTACATACATTCGTATACGTGCACTTGAGGTGGATGGACTTAGGGTTCTTGCCTTTGGAGAGGGTTCGGGAGCATTCCTCGCTACTCTGGTAGATGTACTCACCTACCCTGTTGCTTAGGGATATACAGGTGTCACAGCTGTGGATCCCACCTCCCATGTTCCTTAGTTTATAGCATGATTCACTAAGTCAGTCAATCTGCTAGTGAAGATTCTCCTGCCTCTTCCAGATAGGTGGATCCCATTTCTCTCCAATAGGCTGTATTCATCAAAGAATGTCTCGTGATCATGTAAACCAAAGCCCTGGTGATGACTCCAGCCACAAAGCCAGGTATTGATCTGCATGATGCATCAACTTCTGCCTGCACCCCTATCCCTGACTGGCAAGACAGAGGAGAAGATCAGTTGGGCACCTGTCCCTTTCACTTGGGCCCCCAGGGCTCTGAAGTCCTGCTTGATCTTGCCCAGATTTTGCTTTACTGTGTCATTGGTGCCCACATGGAAAAGAAGTAGGGGATAGTAGTCTGACAGGTCAGTGCCATGTGGCATAGTAAATAGGACTGTTGATAGAGGGTTATCCAGTCATTCCCCCTTTAAGTCAGGAGAATATTGTTCTGTCTTCCTTGTATCTAATGTAAGGTCTTTCCTTTCAGGGTATGAAAGAATACAGTAGGAGACCAGCTGTTCATAATAGCATAATCTTTTCTTCTTTCTCTTTCTCTGTCTCTCTCAATTTCCAAGCGAATTTTCCTAGTTTGGTCATGAGCTAAATCTTATTGAAGCATCAATAAGTAGAGTTAATGGCTGACTGCGCAGCCCATGTGCTGTGACTACAGCTTGTTAGGCCCACCTTTTTGCTCTCAGTGCTTTTTTTCCTCTGCAGTCTGTCTGTATCTACATGTTGGCTCTTCTCTTATGTTACATTGCAATCATCTTGCAGTAGAGAACTGCTGAAGTTATGGAAGTATGGATGAGTCACTATCCCTGGAGGTATTTAAAAGACATGCAGATGTGGTGCTTAGGGACATGGTTTAGTGGTGGACTTTGCAGTGTCAGGTTAACGGTTGGACTCGATGATCTTAAAGGTCTTTTCCAACCTAAATGATTCCATGATTCTATGATTCCATGATGTGCACAGTACCCAGCACTAGGGAACACCAGGTGTTGGTTCCATGAGGCATATTATCATTATAAAATTTGATAACAATTCCAGTTGAGTTTCCTTAACAGCTGTGCAGCTATTAATATGAAAACAGGAGCTAGTTCTGAGTTTTAACACACATTGTGTTTGTTTATTCAGGGATTTTCATCCCAAATCAGCCTTAGGATCTGCAGGTCTGAAGATCTATGTCTCCTGTAACTTTTCCCCCACCTAGTTTTCTCCAAACATTTGATAAGGAGGAAACATAATTCTTTGAAGTATTTGGAGAAAAATCTGTTTCATTGTTTCTATGACACGGTCCTTCCCATAACTACTTCTGTGGGAATGCATGATCTAATCTGTTAACTGATTCAAGGGAACATATTTTTTTTTAGGTAGTTGCGTTAATTTGTGTTTGCCATTAACATCATTTTTTGGTCATATTCTTGTTAATTCTCTTTGAACTATGCTCTGTTATTCTTTCTTCATTCAAACACACACAGAGTTCAAGTTTCAAGAGTCAATTTATAGCAGCTTTCAAAACTACCATTTAGTAGGAGATCTGTTGTAGTTTTACAAAATAAAAATACATTGTTGATACCTGTTTTAAGTAGATCTATTGTGAGTGTGAAATAAAGGCCTCTATTAAGATTTTCTATTGTGATCGCTCTATTAAGAGAAGTGAAGTTGCTTCTGTTTAAAGCATTGAGTTTGATCTTGGCTTTGATCTAAAGCTTTTGATCTTGAAAGAATGTTATGGCAGTAAAACAAAAAGGTTAGGAGAGGGTTTTTTTAAGTGATAAAGTTAAAGGGATACCACTAAGATTTAGTAGGCACTAATTGGACCTACCTTTATTTACTTATATCTGTTTGTGAAGTACATCTAATTCTATATGGAGGAGGCTTTGCTCAGACACATGCTTTGATGAGCCTTTTTCTTTTACAAGAGCAGAGATTTTCTTTAGAAGCTTTCAGGGAATTTTCACATATAGCACAGAGCAGAAATTATGTTTAAAAAACTGAAAATACCTTACCAGCATCATTTTAATTAGGCCAGATGGGATGCAATCTGCTTTTTTTATTGTCTCTTTTATTAAATGCTAAACACTGTAAAAGCACTTAATAAAATCCTAACTTAAGAATTTCTAGTATTCAAATTTTCCATGGCTGATATTACTTGCATCTCTCCCATCATAGTGGAGTTTTAATAACCTGTTCAAAGAGAAGCATCTGTTGAAATCCCATTCCTAAATTTAATCACCTGCTTGCAAATTCTCAATAAAGCATTTAAATTGAGGCCTAGGTAATGACCTTGCTGTGCTATAATATGAATAAAAAGCTGGTTTGGTTCTTGCTTTTAAAATGCATTTCAAAATCTCCAAGATAATTGATTTGACAGTTGGATTCCTTGGGTGTTAAGAACATACTGGGGAAAATCTTTAAGCACTTAATGGTGATGTTATTTTCTCTTTTGAACTAAACTCATTAGGCCATTTTCTGTATATAAAGAACAGTGAGTGAGAACTTTAATACTAGACACAGGAAAGTACATGTCTCAAAATTAGACTACAAACCTGTGACGATTGTTTGTGTGGGGAGATTAGAAGAAGTGCTGTCCCTTAGGCTAGCGGGGATGGAAGGAACCCGGCTCAGCAGCAGTACAGGAAGCAGCTGCGGGGAATACTCCCATCGGACAACACTGGGGGATGGAGGTTCCCCTGCAGTTCGGGCTCAGAAATCCGGGCACAGCCCCAAGTAAGTGCTGTACTGTATCTATGGCCTAGGCTTGCTGCTGAGGGTTGCTAGCAGTTGCCTCGCTGGCAGTATTTTACGCAAGGTGGAGGGGACGGGCGCAGAAACCCCGGCGAGGCAGTTCCAGGACTTGCATGTGAGAAGAAACGGGAGCAGACTGGCTCCTACATCTTTAAGACAGACTCCTTCTCTCCACTAGGGGGTTGGAGCATGGGTGTGGGGGATTTTGTGGAAGTGTTTCCTACTGAGGGCTGTGGCGGGTTGGGGTATGGTGTGGTGTGGTTTTATTTCTGGGTGATGCTGCGGCACAGTTGCATTGGGGTCTCTGCAGTGTGTCCCGCCCCACCAAGTGAAACGACTCTGCAAGCGAGCCCGCCTTAATGTGTGCTTTCTTCCTCGTGTAGCTTTTGCTGCAGGAGGGTGAGTCTTGGAAGGTGTGTCAGCTCATCCAGCGAGCGGCGAGGTGAGGAGAAACCCTTTTTTTCATAGTTGTTACATGCTTTCTCCCCACCGTTTTTTCCCCTCCCCCTGTGTCCTTCTGTCCTTCCTCCCTTGCAAATCTCCTCTTTGAGTTTTCCATCTGACTCACCTGCTTTTGCTTTAAACATAATAATTAATTGCTTTAATGTTAGGAATATAAATATTTTTGTGGGAAACAACCAAATGTTATTACCTTATTAAATAATAACTATCCCATTACCTAAAATTGATAGTGGTAGTCAAAAAGAACAGTTGAGTTAATGACTGGGAGTAAACTTCTTACTTGAAATAGAAGGTGTAAGGTATAGAGTGCAGAGATTTTTTTCTCCAGGATTTTTGCAAACCGCTTTCTATTTAGCAAAGTGGTCTGACATGAAACGTATTTTCTTTATGCTAAAAAAAAAAAAAATCTTAAGCTCGGAGCTTGTAAGATTGCTTTACTAAAGAAGAGAAAGGAAAATAATGCTGCATAAAATGAACACCACCACCTCACACTGATCATGCACAAATGACTAACCAGATTACTGAAGACCATGTCAGTCTGGACTGGAAAAGTGTTTTCCTATTTCCAATGAAGTAATGGAAAAATATGTCTTGAGTCTGTTTATAGTTTCTTACTAATGCAGAGCAGCTGCACTCAAGTCACATCTTCCTTTAAAAAAAAAAAAAGCACACTATGGTTTTGAACTCCAGGTCGCAACAAACCAGAGGATCAGAAAAAGTGGTGAAAAGAAAGCAGGATGAAGTCAGTTTCTGAAAGGTAAGGGTTAATAACATGCATTTGTGTAACAGAGGGCAGCACAACATAAATGCTTTTAGATGATGCCCTTTTAAATGCTAAAGACATTTTTTAGCTTCTTTGACAAGGTGATAGTAAAAGTTACTGATAAAGTTTCAGTGTGTCATATATTTGCTATGGAAAGAACTACATAATCTTTTAAGATGTCTGTAACTTAGGAGAGAAAAATTCGCTATATTTGTGTTTATCATGAACATTCTGAGGAAGAAAGATGAGAGTGATTTCATCAGAAAAAGCAATAGTACTTGAGAGCTTTTGACAACATCTGCATGGATATTGGCAATCTTTCACATACTTAATTGAGAAACATTTGGCTTTTGTGGGTGTTGGGACAACAATAGGTATGTACATAGAAATAAATGTTCTGACTATACTGTTAACACTATTTAGAGGGTGAGTTTGAAAGTCTTCCATTTGCTGTGTAAGGCAATTAATGAAAATGTGTCTTGATGAACCATTTAAAAATGACGACAGGATTTTAAAAATTGAATACAGTTTAACTCAAAATATTTTTAAACTACTGATTTTAGATTTAGCTATTCTTAAACATGCATTCTGTAATGTTGGCCATTTAAATCACAATGTGGCAAGCTAAGTAACTAACTGACACTTGTATTAAATTGCTGTTTTCTGTCTTCTGAAGAAAAAAAATTGTCTCTAACATCTGTCAAAAAATGAATAAAGATGCATTACCAGAACTATGATTTTTTTTTCATTTATTTTTTGGCTTCTTTTGGTTTTACAAACAAGTGGGGTTTTTTTTCTTTAAATAATTTTTACATTTAAAGGCTCAAAATAGCAGTTTTGCTGTTTTGACAGTGCTTCTAGAACATATGATGAATCACTGCTGTTTCTGTAGCCCAATTCTTGCTGATACCATGGCTGCCAACTCCTGGGATGTGTTGCCTTAGTATGGCTGTTGCAGTATTTGACAAATGTCTACAATGTGCATTGTTGTGTGTGGGTGGTTTACCAGCTCCATGGTGAACTTAAAAAAAAAAAAAAATCAAAACAAAACCCAAATTGCAAATAACTACTTTTTTACCTAAATGGTGTATCCTGGTTATAAAATAAAAGATGTTCTGTATTGTCATAGTTTTAGAAAGATGTGATCTCAACAGACATAGCAATAAACTGTTGCACCTAATAATTCATTTTTTGTTTATATTTCTGTATGTGAATATAAAACATGTATGTTTAGCATTTGTATTTAGGACCATTTTGTGCTAAGAGGATGAAGAATTTTTTTAATTTGAAAAAAAAGTATCATCATGGGAATTTGCTTGAGCAAAATGCATTTAAGGTACAAATAGCCCTCATGTAAGTTATAGTTTGCTTACAGTTTGAAGTATTTTTAAATTGTGCAAAGTAGGTCTACTGCTACATCTTCAACAGTAGGCTTAAAGGTACCTTATACTGCTATATCTTCTTCATCTCTTTTTATATGAGAAAAATTCCCTAGTGTGAACCCCTTTGTACTGATAAAATTCCATTTGCATTAGAGAAGTTGTTCTGCTCCTACTGTTCCAAGGTTTGTGAAATAGAACTCTAGCATATAGATTTTTAGCTGTGTCCATATTGGCTTGTAGCAAGAATGGCATCATACAGCAGTTTAAGTACTTCTGGGATAAACAAGAGAAAAAGAAAGGGGGAAAAAAAACAAACCAACAAAAAAACCCCAAAACCCCACACCACATAATGAAAAAGGAAGATACCCTTGAAAAAGGTAGCAGAGGTACAGATAAAATCATGGAGTGAGAAGAGGGACATGAGAAGTAGAGCAATAAGTAAATGGAAAAGTCGGGGAGTTGATACCAGGTCATACCACAAATGTAATTAAAATACAGCTACTGATATATTTTGTCACAACTAGAAAACTGAACTATGTGTTGATCTTGCTTATCCTTCCAGAACATGCACTAACTTATTAAATGTAGCTTCTCAACTTCTCTGTTCCTGTGCTGTCTCATTTTTGCTCTATCATTTTTTTTTTATGGTAGGAAATCCTATTTCTAATACAAGATGGATGACTTTGCTATACTGAGATGCTGCCAAATCAAAGCAACTGCTTCTGTATCCAAGTATGAAATCTAGGACAGATTATTTCTGTATGGAATACATGAAACAGAATTGTGGAGGAAAGGTTGCTGACAACTTCTGGGGAATTGCTTCTTGAAAAAAGTTGCATTCTGAACAGTTAGGCTTTTAGGAGCTGGCTTTACATATGTGTATATGTATTTAAAGAACATTTGATGATACCATGTGTTGGCTAAGAACTGTGTAACTGGTAGCGTTAACTGTGCTCAAGGGGCATGTGAACCAGTGGGGAAGCTTGTGTGGTGCTGCTCTCCACTGTGGACCTGCACAGAATGGATTATGGCAGTGTAATGAATTCCATAGGTGTGAGAGATTTTCTACATAATTAACTAAGAGTTCCTTTTCTTTTGCTTTTCTTCTTTTTTTTTTAGCTTTATTTTTTCCGCTTTCAAACCTTTTTCTTGCTCTTAAGTATTTTATTTTTTCTTCGTAACTTTTGTATTGCCTCTTCTTCCCTGCTCCCCCCCTTTTATTTCTCTCTCTTCCCTTGTCTCCTTCAGTCACCTTCAATACCATTCATTGCTTTCTGTTTACTTTCAATTCCCTTTTCTGCTTTATACATTCTTCGTTTTTGCTCACCTTATTTTCTGTTTATAGTACTCTGTTTAGGAACCCCTTCCCATATGTGTGCGTGCACATAAGCAAGTGTTATATGCACTTAGCCCTTGCACATCTGCTTTTATCATCCTTATTCTCATGCTTTCTTTATTCCTCATTTAATCTTATGCTGTCTCTTCATCTTGTCATTTAGTTGGTCAGCACATCTAGTGATCAAGATATGTATCAATACAGAAATGCACAGCAGAATGTTTATGTGAAGAAAAATAGAGAGGGTAGAACAAAGCTTGGAAAGAGTTGGCTAATATTAGTAGTGTTGTTTTATTATGAGAGTGCGATAGAAGTGCTAAGTATTATTTTTGTTGTTCTGCTGGACTGCCTGTTTTGGGGGAAAAAAGATTCCATTACCCTTCCCAATTCCGAGTGTTAGGCAGGAGAAAATATTTTAATCAGACTAGTGGTACTGTAGTGGGCCATCTGTATCTACTGTAGAATTTGAGGATATGTCACGACCCCTGCTGGACAGACCGGGGAGGGGTCGTGGTGAATTCGGAATTCCCTCGGGCTAAATTAAGGTGAAACAACACCAAACGATCAAGTAAACATTTTATTCATGGCAGAAGCAGCCTGAACTTGGAAGACATAACAGTAGGTGGCGTGGTCTCTCTCAACAGGAATTGCCATAAAACTACCTCAGTAAACCGTGTAACCTGTAGTAACCATATACATCAATTCAGGGAAGAAGGAGATCCCTCCTGTTGAGTCACGAGGTTCAGAGCAGACCCCCTTGCTTTCTAGACTCCTTCTCAGAGAGGAGCCTAGGGGTGGCTAGATCCACTAGTCCCAGACTTGGTCAATGGTTTTATGTCTTAAAGGGATGAGGTGTAGGGATTATGAAAAAGGAGAGAGAAAGAGAGCAAGACAGAGAGAGAAAGAGGAAAAGAGAAAGATTTCACCGGTCCTGGGTCCAGCATTGGTCCAGCCAGCCTAGAGGTCCAGTTCCGGAGAGCACACGCATGGGGCTCCTCGTGTCAGCGTCTTTTATAGCCCAGTTCCTGCCTTTTCTCACATCAATCACACCCCTCTTGGTCTTCTGCACACTGCCCGTAAGGACTTATGTAACTCTCGATCTTGTGCGCAGGCACCATTGGGGGTTGGCGGTCGCGAAGGGTCCCTCGGACGGCCGAGAGCCCCTTCCCCAAATAAACTTTGTATGACTTCTGGCCATATATGGTGAGCTGCCCTGCTCAGTGTATCAGAACATGGAACTGCGCGTCCTCCAGCACACTCTTTGAGCCCTGTTGCTAACCGACTTCTCACCTGTGGTTCTTGCTCTGCAGGGTTCATTGTTATGCAGAACTTGCCCCGCCATAATGTTTGAGACATTAACTCTTTCAGTCTCTCATAGGATAAACATTTCTTTTTATGAGGAGACTAGTGTCGCAGTAGAGACGGACACGACAAGCATCAGATTGTGCCAAAAATGGCCGCTTTATTGTTCTAACAAGCCTTTTTTATAACCTTCTTCAGGGTATGTGTTCATATATGATTGGTTTAGTTAGTAACTAACAATTCATGATTGGGTAACGGTTTTTCTGCGGATTCGCCAAGATGGTTCTTCTTATCACTTTCTTGCTCGGGACTTTCCAGACTCTCAAGGATACACCACGAGCTGCTCAAGGTCACGCTGCTCATGCACCATCAGGCATTCAGCAATTTGCTGCATTCCCCGACAGACTAGTTCATTTTTTACATGCAGATTGGTTCCAAATATTGGCATCTATATCACCTGTGACTGGAGTTCAGCATTAAAAATGAAACATGAAAGCTGCTTTGAAACTATTTGAATAGTAGAAAAAGTGCAGTCATTAGGGAGAGCACTGAAATATGTGTATATGTACAATAAGTAAGGAAGATTAGTTGTTGCAAATTATCAAAATTGAGTGAGTTTGCTTTCAGTTTTAGTTTGTTTCTATACTGAAACCTTGAGGAATAAGTCAATTTCTCCAGAATAATTTCTGCTGCTTTCTTGGAAATACTGTTTTTATGTGTTTATCTGCTAGTTTACTAAAAATGTGGTCGTCTTTTTTTTTTTTTTTAATTTTTTTCTTCCCTAGTGGTTGTTGCTATTGATCATTTGCTTTCTTCTCACTCCAGAGTGTTACCATTGTCCAGCAGTACTTAAGCTCTGATAATAATCTGAGCAAAAAATAACTTTGTTGAAATAGCTGTTAATTTCCTAATAACAAAAGGTAGGGCAAAAAGCCCACCCTAGTTCTAATATGTATGGCTAATGTTCAATGCTACAGCTCTTCTGTTCTTTAACAAATTGACCAGTGTAACTGAAAGACAAGAAATGGATCTTGTAATTCATTAAAATGAGCTGTGGTGTTATACTTTCAGTAGAACACTTTTTGAAGTCTCATCAAAAAAAGGTAGGGAGAAGAAAATATGATGTGGTCCATTTAACTAAGGAATTTATTCACAATGATGTGCTTTTGCTAATTCAGGTAGAGGAATAGGAACATATATTGCATTAAAGTTGCTTTAAAAACCTTAATTATTACATATTGTTTGTTTTTCAAAATAAATATTTTTACTTGAGTCCACCAAACTGAGAATTAAAGCAAGGACCAAAGTTGAAATATGTTTCTTGAACTTGCACACTGTATAGCATTTAACAGCTAAAAGAAATGTGGTAAGAAATTCTAAAGAGTTCTTCAGAGAGTATTCAGTGGAGTCCCCGCTCGGGGGACTAGCTGGGTGTCGGTCGGCGAGTGAGTGAGCGGCTGCGTGGTGTTTAGTTGCTGGCTGGGGTTAAACCACGACACCTTACCTTTCCAAATTCTGTTAATCTTATAGAACTTCCTAGGATCCCTATAAGTGTGTTAGTTGGCTTTCCTTGGTTATAGATAACAATTTATTTAGCAAATACTGTATCCACCTCATGCACAAGAGCTGGATTGCAGTAAATGTCATGTGCTCATTTTGGCTGGGATAGAGTCAATTTTCTTCATAGTAGCTGGTATGGGACTCTGTTTTGGATTTGTGATGAAAACAGTGTTTATAATGCCGAGATGTTTTAGTTACTGCTGAGCAGTGCTTACACAGCGACAAGGCCTTTTCTGCTTCTCACACTGCCCTGCCAGTGAGTAGGCTGGGGGTGCACAAGAAGTTGGGAGGGGACACAGCCAGGACAGCTGACCCCAACAGACCAAAGGGATATTCCATAACATATGACGTCATGCTCAGCATATAAAGCTGGGGGAAGAAGAAGGAAGTGGGGGGATGTTCGGAGTGATGGCGTTTGTCTTCCCAAGTAACCGTTACATGTGATGGAGCCCTGCTTTCCTGGAGATGGCTGAACACTGTGGGAGCAGCTTGGAACACCTAGCATTTGTTTTCAAGAGTGACCATTAGAATTTGTTGTGCTGCATGTTTGCCAAGCCTTTGAAGAACTAGTTTCACAAGGTCAGGTTGGAGGATGGCCTGGTGTATGCCTGGGAAGATGTGGCTGAAGACAGTCATGAGTATGTGTATGGAATGTTTTTATCTTTAACTGTTCTGAGGACTGGCAAACATCCCAGCCGAGCCAGATATGTGTTCCTGTGTTAGTAACATATAAGTATGCTGTAAGAGACAATAAAGAGTTCCTTTTTTGCCATTGCTTTGGAACCATCTTGTTGTCATCCCGAGTGCCTCTTTCATCGCCGCATTTTTGGTGCCCCATGTGAGGAGCTGGGACTTCAGAAAGCTCAGAGGAACTTTCCGGCGACCCGCAACCCGACGGGTGAGTAATTGTGGCCACAATTCCTTAGAAATAAGGAACAGTAGCATCCATTGAACGGAAAAGCTATGGGGTTGTGTAGAATAGCACGATGGGACAAGCTGTATCACAAGAGCATCGCTTATACTTAAAGGTTTTGCAACAAATAGTTCGTGCAGCAGGATTTAAGCTTACTGAAAAGCAACTAGAACAGTTATTGCTCTTGGTAAAAGAACATTGTAGTTGGTTTTTGCAGAACGGTACCTTTGATATAAAGCTTTGGGAAAGAGTGGGGGAGCACTTGCAAACGAGAAAGGAGCTAGGGCTTGCAATTCCTGATTCAGCTATTATAACGTGGAAATTCCTTTTTGCCGCTTTACAACCGTTAAAGGCTTCTGAGACTGATGCGGAACAAAAACCTGAGGCTGATGGTGATGATAACCATGATTCTGATGATATTATTCCATCGGCTCCAGTGGACCCCGAACAAGAACCAGATTTATATCCCCCATTACCTCCACCACAGCCCGCACCACCACCGTTAACGCACACACCCTGCCGGCAGGCAGGCAGGCAGCGGGCGGGCAGCACGGGCTCCGCGGGGTTGCCGGCCCCCACCACCGCATACAGGCCGCTGCGCCCGCCCTGCCGCCGCCTTCTGCGGCCTCCGCACCTGCTTCGCCGTCGCCGCCGCTTCCCGCGGCCCCGTGGCCGCCGCGCCGCCACCACCCCCCACCCCAACCGCCCGGTACTCCCTCTCCAGGGTTTTCAGAACTTAAAACAGAACCTGGCTTTGTTGCACTGCCTGTATCTCTTTCTCCTGCTAATCCCTCTAACTCTATGCCCCTGTCTAATCCTGTGGCTCCTGCTTTACAGCGGTGCAGGGAAGAGGCTATGTCACAAGGAGATCTTACTACTTTCGCTTTCCCTATAATATTCCGCCAAAATCAAAACCCTGTTCACAATGGCTTGCCTTATCAGGTTTTTAAAGAATTAAGAAAGTCCATAGAGGAAAATGGTTTACAGAGCACGTTTACAGTTGGAATTGTAGATGCTACCTTGAATTCTTATATAATGACACCTTGGGACTGGTTTTGTATATGTAATAATCCCAAAACCAATAATAAAATCATTTTTTGAATTACTAAGCAAGGAAATTCTCCAGGAAAATATTGGCAAATTGATTTTACAGAATTGCTTCAAAAAGAGGGATATTTGTAATGAACGGGTTAACTTTGTTCATGAAATCGCACGTGGGGTTAGAGACATTCTTCGCTTATCTAACACCACAGTATCCGGCTAGGTAAACAATTGCGTACTGATGATTAACGAATGTAAAGAGACATTTTACAGAGCATGAGTGAGACACAGGTCACCTAAAGGACAGCTGAGGAAGGCTTCGGCCTTCATCCCCAGCGACCACCAGAAGGCAGATTACGACCACCTAGCAACTGACGGCACAAGCGCACACACAATGCAGAAGATACCAGCCGCCACGTAGACAGGAGCTAGAAACTGTATAAATAATGGGACTCTTCCCCATTTTCGGCACGAGCCTTTGGCGGAGCACTGTCTCCCCGGCCGCCCAGCGCTGTTTTGCTCTCTTATCACTTGCTAATAAATTCGATCTTGTTATTTAATACAAATTGGCTCCTCCAATTTGTCACGAGCGTCTATAACATATTGATATATCCTTTTCTAGGTAGCCTGAAGCTTTCCCTTGTCACACCAACAAAGGAAGAGAAGTAGTTATCATCACTGTTATAATCTGTGTCGCTTTTAGCTGTCTTAAATGAGCTGTGACACACTCTATGTTCAAGTGAGACTACTAAAAGAATTAGTAGCCTCAAACAGAAAGGGGGGAATTGATAGCATATTTCCATACATTCTGTATGGTATGTCTAAATATTTTGATGGTTTTAATATTTTGTACCAGCCGTGGAAACTGGTTTGCTGCTAGGCGACTGTAAAAGTGAGATTTGGTAAATAATTATTAGAAATCTTATACTAACACTGTGATTGAAACAATAGACAAAAGTATAGCCAAGCAATTAACCAGTTGAGGTAGTTACTCCTAAGTTTTGCAGTTCTTTGCTCTTATGACTAGATGTTCCTGTACGCTAGATGAGAACAATGTTGAAACTGACCACATGTGATTGAAACTGCGTTAAGCTTCAAGATCAAAGAACAAGGACAAGAATAAAGACTTCAAGGACAGCCAGCAAGAACTTCAAATGGGTCGGTGGTCGCAAAAGCAGCCCTTTGACTCAAATGGATCCTTCATTGCGCATGATCGGATGTAGGCAGTACTATGATAATCGGTTGCAATCATTTTTATGTATATGTATACTAATTTGATTAATATGCAATTAGTTATTCTATATAAGCTGTTTGTGCTACAGCTGTGGCATGCACACTAGGTGGAACTATCCCCCGTGCATCCAGCGCTGCAATAAAGAATGCCTGCTTTCTAAAACTCCAAAATGAGTCTTAGAGAGTTTCTTCGACCGGCTTTTCGGTAATGTCGTGGTTTCAGCTCAGCCAGTAACAAAGGACCACGCAGCCGCTCACTCACTCCTCCCGCCCCCCTCCGGTGGGATAGGGAGGAGAATCGGAGGAGAGAAAAGGAAAAAAACCTGGAACCTCGAGGGTTGAGATAAGGGCAGTTTACTGGGACAACACAAAAAAAAAAAAGGTTACAACAACAACAACGGTACTAATGAAAGAATATACAAAAAGAGTGATGCACAGTGCAACTGCTCACCACCCAGAACCTGACGCTCCGCTACTTCCGCCACCGAAAGTCGAGAGAGCTCCCCCCGGCCCGCCCCCAATTATATACTGAGCATGATGTCACATGGTATGGAATAGCTCCTTGGCTAGTTCAGGTCAGCTGCCCCGGCTATGCCCCCCCCACCTCCCAGGTTCCTGTAAAAATTAACTCTATCCCAGCTGAACCCAGGACACTAGTGCAAATAACGCCGAGCCTATGCAGCATTATCAGTGGACAGTGCTACCTCAGGGCATGAAGAATAGTCCTACTATATGTCAGATAGTAGTTGCTGCAGCTATTCAACTGAGCCGAGACGCATTTCCAAATGCTATAATATATCATTATGTGGATGATATTTTAATTGCAACAGAAACAACACAGTATTTGGAAAGTGTTGTGCAACATCTTGTAAATTCTTTGCACACCTTTGGACTTCAAATTGCTACAAAAAAATTCAAAAGATGCCGCCCTGGAAATATTTAGGGTGGATTCTTACAGAAAGAACAGTACAACCTCAATCATTAAAGTTGCAGACAGATTTATGAACTCTGAACAATGCTCAAAAATTATTAGGAACAATAAACTGGGTATGACCCATGTTAGGTGTAACCACGGAGGAATTAAGTAATCTCTTTAACATTCTGAGAGGTGATCCTGATTTGACATCACCACGGATCTTAACTCCAGCTGCCAAAGAAGAGTTAAATTTAGTTTCACAAAAGATATCTACATTACAAGCCTATAGAAGGGACTTAACTTCACCTGTTGATGTGTATGTCATACAAGGTCCAAAACAACCTTTTGCTATTATAGGACGACATGATAAAGTCGCTCAGAAAATTTTATATTTGGAATGGGTGTTTCTCTCTAACACTTTAAAGAAAACTATTACACAGTCTTTAGAAATGATTGTGACTGTGGTATAAAAAGCACGGTCACGTACTCAGTGTCTCATTGGTTTTGATCCCGAAACCTTGTATCTTCCTTTTTCAAAACAAGATTTTGATTACCTTTTTGTTCAGTCAAAATCACTGCAAATCGCATTGGCCGACTTCACGAACAAAATTTCTTTCTCACTGCCTAAATGTAAGTTACTGCAAAACCTTCACACATTAAACATCAAACCACAGACAATAGTATCAGATACTCCTATTGTTAATGCTTGTACAGTTTTTGTAGATGGCTCTGGAAAAACTGGAAGAGGTGTAGTTGCCTGGCTAGATAATGGAGTATGGCAGACGTCTGTTGTTTTGTTACAAGGTTCCACGCAGCGTGTGGAATTACAGGCTGTTTTACACGCTTTAGCTTTATTTCCATCGGAATCACTCAATATTGTTTCTGATTCAGAATATGTCGTCCGTGTTGTACAGCGATTACCAGGATCTTACTTAAAGGAGATAAATGATGAAGACTTATTCAACAAATTTTTAGAATTGCAAACTCTTTTAAATAAAAGAGCTTATCCTTTGTTTATTTGTCACATTAGGTCGTACACTGTGCTGCCAGGACCTTTGACTAAAGGAAATGCCGTGGCTGACTCTTTTACTGTTGGTACAGTGCAATTCCACTCTGGTGTCACCCCTCATTCCTTTTTTCACCAAAATGCTGCAGCATTGCAAAAGATGTTGTCCTGGTTTCAGCTGGGATAGAGTTAACTGTCTTCCTAGTAGCTGGTACAGTGCTATGTTTTGAGTTCAGTATGCAAAGAATGTTGATAACACTGATGTTTTCAGTTGTTGCTCAGTAGTGTTTAGACTAAAGTCAAGGATTTTTTCAGCTTCTCATGCCCAGCCAGCGAGAAAGCTGGAGGGGCACAAGAAGTTGGCACAGGACACAGCCAGGGCACCTGACCCAAAGTGGCCAACGGGGTATTCCATACCATGTGACGTCCCATCTAGTATAGGAACGGGGAAGTGGGGGCGGGGAATCGGCGCTCGGGGGACTGGCTGGGTGTCGGTCAGCGGGTGGTGAGCAATTGCACTGTGCATCATTTGTACATTCCAATCCTTTCATTATTGCTGTTGTCATTTTATTAGTGTTATCATTATCATTATTAGTTTCTTCTTTTCTATTAAACCGTTGTTATCTCAACCCACGGGTTTTGCTTCTTTTCCCGATTTTCTCCCCCATCCCACTGGGTGGGGGGGGAGTGAGCGAGCGGCTGCGTGGTGTTTAGTTGCTGGCTGGGGTTAAACCACGACAGATATTTAATTTGACAAAAGCACGATATAATTCGTTCTTGTCCAGATTGTCAAAGAGTTGCTTCTGATGCAGTGAGCATTGGAGTTAACCCACGTGGTTTACACTCTAATGCCATTTGGCAAAGCGATGTTACACATGTATCTGCCTTTGGCTCCTTGAAATTTGTGCATGTTTCTATTGATACCTTTTCCTCTTATATTTGTGCTACTGCTCATTCTGGAGAAAGGGCACGTGATGTTCAACGACATTGGTCACGATGCTTTGCAATTATGGGGGTTCCTCAAACCATTAAAACTGACAACGGTCCAGGGTATGTAGCTAAATCTACTCAATTATTTTTGCAACAGTGGCAGGTATCCCATGTGACAGGAATTCCACATTCACCTACTGGACAAGCAATAATTGAGCGTGCGCATCATGCTTTAAAGTCCATGCTACATAAACAAAAAAGGGGGAATATGCCACCACAAGAACAGCTAGATAATGCTATGTTTACTTTGAATTTTTTAAATCGCTCACCAGACTTAATGGCCAGCACAGCGATAGATCAGCATTTTAAAACTCCTGATTCTATTTCACACAGACCTAAAGTACTGTATAAAGATCCTTTTAGTGGACCTAATCACTTGGGGGCGAGGGTATGCTTGTGTTCCTCTACCCACAGGAACCAAGTGGATTCCAGCTAAACACGTGAAGCCATATCATGAGCTGGCGAAACCACTCGGACAACCCAATCCCGCAGATGAAGACTCTGAATTTGAAAGAGGAGAAACGAATGAGGAGGAAGCGGCGCATCAAAAATGAAAAAGCTATCACATAGGGACATTTGAAGAGAATGCAACAACAAGCTAGCGTGATGATGCAACATGTATCCTACTCCAAAGAATACCTTTTTTAGCATACCTGGCAATAGTGGCCAGCAACAGTATTGTAAGAATTCTGATCTTTTTTCTTTGTGGGGTCACTGTGGCTCAGGTGCAGCATTTTTATTGGGCCCACTGGAGGTGTTGCGCCTAAGCCACGGTGACTATATAAAAAACCATTCCTTGTGTAAGTTTGAACCTCACACAGAATCACAAAGATTCGGCGATATGTACTTCACATACTTATGCTTTTGTAGGAGCTCAATTTGTAGATATTGCTTTACGTAACCATGCTTTTGAAACTAATCTGAATTAACCTTACTCATAAGAACATATCTGAATTAAGTCTTACAGTAATCATGCCAATATGATGTCATGCTGAATTGTGGATCCCTGTAAATATGACCAAATCATGGGAAAGGGAATCAGGATTAAGTCAATTATCAAGGCTTTTAAAGTGGACAATTAGTTACCCAAAACAACTTATAGGATGGCTAATTGCCTTTATAATATCAGCTATTATTATTGCAGCTACTGCCGCCGTTGCTTGTGAAATCCATTCAGACTGCTCACACAGTAGCTAATGTATTAAAAAATGTTACGGCTGAAATGAATACTCAGGTACAAATTGATCAACACCACTAGCATGATTGGATGCTTTAGAAGCAGTGGTAATTTGGCTTCGACTGTATTGGGTTTGTGTGGCAAGGTTTTGGTAGCGGGGGGTTGCAGGGGTGGCTTCTGTGGGGGCTGCTGGAGGTTTTCCCCTGTATCTGACAGAGCCAATGCCGGCTGGCTCTAAGATGGACCTGCTGCCAGCCAAAGCCGAGCCAATCAGTGATAGTAGTAGCGCCTCTGTATATATATAAAAAAAAAAAACAACAACAAAAAAAAAGAGAGAGAGAGGGAGAGACAAAAAATAATTAAAAAAAAAACAGCTGGAGAGGGGGAAGAGAAAAGTGGTTGCGGAACACACAGAAATGGCAGCTGAAGAGAAGAGTGAGAACATGTAAGAGAAACAACCCTGCAGATACCAAGGTCAGTGAAGAAGGAGGGGGAGGAGATGCTCAAGGCGCCGGAGCAGAGATTCCCCTGCAGCCCGTGGTGAAGACCATGGTGAGACGGGTTGTTCCCCTGTGGTCCATGGAGGTCTATGGTGGAGCAGATATCCACCTGCAGCCTGGGAAGGACCCCACGCCAGAGCAGATGGATGCCCGAAGGAGGCTGTGACCCCATGGGAATCCTGCGCTGGAGCAGGCTCCTGGCAGGACCTGCAGATCTGTGGAGAGAGAAGCCCATGGAGCGGGTTTTCTGGCAGGACCTATGACCCCGTGGGGGACCCACGCTGGAGCAGTGTGCTCCTGAAGGACTGCACGCCGCAGAAAGGACCCATGCTGAAGATCTTCGTGGAGGACTGTCTCCCATGGGAGAAATCCCATGCTGGCACAGGGGAAGAGTGTGATGAGTGCTGCCACTGAGGAGGATGAAGCGACAGAGATAACGTGCGATGAACTGACCGCAAACCTCATTTCCCGTTCCCCTGTCCAGCTGAGGAGGAGAGAGTGATAGAATAGCTATGGTGGGCGCCTGGTGTCCAGCCAGGATCAACCCATCACATAGAGATAGACAAAGTGCGTTACAAAATAGAATGAAATTACATTGTAATTAGGAATTTCAAAAACAAGGGCTCTGTGTAACTCCTTTACAAAGGAATGAAAGTGTATGAGATTGGAATTAGGTGAAGGGGCATTTACAAGGTGCATTTGCTATTAATATTGCAGGAGAGATCTAAGATCTTGCACAGATATTACAAGATCAAATGGGAAATACACAAAATTAGCACAACAAAATGTTTTTCAAAGAATTGTCTAATAGTGTTAAATGGTTAAATCCAAAAACATGGTTTGAAGGTTTAATCTGTGTATCTGAATTTGTATTGCTGTTGGAGGTTTATTAATCATTTGTGTGTTTGCAGCAATCAGAATCATCGGAGGAGCAGTACGAGGATTGCGTCGGTTCGAAGCTAGAGTCCTCGCTGCCTTCCTCGTGAATCTGCTGTTCCTAAACAAAAAAGGGGGAGATGTGGGAGCAGCTCGGAACACCTGGCATTTGTTTTCAAGAGTGAACATTAGAATTTGTTGTGCTGCATGTTTGCCATGCCTTTGAAGAACTAGTTTTATGAGGTCAGGTTGGAGGACGGCCTTGTGTAGGCCTGGGAAGATGTGGCTGAAGACAGTCACGAGTATGTGTATGGAATGTTTTTATCTTTAACTGTTCTGAGGACTGGCAAACATCCCAGCTGAGCCAGATATGCCCTCCTGTGTTAGTAGTATTGGCTGTATGCCGTTAGTTCTTTCTAGATCTTTGTTGAAACATATATAAGTTTGATCTTTTAGTGAAATAAAGGGAATCTTGCACAGAGAGCTTGAGCACTTAATTCAGTCGCCACAGTGTTCTCAGTAGCAGTGTTAAGGGGAGCTACTGATAACGTATCTACCCACAATACTGTATTGGTTTTGGGATGTTTTCCTGAGAGGTGGATGATACAAGCTCATGACATCTCAAACAGAAGATTGAGAAGAATCTGCATTTCTGATTTTTACGTAAGTGTTCACTGCAGTGACACTGTCTTGATCACCAGTGTCCCTATTTTGTTCAGTTGGTTTCACTAAAGCAAGGGATACTTGAGATGGGGGGCTAGAAATTTTAGGAGAAATATATCAGCATGGTTACTTATTTTAGATATAGGTAAGGGTTTTAATGATTATGGTAAAGAATGGATTTGGGTAGAAGCTGTTTAATGATTATCTAAATTATAATAAAGTTTCAATGGCAATAAACATAATTCAAAGGGATGAGGGACAATGATTAATGTATATGTTGTTGTAACCAACTGAAGCAAGAGATAGTTCCTGATGAGAAGCAGGAGTCGACCTCAAGAACTAGCCAAGATTGGCCACACAGTTTGAACAGAAGCCAAAGGACGACTGCACCTGTGCAGAAGCAAGAGGTAAAGAGTTCATCGCGAGGAAGACATACAGCCTTCATCTTTACGACCACCACAAGGAGGCATTGCGCAGGCTCAGTTAGAAGGGACTTACTTAGGGAAATGACTTCTTGGAACTAATTTTAATATGAAGCGGGGATAGGTCATGCATATGTATAGGCGTATTAGAAAATCTTATGTATATGTAACACTTGACTGTTTAAATTTGAAGTAAGTTGCTGTGTCAGGCATGCACGACTTTGGTGGGACTACCCCCCATGCTGCCCAGCGCTGAATAAACATACCTACTTTACAATCTCACTGATTGTAGAGTCTGTTTCCGCACGTCATACTAGAAGGAAACATTACATTTTTTTGGGACTGAAATTTTTGGGGAAGAGTTTTGTCTTACTGACTAAAACTGTAGCAAGACAGCAATATTTTCTTGTTTCAGTCTTTTAAATGAAATATATAAATCAATTATTAAACTACTTCTAATACTGCACTTTGATCTTAATGTCATAGCACTGTGGTCACTACAGTACATAGGGCTGAACCCACTACTCAAGCACAGATCCTGATCAAAGGTTGTTAAGCAGGTTACTTTAATTCACATGACAAAACATATCAGATCTACTCTGAAATGCTGCCTCAGTGAGTGTTGATGCCATCCAGAAATGGATCTTAATTGTAGGTGAACCATTTGCAAGTTTTTTCTAATAAGAGAATGTGGTCTAAATGTGAAGAAAAAAGTGTAGTTTTAATACTGATCATCTTGCAAATACAGCACTAAAATTTTTTCACACTGCTTGGACCACGTGAGTCATTTGGAGTATGTTTTAATAGCTCATGTGAGAATAGCTACTTTCTTTCATGGTTTGTGTTCATTTGCTCCATGGCTGAAAGCCACAATACTGCCTATAATACTACTCTATGGCTGTTTCTTTCCCCTATGTAATATGTTATGGTTTGGCTAGTGTGTATTATCTCAAACCCCTTTTCATGTAGGGAATGTCTGTCAGAGAGGGTGTGGAAAGTGTGCTTTGAATACCAATGTATTTAGCATTAAGCACTGGAAAAACGTCATCTCCAGAGCTTGATTCTTAAGCAGTGTTTCTAAGCTCCAGATCTGTTTTGATGTCTGTCCTGGGTTCAGCTGGGATAGAGTTAATTTTCACAGGAACCTGGGAGGGGGCACAGCCCGGACAGCTGACCTGAACTAGCCAAGGAGCTATTCCATACCATGTGACATCATGCTCAGGATATAAATGGGGAGCGGGCTGGGGGGGAGCTCTTCGGCTTTCAGTGGGGGAAGTGGCGGAGTGTCAGGTTCTGGGTGGTGAACAGTTGCACTGTGCATCACTCTTTTTGTATATTCTTTTATTAGTACCGTTGTTGTTGCTGTAACTTCTTTTTTTTGTGTTGTCCCAGTAAATTGTCCTTATCTCAACCCACGAGGTTCCATTTTTTTTTTACTTTTCTGCTTTCTGATTCTCCTCCCTATCCCACCGGAGGGGGGCGGGGAGGAGTGAGCGAGCGGCTGCGTGATCCTTTGATACCAGCTGGGCTGAAACCACGACAGTCCTTTTTTGGTGCCCAACGTGGGGCATGAAGGGTTGAGATAATGACAAATCTGGCCAGAGGGTGTTAAAACAAATTTGTTATACGCATTTCTTATATTAGATAAATAGATGCTAGTCACAATGTTGGTTCATTTGTTCACACAGTGGCATTGTGTAAATTCTTATATGCTCTATGTATTCCCTGCGGTTACGTTTATCACCTCTGGGAGAGGGATCAGGATTATCATTTTGCTATACTGGGCAATGTCGACTTATGTAATGATTACATCACTGGTCATGAGGTTAAGCTGGTATCTGCAGCAGTGATATCATTTCCATACGTCGGGTGCCTTCTATCGGAATTTATTGGTAATCGCACCCAATCCATGGGGAAGTCGGGGGGGATGCTTCCCCCTATTCGTTCACCTCCCTTCTCTCCTTCCGGCTAATTACAACAGCTTTTGAGAATTTTGAATATCCTTGGGATGCACAAGCCAGCATCCTGTTAGTGCTATGTCTTCTGAATATGTTTTAGGTCTTGTTTGTAGCTACAAAAACGGTTTTTTAAGAATACCACCCAGAGATCTGCCCCAAGGCTGGGAGTTCAAGGGTGGCATGGCATGTGGGAGGATATGGGCAGGTATCTCTGAGAGACTGAAAGAGTTAATGTCTCAAACATTGTGGTGGGGCAAGTTCTGCTTAAAGACAAACCCTGCACAGCAAGGAACCAAGGTGAAAAGCCCATCAGCTCAGACATCAGCAACAGGAGGGGGAGGGCGTGCTGGAGGGTGCCCAGCTCCCTGTTCTGATAAGCTGTTCTGATACAAAGATCAAACAATGGCCATGTCTGCAGGGAAGGAGAAGTTACTCCACAAAAAACCCCCAAGCCCAAAGGCTCACAAATTGATCATTAACCTGAGGAGTTCGGGTGCCCACCCGAAGGAGGGGCAAGGATGATAAAAGGACACAAACTGAAGCCCCGGGTGTGTAAGCCCACCGGAACTGGACCCCTCAGCTGACTGGACCCCTCGGCTGACTGAACCAACGCTGGACCCAGGACCGGTGAAATCTTTCTCTCTTCCTTTTTCTCTCTCTGTCTTCTCTCTTTCCCTTTTCCACAATCCCTACACCTCATCCGTTTCAAGACATAAACCGTTGACCAAGTCTGGAACTAAGAGTGGATCCAGACGCCCCTAGACCCTTCTCTGAGGAGGAGTCTGGAAAGCAAGGGGGTCTGCTCTGAACCTCGTGACTCGACAGGAGGGATCTCCTTATTCCCTGAATTGATGTATATGGTTACACAGTTTACAGAAGTAGTCTTACGCCAATTCCTGTTGTGAGAAACCCTGCCACCTACTACCACGCCTCCCCAGTTCAGTTTGCTTCTGTCATGAATAAAATCTTTAACTGATCATTTGGTGTTGTTTCACCTTAATTTAGCCCGAGGGAATTTCGAATTAAACACGACTCCCTGGTCTGTCCAGTCTTGGTTGTGACAGTATCTAGAGAAGTTCTCACCTCCAGTGGCTTGAAACTTCACTCCCGAACAACTACAGAACCCTCATGAAGTGGTAGAATATTTTAAAGAAAAATGCTGTGGCTATTCCAAAGACGTACAACTCACTGCACTGTGCTGGGCCCTGGCCAGTATCTACCAAACACTGCTTGATATTAGGCAGCACCCTCAGGGGGAAGAGAGGGAAAACAGAGCAACAGGCACCGTGGCTACCCCAGTCCCGGCGACAGGCACTGCAGCTAAACCAGAGAACCAACCTGTGCCAGTATCAGTCGCCCCTGTACAGAAGAAGAAACACACAAAGAAATCAGTTCGCTTAGTGAGAGATGAAAGTGAACCAGGGTCATCACGAGAACAGGAGGAAGAGGCAGAACCTGAAATAATCACCCGATCTCTATCCCTGAGCTGTGCGACATGCGAAAAGATTTTGTCCACCACCCAGGTGAGTACATTGTTACCTGGCTGCTCTGATGCTGAGATAATGGGGCCAGTAGTTTGGAATTAGAGGGTAGGGAAGCCAAGCAGGTGGGAACCCTGTCTAGGGAAGGGGGCATTGACAAGGCGATTGGGAGAAAAACACAAGTCCTCAGCCTCTGGAGGTGGCTTCTGTCGGGTGTGAAAGAAAGATACCCCTTCAAGGATGAAGTTACATGTCACCAAGGCAAGTGGACCACCATGGAGAGAGGTATCCAGTACCTGAGGGAATTAGCTGTGCTGGAGGTGATTTATAATGATCCAGAAAATGGGCAGTCACCCACAGGTCCAGATGAAGTCCAATGCACACAACCCATGTGGCAGAAGTTTCTACGAAGTGCACCACCGACCTATGCCAACTCATTGGCAGTAATGTCCTGGAAAGAAGGCAATGGACAAACGGTGGATGAATTGGCTGTCCAACTCCGGCAATACGAAGGAAGTCTCTCTTCCTCCCTACGGGCCTGTGTCTCGGCTGTAGAGGAATTGTCCTGGGAGTTCCAGCAATTCAAAGTGGATATGTTCTTCTCCCCACCTGTACAGGCCTGTATCGCAGCTGTTAGGAGTAAGCATTCCTCTGCCCAAGAGAGAGGAGAGAGAAAGTACACACGACGGGCTAACCTGTGGTTTTACCTGCGTGACCATGGAGAGGACATGAGGAAGTGGGATGGAGAACCTACCTCAGTCCTAGATGCACGGGTACATGAGTTGCGAGAAAAAGCAATCAGAAAAGATTTCCTCTTGGAAAAATGCCAGTCCAGTTTCCCGTGAGCAGTCCCCCACACAGAGTAGAAGGGCTGATCTTATTTCTGATCCTCTTGAAGGGACTTCTGATTCACGTTTGCGAAAAGTGAGTAATGGATACTCTGACCAGGATTAAAGGGGCCCTGCCTCCAGCCAGGTGGAGGAAAGGGACAACCGGGTCTACTGGACAGTGTGGATTCGATGGCCTGGCACGTTAGACCCACAGGAATATAAGGCTTTGGTGGACACTGGTGCACAATGATGTACCCTAATGCCATCAAGTTATAAAGGGGCAGGACCCATCTGTATCTCTGGTGTGACAGGGGGATCCTGTGGGATACTTGGAAAGTAATGGGCACACAGTGAACAATCCAGACTCGATGGAGTTGATCAATTTGTGAGCCAAGGATGTTTTCTAGGCAGCAGGCTTCAAGGACGCTTTGCTTGTGGACACATATTTAGCTAACGGTAGTAAGAGCATTGCAGACGCCTTTAGAAGGCCTTGAACAGAATAAACAAGAAGACAAAAAAAGAAAGATGCCAATTAGAACACAGGTGCGCATTCCACGATAAAGGGAACTTGGCACAAAGAACCTCAATTCCACAGCTTATCTTGACCAATTAGCCTGAGACAAGTTTCGCATGTTTTAGTTAATACAACCAATTATGCCTTATGTTTATGCGCGTGTGCAGTGTTGTTATAACCAATCACTAGGTGTAACTAGGCGCGTGGACAGCTCATGCTAACCAATCTCTAATTTGCTTATGCGTGAACAGTAACTAGAATGAATATATAAACCGAGCTATCTTGGCAATAAAGTGGCATCTGCTTGATCATATTGATTGTGTGCAGTGTCCGTGACTTCCGCGTCAACAGGATCCCAAGAGCTAACTGTATTGGAAGCTGAAGTGAGTCTAACTGGGAATGAGTGGCATAAACACCCCACTGTGACTGGCCCAGAGGCCCCGTGCATCCTTGGCAGAGACTACCTCAGGAGGGGGTATTTCAAGGACCCAAAAGGGTACCATTGGGACTTTGGTATAGCTGCATTGGAGACGGAGGAAACTGAACAGCTGTTGACCTTGCCCGGTCTCTCTGAGGACCCTTCGATTGTGGGGTTGCTGAGGTTTGAAGAACAAGGAGTGCCAATTGCTACCACGACGGTGCACCGGTGGTAATATCGCACCAACCGAGACTCCCGGATCCCCATCCATAAGCTGATTTGCTGATTGGAAAGCCAAGAACTTATCAGCAAGATTTGCTCACCCTTTAACAATCCCATACAGCCTGTGTGGAAATCTAATGGGGAGTGGAGACTAACAGTAGGCTATCATGGGCTGAATGAAGTCATGCCACCACTGAGTGCTGCTGTGCCGGATATGTTAGAACTTCAATACGAACTGGAATCAAAGGCAGCCAAGTGGTATGCCACAATTAACATTGCTAATGTGTTTTTCTCAATCCCTTTGGCAGCAGAGTGCTGATACCGAAAAGCTGGTCAAAGAAACTCTCTGAGACTCGTTTTGGAGTTTTAGAAAGCAGGCATTCTTTATTGCAGCGCTGGATGCACAGGGGATAGATCCACCTAGCGTGCATACCACAGCTTTAGCACAAACAGCTTATATAGAATAACTAATTGCATATTAATCAGATTAGTATACACATACATAAAAATGATTGTAACTGATTATCATAGTACTGCCTACATCCGATCATGTGCAATGAAGGATCCATTTGAGTCGAAGGGCTGCTTTTGCGACCACCGACCCATTTGAAGTTCTTGTTGGCTGTCCCTGAAGTCCTTGTTCTTGTCCTTGTTCTTTGATCTTGAAGCTTAACGTAGTTTCAATCACATGTGGTCAGTTTCAACATTGTTCTCATCTAGCGTACAGGATCATCTAGTCATAAGAGCGAAGAACTGCAAAACTTATGAATAATTACTAGTTAATCACTTGACTACACTTTTGTAATTATCTCCCCGTCTACCCTTTGTCTATTGTTTCAACAATAATGTTAATATATGATCATTTATCAAATCTCACTTATAAACCCATCTAGCAGCAAACGAGTTTTCATAGAAGGTACAAAATATTAAAAGCATAAAAGTTGGAACAAACCACACGAAATGTATGGACATATGCTATCAGTGCAGGCCACAGTTTGCTTTCACTTGGAGGGGTGTCCAGTATACCTGGAATCGACTGCCCCAGGGGTGGAAACAGAGCCCCACCATTTGCCATGGACTGATCCAGACTGCACTGGAAAAAGGTAAAGCTCTGGAACACCTGCAATACATTGATGACATCATTGTACGGGGCAACACAGCAGAAGAAGTCTTTGAGAAAGGGAAGAAAATAATCCAAATCCTTTTGAAGGCTGGTTTTGCCATAAAAGAAAGTAAGGTCAAGGGACCTGCACAGGAGATCCAGTTTTTAAGAATAAAATGGCAAGACAGGTGTCGTCAGATCTCCATGGATGTGATCAACAAAATAGCAGCTATGTCCCTTCTGACTAATAAAAAGGAAACACAGGCTTTCTTAGGTGTTGTGGGGTATTGGAGAATGCATATTCCAAATTACAGTCTGATTGTAAGCCCTCTCTATCAAGTGACCCAGAAGAAGAACAATTTTAAATGGGGCCCTGAGCAACAACAAGCCTTTGAAGAAATTAAACGGGAGATTGTTCATGCAGTAGCTCTTGAGCCAGTCCGGGCAGGACAAGATGTTAAAAATGTGCTCTATACTGCAGCTGGGGAGAATGGCCCTACCTGGAACCTCTGGCAGAAAGCACCTGGGGAGACCTGAGGCCGACCCCTGGGGTTTTGGAGTCGAGGATACAACTCCAACTGAAAAAGAGATATTGGCAGCATATGAAGGAGTTCGAGCTGCCTCAGAAGTGGTTGGTACTGAAACACAGCTCCTCTTAGCACCCCGACTGCCAGTGCTGGGCTGGATGGTCAAAGGGAAAGTCTCCTCTACACATCATGCAACTGATGCCATGTGGAGTAAGTGGGTTGCACTGATCACACAGCGGGCTCACACAGGAAACCCCAGTTGCCCAGGAATTTTGGAAGTGATCACGGACTGGCCAGAAGGCAAAGATTTTGGAATGTTGCCAGAGGAGGAGGTGACGCATGCTGAAGAGGCCCCACTGTATAATAAACTGTCAGAAAATGAGAGGCAATATGCCCTGTTCACTGATGGGTCCTGTCGCATTGTGGGAAAACATCGGAGGTGGAAGGCTGCTGTATGGAGTCCTATATGACAAGTCACAGAAACTGCTGAAGGAGAAGGTGAATCGAGTCAATTTGCAGAGGTGAAAGCCATCCAGCTAGTGTTAGACATTGCTGAAAGAGAGAAGTGGCCAGTGCTCTATCTCTGTACCGACTCATGGATGGTGGCAAATGCCCTGTGGGGGTGGCTACAGCAATGGAAGCAGAGCAACTGGCAGCGCAGAGGTAAACACATTTGGGCTGCTGCACTGTGGCAAGATATTGCGTCCCAGCTAGAGAATCTGGTTGTAAAAGTACGTCATGTAGATACTCATGTACCCAAGAGTCGGGCCACTGAAGAACATCAAAATAACCAACAGGTGGATCAGGCTGCCAAGATTGAAGTGTCTCAGGTGGACCTGGACTGGCAACATAAGGGTGAGCTATTTATGGCTCAGTGGGCCCATGATACTTCAGGCCATCAGGGAAGAGATGCAACATGTATATGGGCTCGTGATCGAGGGGTGGACTTGACCATGGACACTATCGCACAGGTTATCCATGAATGTGAAACATGTGCTGCAATTAAGCAAGCCAAGTGGCTAAAACCCCTGTCATATGGAGGGCGATGGCTGAAATATAAATATGGGGAGACCTGGCAGATTGACTATATCACTCCCACAAACTTGCCAAGTCAAGCGCCATGTGCTTCAAGTGGTGGAAGCAACCACTGGCTGGCTGGAAACATATGCCGTACCCCATGCCACTGCCCGGAACACTATCCTGGGCCTTGATGAACAAGTTCTACAGCGACATGGCACCCCAGAAAGAATCGAGTCGGACAACAGGACTCATTTCCGAAACAACCGCATAGACACCTGGGCCAAAGAACATGGCACTGAGTGGGTATATCACATCCCCTATCATGCACCAGCCTCCAGAAAAATCGAACGATACAATGGACTGCTGAAAACTACATTGAGAGCAATGGGGGGTGGGACTTACAAACATTGGGATACAAATTTAGCAAAAGCCACCTGGTTAGTTAATACTAGAGGATCTGCCAATCGGGCTGGCCGCACTCAACTAAGACTTCCACATACTGTAGAAGGAGATAAAGTCCCTGTAGTGCGCATGAAGAGTATGTTAGGAAAGACAGTCTGGGTTAGTTCTGCCTCAAGCGGAGACAAACCCATCCACAGGATTGCTTTTGCTCAAGGACCTGGGTGCACTTGGTGGATGATGCAGAAGGATGGGGAAGCTCAATGTGTGCCTCAAGGGGATTTGATTTTGGGAGAGAATAGCCAGTGAATTGGGCTGTATGATGTTAACTGCTAAATAACCTGCCAATGTATGTCATTGTATCTATAGTGTCTATATGCCATATCAAGGGTATTACGGTAAGAATTACCCAAATGACTGAAGGATGGACTTGAAACCGAGCCAAGAGCAGCAGTGATGGAACTTGAACTGGCGCCCAGCGATTTCCTCAAGATCAACATCTTCAACCTGCAGACCAAGGGTGTGGGTTGCACCAAATGTACCAGCCGCAAGCTCCAGAGGCAACATGCAACAATCCAACACCTCACACCATCTCTCCTATCCTGAAGGACTGTTACAAGAGATGGAGCCCCATAGTCATGGACTAAATAAAATTGATGGACACATTAGAGGGATGGCCCATAGACTGAGGGAATGCTATTTGTGTCGGGGGGGGTGTCCATATACATATGTATATTTATATGTATATAAGACAAGGAAAGTGGTGGTGATTAGTTGGAAAATGTAGGATCTGGGCATGATGTAGATGGTATGGAATAAGGGGTGGATAATGTCCTGGTTTCAGCTGGGATAGAGTTAATTGTCTTCCTAGTAGCTGGTACAGTGCTATGTTTTGAGCTATGGATGAGAAGAATGTTGATAAAACACTGATGTTTTCAGTTGTTGCTAAGTAATGTTTAGTCTAAAGTCAAGCATTTTTCAGCTTCTGATGCCCAGCCAGCAAGAAGGCTGGAGGGGCACAAGAAGTTGGGAGGAGACACAGCCAGGGCAGCTGACCCAAAGTGGCCAATGGGGTATTCCATAACATGTGATGTAACATCTGGTATATAAACGGGCGGGAGTGGGGGCGGGGGGATTGCTGCTCGGGGACTAACTGGGCGTCGATGGGCGTGTCGTGAGCAATTACATTGTGCCAATCACTTGTATATTCCAATCCTTTCATTTTTATGTTGTCATTTTATTAGTGTCATCATTATTATTATTAGTTTCTTCTTTTCTGTTCTATTAAACCATTCTTATCTCAACCCATGAGTTTTACTTCTTTTCCTGATTTACTCCCCCATCCCACTGGGTAGGGGGAAGTGAGTAAGCAGCTGCATGGTGCTTAGTTTCTGACTGGGGTTAAAACATGACAGCTGGACATGAAAACTTCCAAAATGCAATTTGACTTAAAATTATAGTAATGATAACATACAGTAGCAGGGTTATATAGCAACTAATATCATACAGTTAAATTCTGGCTATTCTCACCTAAAATCAGATCCCCTTGAGGCACACATCAGACTTCCCCATCTGTTCGCATCACCCACCAAGTGCACCCTGGCCCTTGAGCAAAAGCAATCCCATGAATGGGTTTACCTTTGCCTCAGGTGGGAGTAACCCAGACTGTCTTCCCTAACATATTTTTTATGTGCACTACAGGGACTTTATCCCCTTCTACAGTACGTAAAAGTTATGACTGTGCAGGGCCACCCCGATCGGCAGATCCACTATTATTAACTAACCAGGTGGCTTTTGCTAAATGTGTATCCCAATATTTGAAAGTCCCACCCCCCATTGCTCTCAATGTAGTTTTCAGCAGTCCATCGTATCATTCAATTTTCCCGGAGGCTGGTGCATGATAGGGGATGTGATATACCCACTCAGTGCCATGTTCTTTGGCCCAGGTGTCTATGCGGTTGCTTCGGAAATGAGTCCCGTTGTCTGACTCAATTCTTTCTGGGGTGTCGTGTCACCACAAGACCTGCTTTTCAAGGCCCAGGATAGTGTTCTGGAGAGTGGCATGGGGCATGGGATATGTTTCCAGCCACCCGGTGGTTGCTTCCACCATTGTAAGAACATAGCGCTTGCCTTGACGAGTTTCTGGGAGTGATATAGTCAATCTGCCAGGCTTCCCCATATTTATATTTCAGTCATTGCCCTCCATACCACAGGGGCTTTAACCACTTGGCTTGCTTAATTGCAGCACACGTTTCACATTCATGGATAACCTGTGCGATAGTGTCCATGGTCAAGTCCACCCCTCGATCACGAACCCATCTATATGTTGCATCTCTTCCCTGATGGCCTGAAGTATCATGGGCCCACTGAGCCATAAATAGCTGTCACGGTCCACTCGGTGGACTCGTGATGGTTCGTTTGCTACGATCTCGAAAGTGCAAAATTAAGGTGATCAACACCAAAGGGGATAGCAATAATCACACAGTAAAACTTTATTGTATTGCCTGTGAAGAGGCACGCGATAGTTAGAGATGGGTGAAAGAAAGGAGAAAAGTAAAGTTAAGTTTAGAGAGGAGAAAGAGAAGTTATAGCTACCACCGCTGATCTCAAGACGTCCTAACGGTCCCGGGTCCAGCTAATGCTGCGTCGTCGATCGTCGTGGTCCTTGGTGGGGAAGCTTCAAATTTCCGTTGTTCAGAAGTCATCTTTTATGCTTAGTAACACACCTTGCTCCACCTCTGCCTCAGGAGTCTCCGCCCTTCTCGAGCGAGGCTATCACGCAGGCGCAGGGTCAGTGTCCGAGGCGTGGTAAGTCTTGGAGGCGGGTAGCCTTCGACCAGGAGGTGTGTTTTGGTATTATAATGAAGCAAAGTTCGTCTAAAGTTCATGATTTCTTCATCGATGTTATGGTAACAGTTGCAATCCATCCTTTTTGACAGTAGCTATGCGGTTATCTCTAACGACTCCAGCCAGGTACCTTCCAGGAGCCTTGTACCGTGCGTTCCGTTCTTGGGATCGGCCACTGCGCTCCAAGCAGGACGTTGTCAGGTAACGTACTGTTCATGTTCCTGATGACAATGTTGAGACAATGCTGATTTTCTGACCGACTCCTACACCACCCCGTGGCTCAACATGGTCGTCAGGACGTCAGGACCGCTTGGTGGTAGCATGATAAAGAAGAGGAAGAAGAAAAGGAAAAGAAAAAGAGAGAGAGAGAAGGAGAGAGGATAGAAAGGCAACTACAATGATATCAATTACAATCAAAGCTGTTTATATAAAAGAAGAATTAATGAGGTTTCAAAACATCAATTGATTTGGGGATATCCACATTGGATGGGACATCAAGCATATTGTATGTGTTCAATACAGACATCAAACGTGTTAACCGATTCATCATTCTCGAGGCTATGACATATAATATCACTGACAAAGCCAAACTGATCAAAACCAATATCAAGAGAACCACGATGGGGTGACACAACTTGTTCAGGATGCCTGTAGCAGTAGGCGACCATCCGAAAAGTGTGTCCCACCATCTATGTTCTGCATCCTTTTGCACTCTTTCTAAAACTCGGTGTATTTCTTTCACATTGTGATGAACAGTTATTAAGGTTTTCTGTCCGTTTTCCCTAATTTTTTCCAAAATCTCAACCAAATCCTTGTGTTGTAATAAATGTTTTACCAAAGCGAGATTCATTCCGATGGGTATAGGTAGCAATTCATGAATCAACATGTAGTTAAATTGCAAAAGTTGGTGAGACATGACCGGGGCCGAATAGGAAAAGTCACATCCGACAATCTTAGTAAAATTGCAAACACAGAAATTTGAATGATTTTTAGTCTCTCCAACTACCTTGTCTACAGATAGAAAGTCACAAACAGTCCTCAAACATACACAGCCTTTGCCGATATATATGAGTACTGTTTCAGGGTTTTCATTAGGATGAATCTCAAAATGGCAAATATTTTGTTCAGTATCTAAACAAATATCTTGTGCCTCAATTGCATTACCTTCACAAACAAATCCTTGTTGTTCCCGTACAATGCAAGATTCCAAATTAACAGTTTGCCATTTTTCATTCTCCTTTCGGGCCCATACTCTATGCTCAAAAGGATAGAGTATAGTTCCGTTGTGGTTCAACCCTAATGCAATAACGGGATAAATTGGGTATATGGTAGCATTATATATAGTAAGCACAAAAGTTGTAGCTATATTTGTAACGGGATCATAAGTAAAGTTTACCAGGTTCCACCAGGATTGGAGTTCCTTCTCAAAATCAGTGGCACTGTCCCAAATTATTTTCCGAATTTCAGTGGGGAGAATACCTTCTTCACCTTCTCTTATAATTGAGGCGGCTACCGACTGCATCCATATTTGAGCCTGGATACAACTGAGAGCCAAAGAGAGATTATTTTGGATCACCCCAAGTGTGTCAGTAATCAATTCGTGGTCCCTTATATTTACCTTTTCCCATTTTGGTAATATATTGGACAACAGCCACTGGTTAGTCCCCAAAGCCAATAACGAAGATTGCAAAGGCTGTTGTAATTTAGCCAAATCACTAATTGAAGTAGCCAACTTGTTCATTATTACTTCCGAATCGATGCTATTTAAAACTCCCAATCCTGTTCCCAAAACACCGGTTAGGTCTCTCTGTGTTCTTCTCATGGGAAGAGTTCGTTTTTGCCGCCAGGTTGTCCATCCCTCGTAAGAAGTCTTTAGGAAAGGTGAGCAAGCTGGCTGAATGTCTGAAACATTGTTCTGCATCGACAATTCAACTCGTTTGAGAGACCAGGCCAGGTCAAACAACATTTGTTGTAGGCCCGTATTTCTGATCACATATGGTCCAATTTCAAAGATTTTTGGGCTAAGCACGACAATTGGTTGGGTAGTAGGTATTACATCATCTATTTTAAATCCTCCCCAGTATTTAGTATTATTTTTACCACACATAACTTTATAAGAGTATTATACAGCAGTCAAATTTAACCAACAGTCTAGGTTTTGATTTTTACACAACAAAATAGGGCCATATGGTCCAATTTCATAACTGTTTGTGGATTCAATGTGAGATTCAGTGATCAGTCTACATCTTATTGTGATGTTATTTCCTTGTACCACCGTAAAAGAGGGTATAACTTCATCTTTGTCAGTTAGCGGGAAGAGGGTATCTATGCCATCGTGCGTGACTACTGCAACAAGCATCACTAGAGGCCTAGTTACAGCATTCATTTTGAATTTAAATGTTAGGCCTGATAGCCCTCCTGTCGGTGGATTAGATCGCCAATCGCACACCACATAGACTGGTTTGGTCAAAGTGAAATTGTACCAACAATCTCCTTGTTCCTTAATACAGGATTTGGTGATTTCAACATTATTGGTACCTGGGTCTAGGGAGTAGTTACCGACATTCTTTTGACGGCAACATGTAATGAGAGAATCCTGTTTGTTACATCCCCATTCTGTAGTAGGACAGTGTTTCGCAGTGATGTTGGAACTAGGGTCCAATAGATTTCCAGAGATGGTAATTGAAGAGGCTTTCTCATGAAGAGATCCTTCCACCTCTCTGCATCCCACTTGGATTTTTTCTCCAATCATTCCAGTCAGGACACGGACCCAGTCTTTTTTGTCCCTTTCCCCCCACTCAAGTGGGTGGTATGCTTCAGAATCATGCATTACTACAGTGGCTAAGTTTCGGAGATGGTCTTTGGGATACTGTCCCATACTCCAAGTATACTGGACAATAGCTTGGAACCATGGCCATTCTGTATTCCTTTGGCTACAGATTAGTGGTGAGATAGATACAAAAAAGTACTACCAATCTAATTAAGTGATTCATACTTCATGCTGTTCTTGGCGTCCCTCGGAGTTCTTTTGTAAAACAAAAAACAAAACTTGCCTCTCTGAGGCAAAAGAGATTAATACTATACAGAAAATTAAAATGATGGAATTATCCAGCGAGTATTTATCCGATGCTCCTTCCCTAGGGCATCAGACGCTACCCATGAGTATGCATTCAGTGGGGTTTTTAGTACCAGTGGCACACTTCCTACGGTGGGAAGTTCTACCAGGACAGGTTGTCCAGGGAAATGTGCTGGATTCTTAGAATCATCTGGTCCCTTTAATGAGGGAACTAGAGAGGGAGCCTTTGGGCAAAAGGCAGTAATTTTGGGGCATCCATTTACCCCCCATCTGTCATTTACACCTTTGACAGCTTCCCATAGGCGGGCATCCCAATTTCCCTCCTGTGGTTTCAAGAGTCATTTTAAGAGACCATTTGTTCTCTCTACAATTCCATTTGCCTGGGGATAGTATGGAGTGTGGAAGACCCATTTAATCCCTTCACTTCGTGCCCAATCCTGTACGATTTTGGCGGTGAAGTGGGAGCCATTGTCAGATTGTATTTCTTGTGGGTTTGGAAAAGTTCCAAACCACTCACGCAGTGCTTTCACAGTTTTTTCTCCCGTAGCTTTGTTAAAAGCTTCGGCTTGGACTAGCCCTGATGTTATTTCCACTCCTACCAGCACAAAGCATTTTCCTCCTGATCTCTTAAAGGGGCCTATATAATCTACCTGCCAAGCATCCCACAAGCCTTTACCCTCTCTTAAATGCAGAGGGTCATCCTCTAAGGGGTGTCTTTCGAGCCGTGTACGGCACTGTTCACAGGCTGATATGCAGGTTTTACACATTTCCCTAGTGACAGGCCAACCTCGGGCAAGGGCTTCATGATACAGATCTTTAGCTCCCGTATGTTTACGTTTTATATGCAACCATTCTAGCAAACGATCCCAATCTTCTGTGATCTGGTCCTTTTGTACAGGAGCTAGTCTTGCTAATTCATCAGATTTGCTGTTCCATTCTCCTGCTGAGCCCCCATCTACTTGATGAGAAGCTACCCATCCCACAGCAAAGTTCCCTTGGCTAGCAATGCTCAGGATTTCTTGCCACTTGTCCTTTTGCCACACTGGAATTCTGTTAACCTCCCATTCATTTTGCTCCCAGAAAGGGAGCCATTCAGTACATCCTTTAAACACTGCATAGGAATCGGTATATATGTGGACAGGGGAAGCAGTTTGTGCTTCATGCTTGAAAACACTCCATACTGCAATTAATTCTCCTACCTGGGCACTCCTTTCTCCCTCTGTTATTATCTGTTCATTAGTAGTAGTGTGGAGGGCTACTGCCCAGTATTTCCACACTTTTCCTTCTCGCTTTGCAGAAGCGTCGGTAAACCAAGCATTCACTGACTGATCGTGGGAGAAAGGAGGGGCTACCCGAATAACTGAGATAGGTTTGTCTTGGCTGCCGTCCAGGCTTCCTGTTTCTTGGATAGCTAAGTTTTTTAAAGCTCCTTCAGTCACTGAGAAAAGGTTACAATAGTGTTCAATCTGGGCATACCACTTTTGTACCGAGGCTCTCTGGGCCACCCCGTCAGGAGGGGGGGTCCCGTTAGTGACTGCTTTTATAACTTTGAATGGGCCTCTTAGCACGATTGGTTGCTGATGTGTAATTTTCTCCACTTCTGTGAGAGCCATGCTAACCACAAACAAACCTTTCTCCCAGGCAGTATATCTCTTCTCAGCATCCTTAAAGCCGCGGGAGTAAAATCCTACAGGACGGGTTGGACCCTCAGGACCACGTTGCCAAATGTGTACTGACAATCCTGTTGTGGCAAACCCCCATTCTACTTGAAAAGGGTCTGTAGGGTGGATAGGGCCAAGAGCCTGATGAGCTGTTGCTTCAAAAATTAGCAATTTCATTGCTTCTTCCTGAGAAGCAGTCCATTCCCATTTGGCCCCTTTTCTCAGTAAATCGTAAAGAGGTCTGGCAATGATAGAAAAGTCTGGGCTATGTTTTCTCCAGAATACCAATAACCCTAAAGCATGCTGCAAATCCTTTTTTGATTCAGGCATTTTAATCTGATCTAGGGAAGTGAGGGTGTCTGGTGGGATACATGTCATTCCCCCTTTCCACCAAATTCCCAAAAACTTTACTTCTTGTGAGGGTTTTTGGATCTTTTCTGGGGGAATTTGCAAACCCAAGTTCTCCAAATGAGAGATTATGTTCTGTTGGGTTGCCCCTACCTCCTTTTCTTTATCTCCACCCATGAGAATATCATCAATATACTGATAGACAGCTATGCCATCGGCTTTTGGTATTTTCTCCAGTTCTTGGGCCAAAGCGTGGTGAGCTAGTGTAGGGGAATGTTTGTATCCCTGAGGCAGCTGGGTAAAGGTAAATTGTTGTCCCTCCCAAGTAAAAGCAAAGCAATCTCTGTCTTCTGGTCGCAAAGGTATCATGAAAAACATATCTTTAACATCTATGGTTGCCATGATCGGATGAGCTTTCTCCTGAATTGTTATTACCAGTTCAGCCATATTAGGGACTGCGGCAGTTAGAGGCCCTGTGTTAGCATTCAGTCTTTGAAAATCTACTGTGAGCCTCCACTTCCCATTAGGTTTTTTCACCGGCCATACCGGCGAGTTAAAAGGAGAATGGGTATTTATCACCACTCCTTGTTCCCCGCATCTCCTGCATGACTGGTTCGATACCTTCCTTTGCTCCCAGGGGGAGGGGATATTGTTTAACACTAGTTACTTTGCTAAATGGCAGAGGGGGTGCAGTTTGAAGTAGCCTGATGTTCAGCTGCGGTGTCCCGAAAGTCCACAACAATCCTTCTGAATCCTCCCACCCCCTTCCTTTAAGGGCATCTATTCCTAACAGGTTAGTCGGAATGTTCCCAACCACCATGTCAATAGTGATCGTGCCTTCCTCTCCCGGCAGCATCAGCTTTACCGGAACAACCTTCATAACTTCTGTTGACCCTAAAGCATTCAAGACACAAATGTTTCACTTAGAGGGAATCACCCCACACCTTTGTGCATCTTCCTCAGTCAGGGCGGAGATCTGTGCACTGGTGTCAATTAAAAAGGTTACGGGTGCACACTTAGGACCTACAATAGCTGTAATCAATAAATCTCCTCTGTTAGTTTTAGTGAGCTGTCGGATATAAATCCATCCTCCGTTCCCCCACCCACTACTAAGGAACGGAGGTTCTAGTTTCCCTGCTGACTTTCCCCGTCGCCTGTGCTCTCCGCGGGGGGGCTGTGGGCATGACAGGAGAGATTTCTCTATTTGACCCTAAGTGCTGTAGGTGTTGTTTCGGACCATACCACTTTGATATCAGTTTTCTCAGTTTATTAAGGGGTAAACCATCCATCACATCTCTGGGAACTCCCTTTTTAATTCCCAAAGCCCACCATTGTTGTCGAGTCAGGGGCTGTCTTCCTCCTCCCCCAGTTTTAGAGTAGGAGTAGTCAGCAACAGTGGCGGGGTCAGTGAGAGCAGTTACAGTTTTACTAACAGATAGGGGTAGATCTTTAGCTCCTACTTGACGGATTCCTTTAGATTTCTCCTCCAAAGTTCTCACAGGACCATAATTTCTGCTATAATCTATCAATTCCTGTGCTACATCTCCCCATGTCCACATCCTTTTATGTTTTGAGTGGGAAGGAGACGAGCTATAATTGAAAGGTGAATCTGTGCCAACATCAATTTCATCTCTTTTGCCTTTAATAAAGCTCTCCAACTTTTCTACAGCGTCTAAAGACCCTGTGGTCCTTTGGAGAACAATCCCGGTAGATTTGAGTGATTCTGGGAGTCCCCTTATCAAAGGAGTCATGATTTCAGGATTCACCGGCAACATCATTGGGGATTCACATCCGGGAACTAACTTCCTTTCATGTATCATCTGCAGGCAGGCTGCTTTGTTCACACTTTCTAGCAATTGATCAACTGTGCCTGTGATTGCTAGGGGATCTCCCCTGTCTAAGGGGTTCAGCCCTCCGGCCCAATAGGCAGCCCGCTGGGTTAGGGACCATGGGGCACGTCTATCCCCTGTTGTTAAAAAGACACCGTGGCCCCAGTAACCACTAGCTTCCCTTTCATTTAACTGAATTTGGTCCCCTCCAGTTAAAGATACATGCCACACATACTCTGTTTCGGATTCTTTGGGAAGGCGCCCATATTCTCTTTTCATTTTGGCCAATTCAGTGGGAATTGGTATCTCTTTAGTTGTAATATGTGGGTCATTATCCTCATCATTTATATAAGCATATTCTGCTTTAATCAAAGGCCTCACTTGGGGGTTTTCCCTGAAGCATTTCCTTGCTTCCTCTAGTTCCTTTTGGGGGTATACCTGACTTATTTGCCGAATACCTACCTTTTCCATCTCATTCAATGATTCAGCAGACTTTGAAAGTTCTTCTTTCAAGGCATCTTTTAGACAGCGATTTTCTTCCTCCTTTTCCTCTGCTTGCTGTTTGTACAAGCTAATTACTCTCTCTTTCTCTGCTACCTGCTCTTCCAGATTGGAGGTTGTTTTCTGCAAAAGTTGTACCAAATTTTCAAGGGATTCTATGATTTGTTTTTCCTGGCTACGCTGCTTATAGCGGTCTTCAATTGCTGCGACAAGGCTGGCTCCAAGAACTGCACAGATTATCACTTTGCCTTTGCCTGACCGTGATCTAGCCTCATTATGTATAGAAATCACTCGGTCTGTTACACTCTGTAAATTTGCCCAATTGTCTCGAGCCCACTCTTCCCCAGGTGGGGAGGGTCGAGCTCCATACTTTGCCAAGAGTGCATAAAACGAGTCAAGATTTTTTACTGATGGAGAGTTTTGATAACCATTCTTTTCAGTCATTTTTGTTGCAAAGGGCCAAACTCACTTCGGGGAGGTCAAACTTAGTTACACCACACACACAACCACTGCTGCATCGCCCTCCTCTTCCCCGAGTGGCTGAATGGACCAAAATCTCACTTCGGGGAGTCAAAACTTAGTTGCTCACAAGTGCAGACTTTCTCTGCTTGTCCCTTCAACTTCCCCTGGTAGTCAACCTCATCTAATGAGGACAGTTCCCCCTTTTGCACTAAGAGATCCTTGCACTTGATCCTGATAGACAGAGCCCTCAATTCGAGTTTGGGGTGAAATACACTGAGGTGTGTGCGGGAATCCCAAATCGCCCCCCTTGCTTTCTGGACACCTCTCACCCTTTCAGGTGTAGGGCCAGGTGCGGCTGGAACGAAATGTTCTTCCCCTGTTACAAACCACACAAATCCTGCACCCCTCTGTCTCTCAGGATCCTGTCCGTGACGCCAGTTTAATGTCACAGTCCACTCGGTGGACTCGTGATGGTTCGTTTGCTACGATCTCGAAAGTGCAAAATTAAGGTGATCAACACCAAAGGGGATAGCAATAATCACACAGTAAAACTTTATTGTATTGCCTGTGAAGAGGCACGCGATAGTTAGAGATGGGTGAAAGAAAGGAGAAAAGTAAAGTTAAGTTTAGAGAGGAGAAAGAGAAGTTATAGCTACCACCGCTGATCTCAAGACGTCCTAATGGTCCCGGGTCCAGCTAATGCTGCGTCGTCGATCGTCGTGGTCCTTGGTGGGGAAGCTTCAAATTTCCGTTGTTCAGAAGTCATCTTTTATGCTTAGTAACACACCTTGCTCCACCTCTGCCTCAGGAGTCTCCGCCCTTCTCGAGCGAGGCTATCACGCAGGCGCAGGGTCAGTGTCCAAGGCGTGGTAAGTCTTGGAGGCGGGTAGCCTTCAACCAGGAGGTGTGTTTTGGTATTGTAATGAAGCAAAGTTCGTCTAAAGTTCATGATTTTTTCATCGATGTTATGGTAACAGTTGCAATCCATCCTTTTTGACAGTAGCTATGCGGTTATCTCTAACGGCTCCAGCCAGGTACCTTCCAGGAGCCTTGTACCATGTGTTCCGTTCTTGGGATCGGCCACTGCGCTCCAAGCAGGACGTTGTCAGGTAACGTACTGTTCATGTTCCTGATGACAATGTTGAGACAATGCTGATTTTCTGACCGACTCCTACAATAGTTCACCCTTATGTTGCCAGTCCAGGTCCACCTGAGACACTTCAGTCTTGGCAGCCTGATCCACCTGTTGGTTATTTTGATGTTCTTCAGTGGCCCGACTCTTGGGTACATGAGTATCTACATGACGTACTTTTACAACCAGATTCTCTAGCTGGGACGCAATATCTTGCCACAGTGCAGCAGCCCAAATGTGTTTACCTCTGCGCTGCCAGTTGCTCTGCTTCCATTGCTGTAGCCACCCCCACAGGGCATTTGCCACCATCCATGAGTCGGTACAGAGCTAGAGCACTGGCCACTTCTCTCTTTCAGCAATGTCTAACGCTAGCTGGATGGCTTTCACCTCTGCAAATTGACTCGATTCACCTTCTCCTTCAGCAGTTTCTGCGACTTGTCGTGTAGGACTCCATACAGCAGCCTTCCACCTCCGATGCTTTCCCACAATGTGAAAGGATCCGTCAGTGAACAGGGCATATTGCCTCTCATTTTCTAACAGTTCATTATACAGTGGGGCCTCTTCAGCACGTGTCACCTCCTCCCCTGGCAACATTCCAAAATCTTTGCCTTCTGGCCAGTCCGTGATCACTTCCAAAATTCCTGGGTGACGGGTTTCCTATACGAGCTCGTTGTGTGATCAGCACGGCCCACTTACTCCACATGGCATCAGTTGCATGATGTGTAGAGGAGACTTTCCCTTTGACCATCCAGCCCAGCACTGGCAGTCGGGGTGCTAAGAGGAGCTGTGTTTCAGTACCAACCACTTCTGAGGCAGCTCGAACTCCTTCATATGCTGCCAATATCTCTTTTTCAGTTGGAGTATAGTGGGCCTCGGATCCTCTGTATCCCTGACTCCAAAACCCCAGGGGTCGGCCTCGGGTCTCCCCAGGTGCTTTCTGCCAGAGGCTTCAGGTAGGGCCATTCTCCCCGGCTGCAGTGTAGAGCACATTTTTAACATCTTGTCCTGCCTGGACTGGCTCAAGGGCTACTGCATGAACAATCTCCCATTTAATTTGTTCAAAGGCTTGTTGTTGCTCAGGGCCCCATTTAAAATCATTCTTCTTCTAGGTCACTTGATAGAGAGGGCTTACAATCAGACTGTAATTTGGAATATGCATTCTCCAAAAACCCACGACACCTAAGAAGGCCGTGTTTCCTTTTTATTAGTAGGTGGAGACATAGCTGCTATTTTGTTAATCACGTCCATTGGGATCTGATGACGTCCATCTTGCCATTTTATTCTTAAAAACTGGATCTCCTGTGCAGGTCCCTTTACCTTACTTTCTTTTATGGCAAAACCGGCTTTCAGAAGGATTTGGATTATTTTCTTCCCTTTCTCAAAGACTTCTTCTGCTGTGTTGCCCCATACGATGATGTCATCAATGTATTGCAGGTGTTCCGGAGCTTCACCTTTTTCCAGTGCAGTCTGGATTAGTCCATGGCAAATGGTGGGGCTGTGTTTCCACCCCTGGGGCAATCGATTCCAAGTGTACTGGACACCCCTCCAAGTAAAGGCAAATTGTGGACGACACTCTGCTGCCAGAGGGATTGAGAAAAACGCATTAGCAATGTCAATTGTAGCATACCACTTGGCTGCCTTTGACTCTAGTTCGTATTGAAGTTCTAGCGTATCTGGAATGGCAGCACTCAGCGGTGGCGTAACTTCATTCAGGCCGCGATAGTCAACTGTTAGTCTCCACTCCCCATTAGACTTTTGCACTGGCTATATGGGACTATTAAAGGGTGAGCGAGTTTTGCTGATCACTCACTGGCTCTCCAGTTGGCAAATCAACTTGTGGATGGGAATCAGGGAGTCTCGGTTGGTGTGATATTGGCGCCGGTGCACCGTCGTGGTAGCAATTGGCACTTGTTGTTTTTCAACCCTCAGCAACCCCACAACTGAAGGGTCCTCAGAGGGACCAGGCAGGGTAGACAGCTGTTCCGTGCCCTCCGTCTCCAAGGCAGCTATACCAAAAGCCCATCGATACCCCTTTGGGTCCTTAAAATACCCTCTCCTGAGATAGTCTATGCCAAGGATGCACGGAGCCTCTGGACCAGACACAATGGGCTGTTTCTGTCATTCATTCCCAGTTAGGCTTACTTCAGCTTCCAATACAGTTAACTCTTGGGATCCCTCTGTCACACCAGAAATACAAATGGGTTCTGCCCCTTCATAACTTGATGGCATTAGAGTGCACTGTGCGCCGGTGTGTACTAGAGCCTTATACTCCTGTGGGTCTAACGTGCCAGGCCATCGAATCCACACAGTCCAATAGACCCGGTTATCCCTTCCCTCCACCTGGCTGGAAGCAGGGCCCCTCTAATCCTGGTCAGAGTATCCAGTATTCACTTCTCGTAAAATTGGCTCAGGAGTCCCTTCAAGAGGATCAGAAACAAGATCAGCCCTTCTGCTCTGGAAACTGGAGCAGCATTTTTCCTGGTAGAATCCCCTTTTGTGGTGGTTTTTCCTTGCAGCTCACATACCCGTGCATTTAGGACCGAGGTAGGTTTTCCATCCCATTTCCTCATGTCCTCTCCATGATCACATAGGTAAAACCACAGGGTACCTCGTGGTGTGTACCTTCTATATTCTGTCTCTCTCAGGCAGAGGAACGCTCGCTCCTAATAGCTGAGACATTGGTCCTTACAGGTGGGGAGTAGGACATATCCTCTTTGAATTGCTGGAAATCCTGGGACAGCTTCTCCACAGCCGAAATGCAGGCTTGTAGGGAGGAGGAGAGATTTTCTTCGTATTGCCGGAGTTGGCGAGCCACTTCATCCACCATCGGTGCCTCTTCGTCTTTCCAGGTCATTATTGCCAGTGAGTTGGCATAGGACGATGGTGCACTCCGTACAAATTTCCGCCACATGGGTCTGTTACGGATTGTCCTGGTTTCAGCTGGGATAGAGTTAATTGTCTTCCTAGTAGCTGGCACAGTGCTATGTTTTGAGTTCAGTATGCGAAGAATGTGGATAACACTGATGTCTTCAGTTGTTGCTCAGTAGTGTTTAGACTAATGTCAAGGATTTTTCAGCTTCTCATGCCCAGCCAGCGAGAAAGCTGGAGGGGCACAAGAAGTTGGCACAGGACACAGCCAGGGCACCTGACCCAAACTGGCCAACGGGGTATTCCATGCCATGTGATGTCACATCTAGTATATAAACTGGGGGGAGTGGGGGCGGGGGGAATCGCCGCTCGGGGACTAGCTGGGTGTCGGTCGGCGGGTGGTGAGCAATTGCACTGCGCATCATTTGTACATTCCAATCCTTTCATTATTGCTGTTGTCATTTTATTAGTGTTATCATTATCATTATTAGTTTCTTCTTTTCTGTTCTATTAAACCGTTGTTATCTCAACCCACGAGTTTTGCTTCTTTTCCCGATTTTCTCCCCCATCCCACTGGGTGGGGGGGAGTGAGTGAGCGGCTGCGTGGTGCTTAGTTGCTGGCTGGGGTTAAACCACGACATGGATGCACGACTAACCAAATCCAAGAGGTGTTAAAACTCAGATTTATTCTTCAGCAAAAGTTAGTTAGAAGTCCAGTAACATTTTATAAAACCACAGGCTCAGTGATGTAAAGAGAATTAATACTACACAGCTGACTTAAGAATCCCCAAGATTTAAAGTGATGGCTCCAAAATGTGCGTATCACTCGCCTAAAAGCTGAGGGCTCTCTCCCTTGAGGAGTTACCTCGGGCGGTGCCCCGACCCAAGGGGGAGTCCCCAACTGCAGACCCGCTGCGAGGAGGACTGCCCACATGTCCTCCAGCGGGACCCCATTTATACCCCTGTCGAATCTGACCTGTGGTCATTTAATCCCTATTGGCCAAGAGGGTGACCTCAGTGTACCTGGCGCGTCTCGATTGGCCAGGTCAAATTTCAACCTGCGGCCTCCAGGGTTTCCTTCCCCTTCTCCCTGCCTGGAGAAGTTTCATTTCCTGCTGGCGGGATGGGGGGATGGTAGTGTACTGCCACAGGGTCATGTGCATGTGACTTCGTCTGGATCTTTGGGTAATTGTGGGTTGTCCGGGTCAAAATGAATCGTCTCTAGCAGGGCTAATTCCCTCAGATATTGGATACCTCTTTCCATGGTGGTCCACTTGCTTGATTGACATATAACATCTTCCTTAAAGGGGTACCTTTCCTTCATGCTTGACAGGAGTTGCCTCCAGAGGCTGAGGGCTTGTGTCCCTCTTCCAATTGCCTTGTCAATGCCACCTTCCCTGGCAAGCAATCCCAGCTGCTTGGCTTCCCTACCTTCTATTTCCAAGCTATTAGCCCCAATGTCCCAGCATCGGAGGAGCCAGGTGATAATATGCTCACCTATACGGCGGCCAAAATCTTTTTGAATATCCCGCAGCTCACTCAAGGATAGGGATTGGGTGATTACCTCTGGTTCTGCCTCTTCCTCCTGTTCCCATGATGACCCTGGCTCATCTTCATCCTTCACTAAGCGAACTGATTTTTTTGTATATTTCTTCTTCTGTATGGGGGCAACTGATACTGGTATGGGTTGGTCTGCTGGTTCAGTTGCAGTACCGCTCACCGGGTTTTGGGTAACCCCAGTGTCTGTCACTGGGGCCAGAGGGGCCGCAGTGCCTGTTGCTGGGGTTTGCATAGACGCAGTGCTCATCATCAGGGCTGGAGGGACCACATTGCCCATTGCTGAGGTTTGGGTAGCCGCAGTGCTCATCGTTTTGTTGTTAGATCCAGAGACCTTCTCTTCCCCTTGAGGGTACTGAGTGGTGTCGAACAGGGCTCGATAGGCATGGGCCAAGCCCCAGCACATTGCAGTGATTTGTATTTCTCTGGAGTTGCCAGGGCGACAGCATACCTTTTCCACATATTTTACTAGTTCTTCCAGATTCTGCACTTGTTCAGGGGTGAATTTCCAAAACATTGGAGGTGCCCACCGCCCTAGGCATTTACTGATACTACCCCACACACCCTGCCACTCATAATTATCCAGCCTCGGGGCAGACCTCTGGGTGATCTTCTTTAATAGTTGTTTAACCTTAAACAAGAGCTGAACCACATTCAGGAGCATGCTAATTCCTAGCAGTAGGGCTAGGACCATGCTAGTCTCAATATCCCAAGAGTATTCAAATTTTTCAAAATTCTCAAATGCCATTGTAACTGGACTGAAGGAGAAGGGAAAAGGGAAGAAAGGGACCTCACCCATAGATTGGCTCTCCGAGGAAGAAAGGTAAATGGTTTAATTATTAATAGATTCCCACACATGGCTCCCAAAGTATAGAGGTGACGACAATGCTGAGTGCAAATACCGGATTAATCCCACAACTGATGACTTTATCATACCATAAACCAGTATTACACAATACATCAAAGTGAAAACCTTAATCCACCTCCCATGCATGATAAGCAGCAGCACAGGGACTACATACAGCAAGCGAGGTGACACATAACAGAACTTTAAAAACCAGAGCAACAACTCTAAGAACACATAAATCAACATAATGACCAGCGACTATTAGACCAATATAATGAATGCTTGTAACACATTTGTTGCATCAGTGGATGGTGAGCAATTGCATTGTGCATCACTTGTTGTGCATATTCCAGTCCTTTTATTATTACTGTTGCCATTTTATTATTGTTATTATCATCATCATTAGTTTCTTCTTTTCTGTTCTATTAAACTGTTCTTATCTCAACCTACGAGTTTTACTTTTTTTCCGATTCTCTCCCCCATCCCACTGGGTGGGGGGAATGAGTGAGTGGCTGTGTGGTGGTTAGTTGCTGGTTGGGGTTAAACCATGACAGAGGTTATGTTTTGGAAAAATGGATGTGAGGGAGCACAGACTGTGTTTGACACAGAATGTATCAGAACTAGATTTCAGTCCAGAAAAAAATATTGCTTGCCAAGGTCTGGAAATGCAGTTGATCTTCAAATATTAAAAGACAATTATACATGAAACCACTCCTCACCTATTGTTCTAGAACAGAAAAAGATAGGAAAAAGAGTTGGTTATTGAGGATTCCATGAGAAAAAGGGTCAAGGGATAAGTGCAGTTTCCAATCCATGCTTTTGTCCTTTCCTCCAGGAAGGCTTGTGACATTTTTAGTGCTTTATGATGAACCTCAGTCAGTCCTCCCTGATGAAGCAGTGTTGTATCCTACAGCCACAAGTTAAGCAGAATTAGTGTTATTTTCTTAAGCAGCAGCCAGACTGCTGAAAGGTTAGAGAAGGAAGAAAAGTTCTCTCTTCAGGTTCTTTCTCTGAATGATGCTGGCTGTTTGGGGCATCTATATTACCTTTCTGCTTGGCTCTAATTCATCAGGAAGGAAAATGTTCTTGTTAACAAGTCCTGGGCTCCATAAGACCCTATCACACTGTAAGAGAGTCCAGAAACTCTTAGTGAATGCCCATGATCCTTGAAGATCACAGTCCTAGATGAACTCTGGGAACTGACTGGGCTCTCCATTGGTAGGCACAGGTAGAACAAATTTCTATTTTTCCAGAAATTCACACATATGTGCCGTTTTCTCAAAGAAAAAAAAGAAAAAAATTTTTAAGCTAGTTCTTGCTCAGTTCTGCTGCAAGAATTTTGGATTGAAGAAGTAGCTTAACTGCCCAGGGTAGTTTCTAGAGATATGATTTGGCACTTCCAGTGCCAGGTTTCTTGTCCAGTAATTTGCAACTTTAGCAAAGCCTAGAAAAATTAGTTAATTTTCCTTGGCACACAGGTTTTTGTCCCTCTTTCTTCCTCTAGTACATATAGTAAAAAAAAAAAAAAGGGAAATCTGTTTGAGGATATTCTGTCTGATGGCTGGGACTATGGTACAGCAACAATGGTTCTTTAACTCTGTAGTCCATAACTTTGTCATGGCTCACAGAGCAATCATATGTCTGTGTGTTTGCTGAGGAGCTAGATGATGATCATTTGAAATGAGCTGGGTTTATATTGTCTTTGATCTCACTGATCATTTAATCGCATTGTTTGGAGTGCCTGAGGCCTAAAGTAGAATAGAATAGAATAGAATGGAATGGAATGGAATGGAATAGAACAGTTCAGTTGGAAGGGACCTGCCATCATCATCTAGTCCTACTGCCTGACCGTTTCAGGGCTGACCAAAAGTTAAAGCATGTTTTTAAGGGCATTGTCCAAATGCCTCTTAAACACTGACAGGCACAGGGCATTGATCACCTTGCTAGGAAGCCTCTTCCAGTGTTTGACCACCCTCTTGGTAAAGAAATGCTTCCTAATGTCAAGTCTGAACCTCTGCTGACGCAGCTTTGAACCATTCCCATGCGTCCTGATACTGGATACCAGGGAGAAGAGATCAGCACCTCCCCCTCCACTTCCCCTCCTCAGGAAGCTGTAGAGAACAATGAGGTCACCCCTCAGCCTCCTTTTCTCCAAACTAGACAAACCCAGAGTTCTTAGCCGCTCCTCATAGGACATGCCTTACAGATCTTTCACCAGCTTTGTTACCCTCCTCCAGGCGCATTCAAGGACCTTAACATCCTTCTTAAATTGTGGGGCCCAGAAGCTGCACACAGTACTCAAGGTGAGGCCACACCAATGCTAAATACAGTGGAATAATCACCTCTTTTGACCAGCTGGTTATGCTGTGCTTGATGTACCCCAGGATGCAGTTTGCCCTCTTGGCTGCCAGGGCACACTGCTGACTCATATTGAGCCTACTGTCAACTGGCACCCCCAGATCCCTTTCTGCAGGGCTGCTCTCCAGCATTCTCTGAGTCCTGAAGGAGGCAAATTCTTCCACTTTTGCATTTTCTACAATGTGTTTTCCCATCAGTTGCTGACTAAGAATTGTTGGACTTCTGTATGAATCCTTTAATTTGTAGTGTGATTTCAGATGTGAAATCTGGATTATTTCCACTTTTCTGTTGCTGTGGTCAGTTCTTCTGAAGCTAGGAGGAACACGTGCTATAAAGCATGGTAGTAAGTGGCACATGGTAGTAAGTGGCAGAAATGATAAGTAGCATAGAATAGACAATGTGTAGCCTATTATGCTTAAAAGGGAATTATTATGCTCAAGGGTACAGTTATGGTGAAACATTTCTTTGAAGAAAACTAGGGTGGAGGGAAAGCACTATATAACCTGTCTGAAACTGTCGTGGAAGCCACCTGATTTTCATTTTGCTGGCTCAGCACAATGTTAGATCATAAGAGTTTAATCATTTTTTACACTTCATTGCATTTACATTAGATTGCAGATGCTCAGTTTCTTCATAAGTGGATCTTCTCACCATTAAGTAAATTATGGGAAAATATTTTATGCTAAAGCTTAAGAAAAAAAAAAATCAGTTCATGGACGGGTAGGAATTGCTGGCCTTCTAAAAACGTAACTAGTAATATGTAGCCAGAATATCAGATACAGAACATGAAACACTTTTATTTATGCTGCTGTTTCCTATATTGAAAGTCAACTTACAACACAACGAGATGAGAACGCAAGGATTTCATTTTATCAGTATTTTAACTTATATATCCACAGTTTCCCTGTCTGTTTTTGCTTTTAAGCTATTCTATAAATATTTTTTAGTGTTTGGAAAATCAAATGTAAAGTTTGATACTTAAGTGCCAAATGGTTTGGTGGGGGTAATAAAGTGAAATCTGCACTGTGAATTGTATAGTATCAAAATTGTGTTTTAAATGCAATGAAAATAAAGACCTTATGAATATGATGAAATTTAAGTACATAAGTAGTCCCAAGAGCCTTCCTGAATTGGGTATCCATAACATTTAAGGAAGTACAGCATTGGTTATTGAAACATTACTAAATAAAGCAGTGCTAATTTGGAAAAGATTTTGAGAAGGGCACATCAAATAAGCAGCCACGTTTTGGGAAGTGCTTGTTCATTTTTCTTAAAATCTATACTTTGTTTCATAGAATCATAGACTGGTTTGTGTTGGAAGGGACCTTTAAAGATCATCAAGTCCAACTCCCCTGCCATGGGCAGAGACATCATTCACTATATCAGGTTGCTCAAAGTCCAGTCCAACCTAACCTTGAACACTTCCAGGGATGGGGCATCCACAACTTCTCTGGGCAACCTGTTCCAGTGTCTCACCACCCTCATCATAAAAAATTTCTTCCTTATGTCCAATCTAAATCTACCCTCTTTCAGTTTAAGACCATTGCTCCATGTCCTGTCCCTACAGGCCCTGGAAAAAACTCTCTCTCCGTCTTTCTTAGAAGCCCCCTTTATAAATTGAAAGGCTGCAATAAGGTCTCCCTGGAGCCTTCTCTTCTCCAGGCTGAACAACCTCAACTCTCTCAGCCTTTCTTCAGAGGAGAGGTGCTCTATCTGTCTGATAATTTTTGTGGCCCTCCTCTGTGTTGTCCCACAAACGGGGTTTGTTTACCCAGTGTGCAAGCCAATAACACACAGAGTCAAGGTATTTTCAAATTAATTTCATTGATGCGCATGAATGGGTGCCTGTCTCAAGACAGCACACCCTTGTCTCAAAAGTTCTCACGTTTATACACTTTAATACATATTCATTGTTATTTTCCTTAATGATTGGTTCTTTCTTCTTTGCCCCTCATGTAAATTAGTGCGCAGACTCTGTCTTCTTCCTTCATTGTCTTCTTTTGAGTAGGTGGTATCATTTGAGTAGGTGGTCAATGAGTCGGTGGTCACAATCTCCCCCTGTAGGAATTACCTTTTGCCTACTTCTTCCCTAATCTTGGCAGTTCCAAGTGGTTCTTCAAGGTTTATTGACCAAACCACAATCCGTTACCTTTTCTGACATAAACATAAAGCCCCATTGTCTAGTAGTTAGTTCCTAAACCCTGAATCATGTCTAGTTATTGTTTCCCTATTTTAAATATTAACTGATGGGGGCTGTACACAGGACTTTAGCAGCTCCGTGGTTATTTCAATCATATTATACATATTAATTGATAATATCTGGACCTGCTCCAACAGGTCCATGTCTTTCTTGTGCTGGGGACCCCAGAACTGGGCGCAGTACTCCAGGTGGGGTCTCACGAGAGTAGCATAGAGGGGGAGAATCAACCTGCTGGCCATGATTCTTTTGATGCAGACCAGGATACAATTAGCTTTCTGGGCTGCAAGTGCACAATGCTGGCTCATGTCCAATTTTTCATCCACCAATATCCCCAAGTCCTTCTCCACAGGTCTACTCTCAATACATTCATCCCCCAGTCTGTACTGATGCCGGGGATTGCCCCGACCCAGGTGCGGGACCTTGCATTTGGCCTTGTTGAACTTCATGAGGTTCCCACGGGCCTACTCCTCAAGGCTGTCAAGGTCCCTCTGGATGGCATCCCTTCCCTCAAGCGTATCAACTGCACTGCTCAGCTTGGTGTCATCTGTAAACCTGCTGAAGGTGCACTCAATCCCACTGTGTATATGTACTGTTTCTTTCCTCCACACCCATTTGACAAATACTTTGCTTAGTTAAAATAGGTTTCCCAAGTTTTGTTGCTTTGTGAATACATTAGTGTTGCACATACCAAATGAAATTGTAATTAAAATTAAAAACATGCACAAAAACTTTTTTTTGAACCCTCCAGAAGCCCATCTTAAATTGTAGCTGCCATGTGGGATAACATTTATTGCTTACCTATTGTACTCTGTTAGTTAATTACCATTATTTTTGTCCTTGCATTTCAAGGGAGTATTAAAAGTTGATGGAGATCGAGTTGTTGTGTGCAGACATAATTTGTGCTGTTCTTTGGGAAGCGTGTCCTTTGTCCAGCAATGTTTTCATATGCATAAAATAGAATAAATCAAAGCTATATATGAAAATGACCTTAGAACGATTTGTGACATAGATGAACTGCTTCCATAAATAAGTAGTCTTTTAATTTTATATTACACAGATGAAAATAACTGGGAACTATATGCAAGTGCAGTTTTTATTAAATAAATTGCTCTCAATATTACTTTTATGTTCTACTGGTATGAAATGAAGCAAGTGATACTAAAGCTCCTAAATGTCTCAAAATCAGTATTTTTAAGTGTATCACAAATCAAATGTTGATAAAGTTGTCATGATCAGTACTTTTTAAAGTAAGACTTTTTGAAGAAAGCAAATTTGGTAGGAATATTTCTTCTGTGATTAAAAATTTGGTATAATTCCTGTGGGTTTTTTAATGCTGAAAACTGATTTGCCAAGCACAGTAAGAGTATTCTAAGAAGCCACTGAGAAAACTTGTGCACAATGGGGACACACTTGGTAGAGTTATAGTTCATAGACAGAAGAGCATATGCTACAGACAGGTGTTTATTTTGATTTTAAATATAATGAAGTCTAGTTATCTTTCATAAACTTTCAAAGGAGAGCTGACTTTTCAACAAGAGGAAAGTCAGAAACAAACTGACCTAAATAAATTTAATCAGAACAGTCTGCTTCACTAGGCACTTCTGAAATTTTATCAGCCTCTGGAATAGATGGGCTTTATTTTGTGAACCAGTTAAAAGCATTTTTTTTTGTCGGCTGCAGGTTACTTTTTTCTGTGTATTAATCGAACTGCAGACTAGTTCTCTGAGTTAGAGCCTCAGCGCAGTGTATCACAGTGTACTAGTTAACAGCTGTTTGTGTGGATATTTTTATCGAATTCATATGCTACTTAATATGAGTACATTTTAGTCTCGGGGGGGGACACAAAACAAAACAAAAAAACAACCCTCCAAAAGTGCCCTGTTTTAATTTAAAAGAAGCAACAGCGGAGATGAAAACAGCATCTAAGAATATTGTTTGAGGAAAATGGTGACAAAGTCTGTCTAAAAGTGTTAGGTAAATAGTGTTTTCCTTAATTTTCAAGCTTGCAATTTTCTGGACTTTGAGGAAGGAGGGATTTGTTTTACAAAGGTTTTTGTTTAATTACAACATGCAGAAAACAGCTCTCATTGCAAATTGTCTTTGCAGAGAGCTTATGATGCAAGATTCGTTTGGGGATTTGTATGTGTCGTGGTTTAACCCCAGCCAGCAACTAAGCACCACGCAGCCGCTCACTCACTCCCCCCCACCCAGTGGGATGGGGGAGAAAATCGGGAAAAGAAGCAAAACCCGTGGGTTGAGATAAGAACGGTTTAATAGAACAGAAAAGAAGAAACTAATAATGATAATGATAACACTAATAAAATGACAACAGCAATAATGAAAGGATTGGAATGTACAAATGATGCGCAGTGCAATTGCTCACCACCCGCTGATCGACACCCAGCCAGTCCCCAAGCGGTGATTCCCCGCCCCCACTCCCCAGTTCCTAAACTAGATGTGACATCACATGGTATGGAATACCCTGTTGGCCACTTTGGGTCAGCTGCCCTGGCTATGTCCCCTCCCAACTTCTTGTGCCCCTCCAGCTTTCTCGCTGGCTGGGCATGAGAAGCTGAAAAATCCTTGACTTTAGTCTAAACATTACTTAGCAACAACTGAAAACATCAGTGTTATCAACATTATTCTCATACTGAACTCAAAACATAGCACTGTACCAGCTACTAGGAAGACAGTTAACTCTATCCCAGCTGAAACCAGGACAGTATGATTGCTTCAGAATATAGGTGCAGAGATGGCCTGGCCCTATAAATCCTGTCTCCTGGATTAGTAGCAGTGCTTTCTTATCTGCAATTAATGAGGAAATTCTGTCTGAAGGGAACTATTCAGTAACAAACTCTGGGGTGGATTTTTTCCCCTTTCTTTCTTATGAAAGGAATGGGAAGGAATTTGGTTTTTATTTGGAAGATCTTGTAAAAATGTAAATGAAAAGACATTTTATGGTTTTGAGGAGGACTACCTTCTCCCAGAGAAATGCTGCAGAAATTTATTGTTTTGGAAACTAGGAACTTTTCTGTATAATTTTCAAAGGTCAAATAGTTTTAATTCTGGTTTGGGCCTTGTTTGTGTTGTATTTCAGCCAGCATTTTCCAGTGCATAGTAGTGACTTTTTTAATTCCCCGCCCCTGGTTTTGCTCAGTAGAAACAGTTCCTTGGTGTAGTTATGTAGACAAACATAGCAGAGAACCCTTTTCTGGGAGAAGAGCCTCCTCATACATTTCTTAACCATTTTGGGGGAAGAATTGATCTATCTGTGCATGTGAAACAGGGAGGTGGTAGCTGTAAATTGAAGTGACATCATCTATATACTCACATTGATCTGCTTTTAGACTAGAGCCAGGATAAAAGGAAATGGCATCAGGGATGAAGTATGCTCATTTAGGTACAGCCCCCAGTGTGTAATGGAATAATAACAGAAATCAGGCTACTGTCAATTGGTTGCTGCATTAGTCTGAGGCACATTTCCCCTCAGAGGAGACTTTCAATTACTTCATTCAAGTGCAGACTGGAGGAAATGGGATACAGCATACCAGCTGTATTACTTCGGTGATTTGTGCTCTGGCTTAGGGGTGCAGTGCAAGTGTTAGTGCTGTGGATGTTCAAGTACATATATCTGTGTCACATTTCATGGCTGTGAAAGGTCAGTAGCCAAATGTTTCAGTGGTATTTTTCTAGTATAAAGGGGCAAATCTGGCACTTATTGTATTTGTTAATGTAGGAATTGTAAATGCGCTCCTTCTGGGATGTGAGGTCGCTAACCTCTGTAGCTGCAATACCAGATCTTTGAAGAGATGAGATTTGTTTTCTTTGTGCTTTTTACAGGTTAGGGGTTGGATTCAGAAAATTCATAGTTTTGTTCCAAGATTATTTGTAGAAACCCTTTCAAAACTGTTAATGTGTTGAGATATTCTTGTAACAGTATAATGCTTGAAGTGTCTTGTATACTAATATGGACAAACTACAAAGTATGCTTTTTCTTCATCTTGGCTTTTTCAAATACAGAACTAGTTTTGATACTCTGTCTCTGTTTTAGTTTGTTTCAGAGGTTTCAGCCTAATTATTCAAACTTTGAAACCACCACATCAGGTCATACATGAAAATTTAGTGTAAAATTTAGTGGAAAAACAAAGTAAACTTTTTCAAAAGGCTGAATAGTTGCAGGAGAGGTCGTGCAGTCTTAAGGGCAAGATAAAATATACAGTGTTGGGATACAGCTTTACAGTGGGGATGTTGTTTCATTATATGGGACATGACAAAAAAACTCTGGCGTGCTTGATCAAAACATATTAATTTATTCCCTCTTTGTAGTGTCAATACTCACAATTGGGGGTGGGGGGAACCCTGGGGAAGTAATAAGATTTCCTCCATGCAACAGGCATGGGTTGAGACTAATTATCTACTTTACAATATAAATAGATGGCATTGCAGCAATCGTAGTCATAATACAAAGTATTTGGTTCACATTGTAAACACTGTTTCTTGATATTAGCCACATTTCCTGGTCCAAGTGATGTACTTAAAAATGCTCAAATATATGTGATTATTAATGGAGCATGCACCCGTGCAGTTCAAAGGGTGTTGTGGTTGTTTATTATTATTATTATTTGAAACAGGAAGACTGAAATTTTGGGTTGTTTTCTGGAAGTGTTTTTGACATGGAAATATACATTAACACAGTGAAATTTATCTTGCAGTATTTTGCTATAGCTGCATTGTGTATTTTTCCTGTATGTTAGATATTTGAGATGCATTCTAGAAATATGATTTATCATAAAGGAAAATGGTTTCATAATACTTGACACTGAATTTATTTTTCTTTTCTCTGGCATTTATGATTGGTAGCACTTAAAAGCAAAGGCCCCTTTGTATTAATCATAAGGCAAACAAATGGAAAATTGACAGTGTGTACCTCAAAGCATTCTGTGTGAAAGATGAGAACTAACAGGTGGATGGGACAAATAAAGATGGTGGTGAGGAAAACAAAAAATAATAGGGTGTGTTTAGTTGACTAAAGCTTCCAGTGCAATTTTATGATATTATAAATAATCTTTAAAAACCTTTGGAGATAGCGTTATTGATATTGCTCTATTTGTGGAAAAGAGGGTAGAAGAACTTTAAACCCTAAAAAGGAATTTTGAAACTTCTTCTGAGCTTTGGGATAGATTTTCTCTCAGGCAGAATCTCTTTTATTAGAAGGGAGGGGGGAAACTGAAAGAAAATATGTTCCTACTTGTATTTTTTGTTGAAAGTAAATGAGAGAACAAAACGTTATAGTTGCACCCAGTAGTGCCAATTTGGTAACCAGTCTGTCAGCATTTCCGCTGTTAGTGCTCCTGCCTTCTGTGTCCGTGTTCACTAGTTCTTAATTTGGCCTTTAATTAAACCATGAGTTGGAATCTGATATGTAAAGTCTCCCTTTGGGTGTCTAGAACGTGGGAAAATAACAGAAGTCATGGTCTCAGATTTTTTTTCTCTGCATTCTCAAATGTAAACTGAATTGTGAAAACTCTTTACCCATAATGCAACACTAGACAGAGGTAAATTAGGGACATGGCTGCTGCTTTACTTCTTTGCTTTTGTTGACTTCAGTTGGATTCCCTAATATCTTAAACAATGGCTTTCTGTGGGTGAATCAGTATAAAAAATATACTGATGATATATTATAAAATAATAACTCAGCTATTCTGTACTTTCTCTAGCATATATATGTGTGTATATATAAAAAAAACCCCAAAAGTGTGTGTGTATATGTATGTATATGTATTCCAGCAGCTATTCTACAGGTGGTAAAAATTAAGTATGGCTCTGCTTTGTAGTTAAAAGTGAAAGTTTGCTAAATAAGAAGTTAGTTACCTTTCTGTGAGTAGTGTTCTGCAACATTTCAAATTTTATTAGCATTCAAAATTAATTTGGTTTCCAAGCAGAGCCATTTCCCAGAAGCCTTCCCTATTTTGTTTTTTAAAGTATCCCCCCCCAGCACCTGTTCTTGCACTGTGCAATAAACATTCAAATTGGCATTTTAGTAGTTGTCCTAAAATTGAAATATTAAATATTTTGAACAACTCCATTTTGTTGACAGGCTTGGGTATTAGAAAATATTTCACTTAGAGCCAATAAGATGTAGGGTTTTTTTCAGACACGAAGAATAGAAATTTAATAATAAAAGAATGTCTTGCAAGGAAACCAAATCATTTAAATCCTAGAGATCTATTTTCCTCTTTGTTATAATTTAGGTACTAATGATAAATTATGTCAGACTAATGATTCAAAGAAACTAACACAATAGTTTGATTAACTATTAAGAAGGTATTCTTTATTGGCAGCGCTGGATGCACGGGGGATCGCTCCACCTATCGTGCACACCGTCGGTTTAATTGTGCAGGTTAAGTACATGTTCTACATACATATTCACTAGATTTCTGAGAAATGTTATACATATTCATTAGTTTTCCGGGAAACTATTAGCATATGCAAATGTCCTTTACGCAGGCACATTGAAGGTCTCTGGTGGTCTTCAGGAGTCCTCTGGTGGTCTTCCATAGTCTTCCTCACTTGTCCGCTATTTGACCCTCCTCAGGTGATTCTGCGCAGTATGGTCCTTTACATGTTTTGATACATCAGTGCTTGTTAGTGCTCTTATTATCTAAGTTTTCATTAGTGGTGTAAAACCATATGGCTAGTTTAAGCTAAATTATCTACAAGGACGAGAACAAAGGCAGGAGTTGTTATCTTTTCCGGCCCTATCTATTCAGGCAAGGCCTCTACTTGTGCCTTCTTAACAAGATCGTAAATTCATCAAACATTTAATTAAGTTTTGTGATTGCTCATGGTTCCTTCTTGCTCATCACTCCCAAGTACCAGTCTCTGACAGGCTTAATCCTTGACAAACACCAGTCCTTGGTATGTAAAGTTACAGAGAGACAATCATTAAGCAATAAGCAGTTCATTCTCTATATCACTAAGAGGGAAGAAAATGTCACTGTGCTCATTTAGTTGTTAACTGGAATCTTTACAGGTTAAGACTTAACAGAAAATCCTTAATATCTTCATGGACTTACTGTCAGAGAACCGGGGTGTGGGCTTGTTCAATCTGCATAAGCAGCACTGGCTGGGGGGCATCTGTTGGTAACAGGACAGTGAAAGAGGCATTTCCTATGGCTCATTGTCACGTCCAAATTTCTCAGGACGATGACTCAGGTTTGCTGATTCCCAGGTCAGGATTGTTATAGACGCTCGTGACAAATTGGAGGAGCCAATTTGTATTAAATGACAAGATCGAATTTATTAGCAAGCGATAAGAGAGCAAAACAGCGCTGGGCGGCCGGGGAGACAGTGCTCCGCCAAAGGCTCGCGCCGAAAATGGGGAAGAGTCCCTTTATTTATACAGTTTCTAGTTTCTGTCTACGTGACGGCTGGTATCTTCTGCATTGTGTGTGCGTTTGTGCCGTCAGTTGCTAGGTGGTCGTAATCTGCCTTCAGGTGGTGGCTGGTATCTTCTGCATTGTGTGTGCGTTTGCGCCGTTATTTGTTTGTTAGGTGGAACGTCTTTCGTTAATCATCGGTACTTAACTGGATACTGTGGTTTTAGATAAGCGAGGAATGTCTCTACCCCCACATGCGATTTCATGAACAAAGTTAACCAGTTCATTACAATCCCCCCTTTTCTATTTTATCCTGATTTTGTTCATTAAATCGATCCAATGCTTCTTTTGCCCACCCGAGGATAGGAGTAATTCCTCCGTCCCCGATTTGTTCGTATTGCTTCCGTAGCAGCATTAAGTGTGCAGTTTCTAAGCGTCCTTTAACAATAGCGATTAACCTATTGAAAATGCATGGCCCAAAAGTCAAAAATAAGATTAATACAATAAGAGGTCCTGCAATAGTCGACAATAGGGTGGTTAACCAGGGTGAATAGTTAAACATAGACTCATACCAGCTCTGTTGTGATTCCCGGTCTTTTTTTCGTTTTTCTAACCCCTCTCGTAGCTTGGCCATGGTATCTCTAACTACCCCAGTATGGTCAACATATACACAACACTCCTCCCGTAGGGCTGCACATAACCCCCCCTGTTGCATGAACATTAGGTCTAAGCCCCGTCTGTTTTGTAATACTACTTCTGATAAAGACCTAACAGACTGTTCCAGGGCTGTCATGGCCTTTTCTATCCTGGCTAAATCTTCATCGACTGCTACCCTTAAAGATTGAAATTTTTGATTTTGTTGTACGAGGGAGGTTATTCCTGTACCAGCTCCAGCAGCTCCGACTGCCAGGAGTGTTGCCACCGTGAGGGCTGTAAAGGGCTCACGCTTTTGTATATGATGGGCCTGAGTAGTTTGATAGTCATAAACGAAATCTTCGGGATGGTAAATAAGCCTAGGTATCACAGCTACTTGTATACAATATTCAGTTGTCCAATTAAAGACCTTTAGGGATATACAAGGTGTAACCCCAGTTTGGGAACAAATCCACTTAGTATTATCTGCAGGAATTAACCATTCAGCTGTTATTTCTCCTGATTTGCGAGTTGTGTTACATAGGTGTCGTTTGTCTTTTGGGACATTTCCTATACACTTTCCTTTTCCCGATACTTGGGACATTGTTATCCCTTGCTTACGTTCAGATTCCTTATTCCACAAGCACTGAGCTGGATTTGTTCCGTTGGCTTTCTTAAATCTACTGTCCACCCCAATAGCTTCATAAAAGGGTGGCTGAATGTCGTAACATAACCAACAATGTTCAGTTATATTAGGGTAGGTGGTAGTCAGTACCTGATAACTGGCTTGAAGCATATTCCACAATGGGCTGACGCTGACTTCGGGTGCAAGAGTCGAGGGTTTGATTTTTACTGATACGCCCAGGATGCTATTTTCAGTGACGTTGATGTTAGGAGAGATTGTAACAGTATGTACAATACTGTTACTTCCACCTTCCTCTACCAGGACCAGATTTGGTCCGACATCTGAAGTATGTGGGAAGGGATTTTCTTTTCTTATTTGGATGAACCCTCCTTGATCCGTCCCTGGTTCCCATATTCTTATTCCCCACATCTTCCCATGCAACCATCCTGAATTCTCAGGCTGTCTGATAGTCATATTCAAGCTGGTACAATTCGATTTGTATTTTCCTCCTAATGGTTCCCCGTCATGAGCATAAGAGGGAAGTTTACATCCTTGTGGACTCCATTTTACGTCTAAAAATAAATCAGGATTCCCAACTCTCCATCCAGTAGCTATAGTCTCACAACCCCAATATGCACAATAATAGTGCCCAGGGTAATTGCAATATGAACGGCCTGGGTTCGAAAGGGGGCACATATAAATGGCTGGTTTAATCCCTAACTTCTCTTTACCACAGGAATAGGGAGACACATGCCCTAGCATACTGCATATTGTCACATTAAAGGACGGAGATCCAGGGGTAGTAACAGTTTGCAATACCTTTGATCGATCTGGTTGTATTAAAGACCATTTGAAGGGTTGATGGTGGATGTTCCCACATACCATAGGTAGATACCATAATAATATCATCCAGACACGGATTGCTGGTGGGGTTCCCCGAGGAGTACCAACAGGTGTCAATGTCAATTCTTGAATTTCTCTCTGCCAGAATATGCCCAGCCAGAATCCCAGAGTCCATCCTTCCCCTCGAAGTGTCTGTTCCCCGCTATTACCTGCCGATGATCTCACGGTGTACTCACGCTCCCTTTTCCGTACGCCTCTGCCTACTTCGCCTACTCCGGTGCCTGGAGCAGCGAGGTTTTTCATCTTCTCGGCAGCAGTAGTACTTCTCAGGGGCGTGTTTTCCACTTACAAAGCCCTTACGGGGCTTAGTTCCTCCTCGGGAACTCGTGCAGGATATTTTATATTGCCTGGGAAATGACAAGACACTCGTAGGATTCAGGGTTATAGGAGCTCTGGGTTTGTTAGGGACTTCCCGCAGTTACTCCCCCACCCTTTGAGGAGGCTGTATTTTGGTCCCCTTCTCCTTTGGGTACACTGTGCACAGCCGTCCCTAGATGGGTGGCTGTTCTTACAGTGTGTCCACCAGCATTCCCTGTATAAATTTTTTTATTTAAGAGCAGAAGCCGTCTTAGTGGCACGTTTAGTTTGTTTCCACGTAAATCTAATAGCACACTGTTTTATAGTTCTGGACCAATCTTTCTCATATACTTCCCAGGTTTCAGGCACTAATAATTCCCTCCCACAAAGTAATTTCCCGATGTCTATTTTGTCCAACTGGTTCCTATTGGGGAATTGATGCTCTCGACATTCCATACAATAATAATGTCTCCTACTGGGACTACAATACCATTTCTCACCGCACTTTACACAGTTACGAAACACCCAACTCCAATGGTTGTGGTTATGATGCTTTAAACACGAAATCCCGTCAAGATATTCCGATGTCGTAGGGATTTTAGTCTCTACTTCACAACAAAAAGGTAAGTACCGAGGGGTTCCTGCTAGTTTGTATATACCAGCTCCGCCGGTTTGATGAGGTATCCGTTTTATACACCAAGGAACAAAATTCACCACCTGTAGATCATCTCCAGGTGATACCTGGAACTACTGATATAAATTAGGTTTTACCGTTCTTCCAAAAGGATTCATTCACTCGTGCAGCTCTTTTTCTTCCTTATCACTAGTTTCAAGTCCTCTGAAGTCTTTGCTATTTCCCACTGATCTCTGGGTAAAGGTCCTTTAATTCGCGAGGCATGCGTCCATCCTCGTTCTGCAGTCCGGATAGCAGTTTCTGTGGTAAGTAAAACAAGAAAGGGCCCCTCCCACCTAGGAATGAGAGAGGATTCTTTCCAGGTTCTGATCAATACCATATCACCTGGCTTTACCGAATGTATGGATATATCTAGGGGTGGTCTCTGTACTACCATCCCTTTCTTCCACAATTTTTCCCTTCTTTTCATTAGCTGAATTATATATGGGTTAATATTCTCTTCATCTAAAGTGGGGTAGTCGGCTGGACACTCCATATCATAAGGCATGCCATACAACATTTCAAATGGGGAAATTCCTGTATCTGTCCGGGGCTGAGTTTGAATGTTTAACAAAGCAATTGGTAAACACTTTACCCATGACATTTTGGTTTCTATCATTAATTTAGTCAACTGTTTCTTAATTTCACCATTCATTCGTTCTACCTTACCAGAGCTTTGGGGATGCCAGGGGGTATGGAATTCCCATTTAATTCCAAAGGGGGCCAGAGCTTCTCTTACCACCTTGGAAACAAAATGGGGGCCTCGATCTGAGTCAATAGTTTCAATATTCCCATATCGGGGTATAATATGTTCTAAAAGTACTTTCACTACTGTATTGGCAGTGGCCCTAGCAGTAGGGAATGCTTCTACATAATGGGTGAGGTGGTCCACTAATACCAGTAGGTGTTTGTACCGTCCCACTTTGGGGAGATCAGTAAAGTCAATCTGTATCTTAGCAAATGGTCGGTGTGCTAACTCCCGTCCTCCTGGTACTTGTTCTCTAAGACGTTGCTTATTAATTTTCTGACATGTCAAACATCCCTGTACAATTCCCTTAGCCACATTATAAACTCCAATACACATATATTTAATTGCAAACTGATCAACTAATGCTTGAACACCCCAATGGGTCTTTAAGTGCATGCTCTTCATTATTTTCCATGTTAATGCTTTTGGTAATACTTGCCTCCCATCAGGTAATTCCCAATTACCCCCTTTTTCTATTACTCCCATCTCCTTTAATTTGTACATTTCTGGTTTACTAAATTGTGGGTTTAGGATTTTTGACGATTTTTCGTTTGCCAGTGGGGTGACCGTTATAGTCAGCAATGCTGCTGTCTTGGCCTCTTGGTCAGCCAGGTTATTCCCCCGAATTTCAGGAGATGTTCCCCTTTGATGTCCCCTAACATGTACTACCGCAATCCTCTCGGGCCCCCTAAGTGCCCGTAGGATTTTAACAATCAATCAGCTCCTCATGGATTAAACCCTTTCCTTGGGAATTAATAAGTCCCCGTTCTTCCCAAATTTTTCCAAACATGTGTACTACTCCATATGCATATTTCGAATCAGTATATACCGTTCCCTTTTTGCCCTTTAAAAGTTCCAATGCCCTAAATATTGCGTACAACTCGCAGGCCTGCGCTGACCAACTAGGGCTGAGAGGCCCAGATTCCTTTACTTTTAGGCTTTCCCCATCTACAATTGCATACCCTGACTTTCTTTTTCCTGCTATTACTCGAGATGATCCATCAGCAAATAACTTCTCTCCCTCTCCCAACTCTACTTCTTCTAGATCTGGCCTAATTTTCGTTTGTTCTTCAATGGTTTGGAGGCAATTATGTGTTAGCTCCTCTTCAGGACCCCCATACAAAAACTGTGCCGGGTTCTGCAAGCTTGTTGTTCCGATCTCCAATTTAGGGGAATGGATTAGGATCCCCTCATATTTTAAAAGCCTGGCATCAGTGATCCATTTTTCAGCCTTTTGTTGGAGAACCCCTCGAATATTATGGGGAGAGAACACCCTTAATTCACTTCCAAATGTTACCTTATTCACTTCTTCCACGATCAGGGCTACAGCAACGACTGCCTGTAAACAGGTGGGCCACCCTCTACTGACGGGGTCTAATAATTTGGAAATATACCCTACGGGTTTCTTTTTCCCTGCCCACTCCTGGGTCAAAACCCCGTATGCTGTCCCCTCCTCAGTGGCCACAAATAAATAGAAGGGTCTCTTCACATCAGGCAAACTCAAGACAGGGGCGTTAACTAGATCAGCTTTAAGACTCTCTAATCTCTCCTCATCCTCTTGGGTCCATTTAAGCAATCCATCCATAGTTAACTTTTGATACAAAAATCGCACTTTCGCACTAAAGTTCTCAATCCACTGCCTACAATACCCAAATAGCCCCAACAATTGTCTAATCTGTCTTTTATTCCTCGGGGCTTTCAGTGATAAAATTCCATTTACTCGTTCGGGGTCTAACTTCTTAGTCCCCTTGCTTATCCAGTGTCCTAAATATTTTACCTCCTCTTCCACAAACTGTAGTTTCGACCGTGATACCTTGAGGCCTTGAAGGCTCAAGAAATTTAACAACCGTATGCTTTCTTTTCTGACTGCCTCTTGATTTTCTCCTGCCAACAATAAGTCATCCACATATTGTACTAGCATGACCCCATCTTGCAGCCGGTATTCCGGTAGAATCTTTTCTAGGGCTTGTCCAAATAAGTTTGGGGATTCCGTAAACCCTTGGGGAAGTACAGTCCACCTTAACTGCTGTCTCCTATGAGTGTCTGGGTCTTCCCACTCGAAGGCAAAATAATCCCTACATTCCTCCTTTAGAGGGCATGACCAGAATGCATCCTTAAGATCTATTACACTATACCATTGATTCTCGGGCCCCAGTTGACTCAACAGGGTGCGTGGGTTTGCCACTACCGGGAACCGGCTGACAGTTCGTTTATTGATTTCCCTTAGGTCATGCACCAACCGATAGCTGCCATCGGATTTCTTTACCGGTAAAATCGGGGTATTAAAAGGGGACATGCAGGGTTCAAGTAACCCTTTTCCCAATAGTCTCTCGATCTCAGGTTTTAGTCCCCTTCTCCCCTCATTAGATAAGGGATATTGTTTAATTCTCACTGGAATCTCGGGGTTCTTAATAACCACCTCAAACGGTTCAATATCCAGTTTTCCAACTGTTTCGGGAGTATACCACACTTCGGGGTTAATTTGCTTCTCGTCCACCTCTGTAAGGGGACAAAGCCTGATTTTTAACTCTTCCTTTTCCACGTCCACCCGAATCCCCATCTTTACGATTAAATCCCTACCTAATAAGTTGTATTCCGCTTCAGGTACTAACAACAGCGTTCCAATTCCATATCGGCAACTTGATTCCACCGCCACATCTTTTATAACAGGGACCCTAAATGGTTCCCCTTTTGCTCCAATTACATTAACTTTATCCCCGGATATTTTACATCCTGGAGGTAATGATTGTACAGTAGACCTTTCGGCTCCGGTATCCACAAGAAAGGTCACCTCCTGGCGCTGAGGACCCACTTTTAAAGTTATCAAGGGCTCTTTCTTACCAGGGGTCCTCAGCACATAGAGCCCCTGACCCCGCTAATCCTCCCGGAACGCTTTTTCATCTTGAATCCTTTTTCTACATTCTTTCTTCATGTGTCCCTTTTTCCCGCAATAGAAACATTCCACGGCTTTATCTCCTCTCCTCTCAATTCTTTCCTTATCTCCCCCTCCAGACCTATCACACCTTATCACACCCTTCTGTCCTTCTCTTACCGCTGCAACCAGCAGCCTAGTCTGCCGCTTTTCAGTTTCCTCTTCTCGCCTTACATACACCTTCTGAGCCTCTCTAAGTAATTCATCCAGCCCCCGCTCCTGCCAGTCCTCAATCTTTTCCAATTTCTTCCTAATATCTCCCCAAGATTTTGCCACAAACTGAGTTTTCAGCAACGCCTGTCCCACAGGGGTAGCAGGGTCCACCCCAGAGTACAACTGGAAACTTTTTCTTAGCCTTTCAAGCCATTCTGTCGGGGTTTCATCTTTCTTCTGTTGTTCACTAAAGGCTTTATTAATATTCTGACCTCGGGGAACAGATTCTCGTATCCCCTGAATTATAATTGTTCTCAGATCTGTCATATTATTCCTATGAGCTGGATCCTGGTTATTTCAGTCTGGTTGATTTAAAGGCCATTTCTGATCCGCAGCCGGGCCAGCTTGATGTTGCTGATCCCACACTCTCATTCCAGCCCTTCTAATCATGTCCCTCTCTTCCACGGTAAATAGTATGCTCAGGATAGACTGTAATTCATCCCACGTGTACAAATTCGGTCCCAAGAATTGATCCAGCCTCTCGGCTACCCCCAGGGGATCATCTAACAAACTCCCCATTTCCTTCTTAAATTCCCTTACATCCCCCGTATTAAGGGGAACTGCCACATACCCCGTTCCCGGTCCCTCCCGTCCATCCCCACCAGGCACTAACATTTCCCGAAGAGGAAACAATCTCTCCTCTCCTCGCCTTATTCTATTACATGCAGACCTTCTGGGAGGGGATGTCGGGGTCAGGGAATCAGGTTCCGAATCTGACCCCTCCTGGGCCTGGGCTATTTCCTGGCCTTGGGGTGGGTCCTGAGGTGGAGGGGCCTGAGGGGCATAGGGAGGGGGCCAAAGGGGGTCCTCATCATCCTTTCGGGGTTTTTCCGGTCTTTTTTCCCTTAAGGCAAAGAGGAATGACGGTTCCCAAGATTGGGGAATCCATAAGGCAGCATATTCGCTCTCCTCTGGGCCGGCTGGTGGTCTCCTATTGTTTACCCATATATTTAATTGTTGACACACCCAATCCTCAGAGGACCCGAACACGGGCCAGAATACATGAGGATTGCTGAGGGGTTTCCCACCCCAAATCGCCATACAATAATTAATCATCTTTTCCTTAGACTTATTCTTTCTCCTTGGGGAACTGTTCCAATATCTTATCATCAGGCCTAGGGGACTATCTGGGGGTATGTCTAGTAACTTATCTTTCTTCCCCATCCCCATGGGTCCAGAGGGCTTGCTTTTCCTCTGCCCCATCTTCCGAGGTGCCTTTATCCACACACACACACTTCCCCTCGGTCGTGACTCGCTCCCTCGCGGGCTACGAGAACTGCACTACTGGAGGGTCCGCACTCACGTGATCTCAGAGAGACCTCTCACACAGTCGCACCTCGGGATAACCACCCCAACCAAACGGCTCACAATTTATATACTCACCCACTCCTGGGGTCTTCGTTTGCTCTTCGTGCACAAAGTTTAAGGGGTCCTGCAGGTTCTTTTGCTCAATTATCGTAATTTAAAGGGGGTTCGTGGGTCCAGGGTATGGTGGCGGCACCTCCTCAAGACGGGGCTATCCGGGGATAGGGCGCCTCCCCGCTTGCGAGGGTCCACACCAAAGAACCTGGATCCGAGTCACGGCACCAAGTTTGTTATAGACGCTCGTGACAAATTGGAGGAGCCAATTTGTATTAAATGACAAGATCGAATTTATTAGCAAGCGATAAGAGAGCAAAACAGCGCTGGGCGGCCGGGGAGACAGTGCTCCGCCAAAGGCTCGCGCCGAAAATGGGGAAGAGTCCCTTTATTTATACAGTTTCTAGTTTCTGTCTACGTGACGGCTGGTATCTTGTGTGCGTTTGCGCCACGTCTTTCGTTAATCATCGGTACTTAACTGGATACTGTGGTTTTAGATAAGCGAGGAATGTCTCTACCCCCACATGCGATTTCATGAACAAAGTTAACCAGTTCATTACAAGGATTAAGGTGAAAGGACACCAGGGATCCTTTAACTCACAAAACTCAACTTTTATTTGCTCACAACAAGAATTGGCACGCTCACCACCAAAATTGGTATGCTCACAACAAAAATTGGCATGAAACTATGTCAGTAAACTGTGTAACATGTGCTAACCATACATCACCAAACATATACTACAGGCCTTGCTTATTTGGGAATCAGTTCAGGGATGACAATAAGGAGAGCCCTCCCGCTGAGTCACAAGGTTGAGTGGACCCCCTTGCTTTCTAGACTCCTTCTCAGCGAGGAGCCTAGGGGCGGCTGGATCCACTCCTAGTCCCAGACTTTTAGTCAACGGTTTATGTCTAAAGGGATGAGGTGTAGGGATTACAGAAAAGGAAAAAGAAAGAGAGAAACAAGACAGAGAGAGAGAGAAGAGAAAGATTTCACTGGTCCTGGGTCCAGCATTGGTTCAGTCAGCCGAGGGGTCCAGTCAGCTGAGGGGTCCAGTTCCAGTGGGCTTGTGTGCATGGGGCTTCAGTTTGTGTCCTTTTATCATCCTTGCCCCTCCTTCGGGCAGGCACTCAAACTCATTAGGCTAATTAGGTAGCCTTTGGGCTGTGGGCTTGGGGGGTCATTTGGGGAGTAACTTCCCCTTCCCTGCAGACTGATCTTTTGCCATACATGGTGAGCTGCCCTGTTCAGCACATCAGAACAGCACAACAGAACAGGGAGCTGTGCACCCTCCAGCACATCCTCCCCCTCCTGTTGCTGATGGGCTTCTTTTCACCTGTGGTTCCTTGCTAGGCAGATTTCTTTGTTATGCAGAGTTAGTCGTTAAGCAGAACTTGCCCCACCACAATGTTTGAGACATTAACTCCTTCAGTCTCTCACACTCATGTTGGGGAATTTTTATTGTACCACTGACGTGCGGAAAACAGACTCCACAATCAGTGAGATTGTAAAGTAGGTATGTTCATTCAGCGCTGGGCAGCACGGGGGGTAGTCCCACCAAAGTCGTGTGCGCCTGATTTTGGCAGTTCACTTTAAATTTATACAGTCAAGTGTTACATATACATAGAGTTTCGCAATACGCCTATACATAGGCATTACCTATCCCCGCTTCATATTATAATTAGCTCTAGGAAGTCATTTCCATAGTTTCCTTTCAACTGCGCTTGCGCAGTGCCTCCTTATGGTGGTCGTCTGGTGGTCGTGAAGATGAAGGCTGTATGTCTTCTTCACAGTGAACTCTTAACCTTCTGTCCCTGCGCAGACTCAGTTGTCCCTTGGCATTTGTCTAAATCACAAGGTCGGTCTTGGCTGGTTCTTGGAGTCACTGCTGATTCTTATCAGGGACTATCTCCTGTCTCAGTCAGCCTCAACAATGGAAACGTTAAACATCACTTCTCATCCCCTTGGGCCATGTCTACCTCTATTGAAACTTCTTTAATTTCATTATAAGCTAGATAATTATTAAACAATTCCTATCTACATTCATATATCTACTATATCTACTAAGGTTCCTTTGGTTCCCCGTCTCAGTCCCCCCTTTTCTAGAAAATAGTAAATTCTTTTACTATATCTAACTCTAGTATTTTAATGCATTATTTCCTTATTTAGCATTTTCTCAAAATATTTGTTGGACTCAAGTTTTCGTCGCAACTGATTCTTTTTCCATTCACTGTAAGAGTCCCCTGTATTCTTACAGCACCAAACGCCACATTGAACCATTATGTAAAGGACTACAGACAAAAGAATGATGATTATTACAGTGACAAACAATTGTTTCAACCATGTGAAATTTGGCAACCAGGAGGTTAATTTCTCCCATATCTCAGTGAATCCCCATGAAGTGTCATCTTGTGACATTAAATGTAAAAGTTGGGTTTTTTTCCAAATTTGAGAGAGATCTGTTTCTATTCGTTTCTTTTGGTTAACATAGGTGCAGCAGCGTTCATTAATCACAGTGCACAGGCCCCCTTGCTGAGCAAAGAGCATGTCTAGACCTAGTCGATTCTGGAGCACCATTTTCCCTAGGGAGGTGGTTTCTTCCTGGAGGGTCTTTATAGCATTGATTGTGACATTATTAATAATTTCCATAGTGGCAGAAAGATTTACCAGAGCTTTTTCTAATTCACTAACTCCCAATGATGGAATGAGCCATCGTACAAAACTATGAAAGTTAGTTGGTCTTTCCACTAGAGGATTGCTGGTGCGTTTTTGCCTTACTACTGGTTTCATATAAGTTCGTAAAAAGTTTTGGGAATCGTGATCCGTTAAATTTTTAATCGTAATGGTATTAGGAGCTATGGTTCCTACGGCACATTGGCCAGTCCAACCTAGAGGCAGTACTTTATATCCTGTCTGTCCACAAATCCAATACCATCCTAATCCTACTGGGGTGGGCCATCCCCTGGGTGTAATAGAATTATGCCCCCGGGTTCTTGCAACCCGGGTTTGATTGGAGTTCCACATGTTTGTGCCACCATACTTAATATATTCAGTACAATTAGGGTAACTTCCAACAAATAACTTAACTGATCCACATTTAGGGTCTGTGTTATTACCTCCAGAATTCTTAGTTGTGTTTTTCAGATGGCACCTTTGAACACATGGAACCTTTTGGGTTTCATTCCACAATTCGCTCAAATCTGTTTGCCATTGAAGGTTCTCAGGGGGTATTTCAGTGTACCTTGTGAGGGACATGTTATTAAAAGCTGTTACTATCACAGAGATGTTAGAAAAGACTGTAGCAATTACAGGGTAGCCCCGTCCAAGACCCTTAGGAAAACGTGAACATATCCAGCAATCAGTTTGATTTACTATTTTTGCAATACTCTCGTGGAGTTGAACAAACGTGTTCCCATCCCATGTTACGCTCCTTGTTACCAAGGTTGCCCATGTTACCGCGTAAAAACTAAGTGTCTATCGGGTTTTGTGGTGACTTTCCATGGAGTTTTGGGTGTCTATTCACTCTGGTGTGATGAATCCAAGCATTCTGTTCCTTGATTCTGATTGCAGTAAAGGAGGTGAGTAGTACTTGGAATGGTCCTTCCCACTGCGGTTCCAGGGTTTTTTCTGTAAGAGACTTTACATATACGTAATCTCCAGGTTGTATATTATGTACAGGTCCATCTAAACCTCTCCCTCGAGTCCCAGCTACATGTTTCCTGATTTTATTGAGCTGTTTACTTAATGCTATCATGTAAGAGGTCACAATTTCATCTCCAGCTTGTACAGACACCCCTTTTTGTATTTCATAGGGTCTCCCATATAACATTTCAAAGGGACTCAGTCCTTCCCTTGTCCTTGGTCTTGTTCGTATACGCAAAAGGGCTAAAGGGAGAGACTGAGGCCATGTTAGATTTGCTTCTTGTCCCAATTTTACAATTTGCTGTTTGATTAAGTGGTTCATTTTTTCTACTTGACCACTTGACTGGGGGTGATATGGAGTATGAAGTTGCCAATCTATACCCAAATGGCGGCTAATTTGTTGTACTATTCTTGAGACAAAATGTGGTCCTCTGTCAGAGGACATGGTTGCTGGAACCCCGAAACGTGGTATTATCTCTTGCACCAATATTTTAGTTACCTCCCGAGCTTTAGCCGTTCTTGTTGGGAATGCTTCTGGCCAACCTGAAAACGTATCAGTTAATACTAGTAAATATCGATACCCCCCTTTTCTTGGAAGTTCTGTGAAGTCAATTTGCCATTGCTGTCCAGGTCCATTGCCTTTCCTAATATGACCCATTTTTAGTTTGGGGGTATTCTTAGGATTAGTCTGAAGGCAAAGATCACACTGTTGAGTCACCTGTCTCACTGTGGTATATAAATTTCTAGTCACAATTTCTCTTATTAAATGTTTATACAGAGCCTCTGTCCCCCAATGTCTTTTTCTATGCTCCTCCCGTATCAAATGCTACAGTAAGCAAGAGGGAATGATTAGTTTTCCCTGTGGGGTATGAGCTCACCCTTCTTCATTATATGACCCTTCTAAATCTGTAATAAGTTTCTGATCTTCCTTGGTATATTCTGGCTTACCTTTTAGGGAGATTTGTCTATCAGGAATTAAAGCCCCTTCTATTTTTACCTTTGTTCTGGCCACTTGTTTTGCCTCTCTGTCCGCCAGTTCATTTCCTTTTTCTAAATCTGAGCTCACTTTCTGGTGTGCCTTAATATGCATAATCGCTACTTTCTTAGGGAGCTGGACAGCTTCCAGTAACTTCAGAATTTCTTCTGTGTGTTTGATATTTTTCCCCTGGGAATTCAATAGTCCTCTCTCCTTCCAAATTGTTCCATGTGCGTGTACAACTCCAAAGGCATATTTTGAGTCTGTAGAAATGTTCACAACTTTGCCCTGGGCCAATTCCAGGGCACGGGTCAGAGCAATTATTTCTGCCTTCTGTGCAGAGGTGTTCATGGGCAAAGCCCCTGATTCTATTACCTCTTGGCTGGTGGTGATGGCATATCCCGCATGTCGATTACCATTTAGGACATAACTGCTTCCGTCTGTGAACCAGGTTTCTCCGTTTTCCATGGGGCTGTCTTTCAGGTCTGGGCGACTTGCATATGTTGCTTCGATGGTTTCCAAACAGTCGTGATGTACTGGTTCTCCTGTGTTCCCGCTGAGAAAAGAAGCTGGGTTGACAATGTTAGTGACTACAATCTCCACATCATCCTGCTCTACCAATATAGCTTGATACCTCAGGAATCTTTGTGGAGAGAGCCAATGTCCACCCTTTGTTTCTAGTACTGTTGATACTGTATGAGACACTAAAACAGTCATTTTCTGGCCCAGAGTAAACTTTCGGGCTTCCTGTATGTTTAGTATCACAGCCGCAACTGCCCGCAGGCATCCAGGCCAACCTTTTGCAGTCGTGTCTAACTGCTTAGAGAGGTAGGCAACAGCCCGTCGATATGGACCCAGGTTTTGTGCTAATATTCCCAGGGTAATGCCCTGCTTCTCGTGGGAGTAAAGAAGAAACGGCTTACTTACATCTGGGAGTCCCAAGGCCGGGGCCGACATTAAAGCCTTTTTCAGTAGCTCAAAGGCTCGTTCGGTCTCCTTGTTCCACTCAAGGTGTTTCTGCTCAGTGGTTGTTAGCGCATACAGTGGTTTAACAAGCAATCCATAATTATAGATCCACAATCGGCACCACCCTGTCATTCCAAGAAAAGTTCGTAACTCTTTCACTGTCTGAGGTCTCTGAGTTTGGCATATTGTCTCTTTACGGGCTTGTCCCAAAGTTCTTTGTCCTGCACTAATTTCATAGCCCAAATAATTCACTTTGCGTTGTATTACCTGTGCCTTCTTCTTGGATACCCGGTACCCTTGAAGTCCCAGGAAATTCAACAGACTCACCGTCCACGTCATACAATCTTTCTCTGTCTTGGTGGCGATCAGGATATCATCCACATACTGTAACAGCTTTCCCTCCTCAGACGGGGTTTCCCAGGATTCTAAGTCTTTCGCAAGCTGATTGCCAAAAATGGTAGGACTATTCTTAAATCCTTGTGGCAACACCGTCCAAGTGAGCTGGGTCTTTCGACCACTCTTGGGGTTTTCCCATTCAAATGCAAATAATTTTTGGCTGGCTTCATGGAGAGGGAGGCAAAAGAAAGCATCCTTTAAATCTAAAACAGTAAACTAAGTTAATTCAGGTGTTAATACAGTTAACAGGGTATATGGGTTCGCCACTACCGGGTAAAGATCTTCAGTTATCTTATTCACTGCCCGTAAGTCCTGGACCACCCGATATGACCCATCGGGCTTCTGAACCGGTAGTATAGGGGTATTGAATTCAGACTCACACTCTTTTAGTAATCCCAACTGCAAAAATTTTTCTATCACTGGTCGAATTCCTTCTCTGTCTTCCTTCTTTAGGGGATATTGTTTAATCCTTACCGGTTTTCGGCCTTCCTTGATCCTAACTTCAACAGGGGGAGCACTTTTCGCTCTTCCAGGTGCATCAGTAGCCCATACCCCCGGGTACACTTGGTTTAAGATGTCCTCGTTAATGTTTCCTTCTAGGGGGAGACTGGTTAAGGTTAGGCTCAGTATTTGAATATATTGCTGATCTTTTACCTCCAGAGTAATTTCCCCTTTTTCGAATACAATTTTTGCTTCTAATTGTTCCAACAAGTCCCTTCCCAAAAGTGCCTTTGGGGAGTTGGGCATATATAAAAATTTATGAATGCCCCACTGTTTTCCTAATTTGTATTCTAAAGGTTTACAAAAATATGCCTTTTCACTTTGGCCAGTCGCTCCTTTCACCATGACATAATCATTTCCCAGGGGCATCAAAGCTTGGTTCAGAACCGAGTATGTTGCCCCTGTATCTACCAAGAATTCTATTTCTTGTTGTGTTTTCCCTAGCTTAATTATAACCAGTGGATCCGCTAGGGTAGATTCCCCAGGTTCCTGTCAATTTCCCTTCACATGGGCTACTGTTCTTCCTGTTTGAGCCCCCTGATCCTCCTTCTTGTTCTTTGGGCATTCCTTTTTCCAATGACCAAATTTCTTACACAAAGCACATTGATCTTTGCCCAGTCGGGGCAAGCCTCGCCTAGGCCCTCTTCCTCTTTCTTCCTGGATAACAGCCATTAATTTTCTTTGTCCCTGCCTATATCCTTCTTCTCTGTTACTAAATACTCTCCATGTCTCATCCAATAATATTTCTAAATTCCTACCCTCTGTAGGGCGCAATTTTTGAAGTTTGCGCCTTATATCCCCTGTAGATTGACCCAAAAATAGGGAGACCAATTGTTGTATTCCTACCTCTGACCCAGGATCCAGCGGTGTGTTGCGGCACATTACATCCCTCAATCGATCCAGGAATTCAGATGGAGACTCGGAAGGACTCTGTTTGACTGCATATAAAGCTGACCAATTTATAATTTTGGGGATTGCCCTCTCCATTCCTTTTGTAATCCAATCCTGATACCCCTGCAATCTTTCCATATGTGCAGATTTATTAACATCTCACTTTGGGTCTTGGAGAGGGAAATATTCTTTAACGTCCCCTCCTGTGATCTTATAATGATCTTCAGCAAGGTTCCCTGCTGTTTTTAAAATCAGCTGTTTCTCTGTTTCGGTCATATATTCTAATAATAGCTGTATATCCTTCCAATCAGGGTTATGCTGTTTTACAATAAATTGGAAATGTTTAGTTACACTTACCGGATCACTCCTATAATCTTTAGCAACCTTTTTCCATTCCCCTAGGTCAGCAGTAGAAAACGGTACTTTGATTAACATCGTCCCACCATCCGGCCTCACCGCCTCTCGGAGAGGTGCTTGTAAAGCTGTTGAGGTAGTTTTCTTCCTAGTACGGGAAGATACAGGGCTGTCCGGGGGGGTTGGAGTTCTATCCGAGTCTGTATCCTGTTCCTGTGGTCGAGGGGGAGGCTTAAACAAATCAGTTAGATCTTGTTCTGGTACCTGATGAATTTTATTTGTCTTTGTACATCTTTGTCCAATACTACATGCCGAACAACACCGCCTCAGTTTACCTCTAAGTTCCTTGTTGTTTTCTCGCTCAACTGCGAGCACCATGGGGTCCTGTGGGGGTACTACTCCACAGTCCCTTTGTCACTCCGGGTGGTTTCGGAGGGTGAAAAACATGTCTGCATATGAAACTTCATCCCATTTTCTTTCTCTCCTTAAAAACAGCATTAGTTGTAATAGAGTATTATAATCTGTTGACCCATTAAGTGGCCACTTAGCATCACCTTCTAACTTATATAACGGCCACCATTGATTGCAATACTTAATAAGGTTCTTTTTATTTTCCGTATCTCCGGCCCCAACAATATCTTTCCAGTGGGTAATAACACAGCCCAGAGGACTCTTCCTCAGTATTCCCCCTTGATTGTTTCCCATTTCATTACTTCTCCCCTTAATATGATTCCATGCAAATTGTTTCTTACACCTCTTTATAGAATTCTCCTGGTTTTTCTCTCACATGTCCTGAATTCCGAGATTAAATTTTCCTTTTCACACACCAATTTCACTATTTTGGTTATCTTTCCAACCACAAACAATCCCAACTGTGTATGTAGTTCGTTCCCTCTTATCCCAAGGAGTCCAAACCCCACACTCAGGGCATTCAATATCCCCGCCACAATCTATTTGCAACCTCTGTTTACACCACACACATTCCAGGACATATGAGGGCATACACTCATTTCCTGGATGTAAAAGACACCATTCTAATACCCACATTTATGCGATGCACCATACAGGGACTTTCTTATACCAACACCACAAAATGATTAAGATAATCAAACTCAAACTTACAATTACAACTTTAACATATAAATTCAAGTTTCAAATCATCAGTGAGTCACACTTCGTTTGTCTCCGGCCGTACCCCTTGTGAAGTTACGAAACTGTGGAGCAGAACTCCACACACGCTCTGCAGCTGAGCTGTGTCTCTTTTACTCAAACATTCAATCCACAGTTTTAGATATTTACACATTAACAAACATATGAATCTCAACATAACATTTTCACATTCTCACACAAAATCTTTAACATTAAATTTCCAAACATTCATACCATACAATCATCGCTCCAGGTGATAACTTTTCAGCAGCTGCAAAAATGTATCAAGCGCAATTGCGAGGGGGTCCACTTACCCCATAAACCAAGCGCAATTGCGAGGGGGTGCGCCTACCCTTCTCCTGCCTCTTATATACCAGTCATCGACAGGTCCGTCCTGGCTCCCGATACTGGGATACAGCAGTCACCCCGGATTTGCTCGATCTACCCTCAAGATCGCTAGCGGCCGCTCTATCGGTCAGCAAATCCCCCCTTGTTACCGTCCAGGGTACCCTCCTCCCATACGGGGACTACGCTGCACGCCAGACGTCTCTGCGCGATTTACCAGCTGCCCCGGCCTGTACTTTTACAGGCTCCCCTTGTAGAACATACCGTTTGGACCGCGGCTTCAGGAGGTTGTTGTCTGCTCCCGCGGTGAGCGGCTGGCAGCGGAGGCTCCTCCGAGGAAAGTGCTCGGGGCGCGCCTAGGGGCGTCCGCTCCGCAGTCGGTCCCGCAGCCGAGCAGAGAGTCTCCTGCCTGGCTCGCCAAACTGACGTGCGGAAAACAGACTCCACAATCAGTGAGATTGTAAAGTAGGTATGTTCATTCAGCGCTGGGCAGCACGGGGGGTAGTCCCACCAAAGTCGTGTGCGCCTGATTTTGGCAGTTCACTTTAAATTTATACAGTCAAGTGTTACATATACATAGAGTTTCGCAATACGCCTATACATAGGCATGACCTATCCCCACTTCATATTATAATTAGCTCTAGGAAGTCATTTCCATAGTTTCCTTTCAACTGCGCTTGCGCAGTGCCTCCTTATGGTGGTCGTCTGGTGGTCGTGAAGATGAAGGCTGTATGTCTTCTTCACAGTGAACTCTTAACCTTCTGTCCCTGCGCAGACTCAGTTGTCCCTTGGCATTTGTCCAAATCACAAGGTCGGTCTTGGCTGGTTCTTGGAGTCACTGCTGATTCTTATCAGGGACTATCTCCTGTCTCAGTCAGCCTCAACAATGGAAACGTTAAACATCACTTCTCATCCCCTTGGGCCATGTCTACCTCTATTGAAACTTCTTTAATTTCATTATAAGCTAGATAATTATTAAACAATTCCTATCTACATTCATATATCTACTATATCTACTAAGGTTCCTTTGGTTCCCCGTCTCACCACTTGAGGCGAATTAAACATACATTTGTGCTTAAATACATTTTAAAAATATTTAATGGGCAGAGTCCTACCACCATAAGTGGTTCTACAAGGAATCTGCAAAGATGTGTCACAAGCCAATTCCTTATATACACTTGCACCAACACCAATCCTGTGAGCATCGGCATGGGGGCCTCAGCCCAGCCTTGGGTCCATCTCCTAGCCCAGCTCTGCTGCCCGAAGTGGTCCCTGAGCACTTGCATTTCAGGATGGCTACAAGGCAATGCTGCATGCTGTTTCTTATCTCATTACCAAGGGAAACTTCACTCCCTTACAGGGAGTTGTTCTGTCTCTGGCATTCCTGCTTCCAGACAGTTTAACCCCTTCTGCAGTTGGGCATTCTTGCCCTCCATGCCAGATCATTCCTTAGTCACAAATTACCACTGCTGAGCGGTTACAGTTTGAATTTCCCCTTCACATTTTGTACTTGCTTAGTACATTGATACAATGGAGGGCAACATGAACAGTGAGGCAGGAGTAGAGAGTTTCTAAATGTGATAAAAATTTGATGTAGTGTGTAGTGGGTTGACCTTGGCTGGCTGCTAGGTGCCTACCAAGCCACTCTCTTGCTCCCCCTCCTCAGTGTGACGGGGTGAGAAAACAATATTATAAACTTGTGGGTCACCCACATCAATCCCAGATGGGAAGAGGGTGGTGTATTCCCTCATCCTCTCCACAAGACAGCTCCCCCAGCACAGTAAGGGCATCAATGCCAGGGCAAAGCGCATAGCTGTTGTTTGCATTAACATGTTCCCAAGCTCAGCAAAAAAAAAAGAGGTAAGCAGTGCAGCCAGCAAACTCCGTGACCCACACAGAAGCTTGCCACTTAATAACTACCATAGCTATAGCATACTCAATTCAAAACTGCTGTTGTCTCATGATCCACGTTGGGTGCCAAAAGGGACTGTGGTGGGTTGACCTTGGTGGCTGCCAGGTGCCCACCAAGCCACTCTCTCACTCCCCCTCCCCAGCAGGACAAGGAAGAAAATAAAATGAAAAACTCATGGGTCAAGATAAAGGCAGTTTAATAAAGAAAAGCAAAGGCCTCACATGGAAGCAAGGGAAAACAAAAATAATTATTCTCTACTTCCCATCAGCAGGCAATGTCCAGCCACTTCCCGGGAAGCAGGGCCTCAGTATGTGTAACAGTTGCTTTGGAAGACAAATGCCTTAATAACAAATCCCCCAATCCCCCCCCCACTCCTCCTTTCTCTTAGCTTTTATTGCTGAGCAGGCATCATATGGTATGGAATATCTCTTTGGTCAGTTTGGGTCAGCTGTTCTGGCTATGTCCCCTCCCAACTTCTTGCCCACCCCCGGCCTACTGGCCTTTGTGGGGAGGGTTTGGAGAGGCCTTGATGCTATGGGACCACTGCTCAGCAGTAGCCAAAACATTGGTGTGTTATCAACACTGTTTTAGCCACAAATACAAAGCACAGCACTATGAGGGCTGCTATGGGGAAAGTTAACTCCATCCCAGCCATACCAATACATAGTGTTAAAATAATAAGATATCTTTTTTTTTTTCATTTGTCTTCCTGGAGAATATTAAAAGTAAGCAGAGCCGGTTTCATTTTGTTTGCAAAAGCTTAAATTCATGTCCTTACTATCTCCACATTACTCTCTTGGTGCCCCACGATGATGGACAGTGGGGAAAGCTTTGTGGCATATAGCAAACATCTGATTGGTCATCCTGAACCCTAAATTTCAAATAGATGTTTCCTGGCAGCCGGTGTAATTTCTCTCTAAACTCTGTTTGAATTATTTATTTGTTCATCCAATAAGTGTATTAAACAGAACAGTTAAGCACTTGCTACATCAGACTTTTGTGCTTTTTCTTTTCAGGCTACATTAGGTTCAACTTGAAAATATTAGGCTTTGGATTCAGGGCACCTAAGTACTAAATATATTCATATATATATACAGTGTGCCACAGACATAATATCCATGCTTTCTTTTCTGTGCAATGATGGATGCCTCCTGAGTCTTTGCACTAGAATATGCCTTTAAAAATGTGTTGTTAGAACATTTTTTTATGTGCCACTTAGTTGTGTTGCATTTCTTTGTTCACTGTAAGAATACCAAGCAATTGCTCATATAATAGGTAAAAATGCCACTCTTCACAGAATCACAGAATGGTTGAGGTTGGAAAGGACTTCTGGCAGTCATCTGGTCCAACCTCCCTGCTAAAGCAGGGCCACCTAGAACAGGTTGCCCAGGACCATGTCCTAGACAACTTTTGAATACCTCCAAAGATGGAGACTCCACAACCTCCCTGGGCAACCTGTTCCAGTGCTGTTTCCTTATGTTCAGATGGAACCTCCTGTGTTTCACTTTGTGTCCATTGCCTCTTGTCCTGTTGCTGGACACCACTGAAAAGAACCTGGCTCTGTCTTCTTTACACCTTCCCTTCAAATATGTATAGACATTGGAAGACATGGAGGTGACTAGAGAAAGCCAACATAGCTTCCCCAAGGGCAAATTGTGCCTGATTAATCTAGTGGCATTCTACAATGGAGTGACTGCATCAGTGGACAAGGGAAGAGCTATGGATGTCATCTACCTTGACTTCTGTAAGGTCTTTCATATGGTCCCCCACAACATTCTTACCTCTAAATTGGAGGTAAGAAATGGACAGATGGACTATTCGATGGATAAGGAATCGGCTGAACGTCTGCATTCAAAGAGTTGCAGCCAATGGCTGTCCAAGTGGAAACCAATAATGAGTGGTGTCCCTCAGGGGTCCGTACTGGGACCAATACTGTTTAATATCTTCATCAGCGACACAGACAGTGGGATTGAGTGCACCCTCAGCAAGTTTGCAGATGACACCAAGCTGAGCAGTGCAGTTGATACGAATGAGAGAAGGGATGCCATCCAGAGGGACAGCCTTAAGGAGCAGGCCCATGGGAACATCATGAAGTTCAACAAGGCCAAGTGCAAGGTCCTGCACCTGGGTCAGAGCAATCACCAGTATTAATTCAGAATAGGGGATGAATGGGTTGAGAGCAGCCCTGCAGAGAAGGACTTGGGGATATTGGTGGATGAAAAATTGGACATGAGCCAGCATTGTGCACTTGCAGCCCAGAAAGCTAATTGTATCCTGGTCTGCATCAAAAGAATCGTGGCCAGCAGGTTAATTCTCCCCCTCTACTCTGCTCTTGTGAGACCCCACCTGGAGTACTGTGCCCAGTTCTGGGGTCCCCAGCACAAGACAGACATGAACTTATTAAAGTGGGTCCAGAGGAGTGCCATGAAAATGATCAGAGGGCTAGAAAGGCTGAGAGAGTTGGGGTTGTTCAGCCTGGAGAAGAGAAGGCTCCAGGGAGACCTTATTGCAGCCTTTCAATTTATAAAGGGGGCTTCTAAGAAAGATGGAGAGAGAGAGTTTTTTCCAGGGCCTGTAGGGACAGGACATGGAGCAATGGTCTTAAACTGAAAGAGGGTAGATTTAGATTGGACATAAGGAAGAAATTTTTTACGATGAGGGTGATGAGACACTGGAACAGGTTGCCCAGAGAAGTTGTGGATGCCCCATCCCTGGAAGTGTTCAAGGTTAGGTTGGACTGGACTTTGAGCAACCCGATATAGTGAATGATGTCTCTGCCCATGGCAGGGGAGTTGGACTTGATGATCTTTAAAGGTCCCTTCCAACGCAAACCATTCTGTGATTCTATAAGATCCCCCCCGGGGCTTCCCTTCTCTAGGCTAAACAGGTGTGACCGACTAGCACACCCTCACAGTGGAGTATTTCTGAGAGGAGAAGGGCAAAAAAACCAGTGATCTTGGGGAAGAATGTATCATTGTGTTAGGTTTATGTGGCAAGGTTTTGTTTGGGGTGGGGGCTGCAGGGGTGGCTTCTGTGAGAAGACACCAGAAGCTGCCCCCATGTTGGACACAGCCAATTTCAGATGGCTCCAAAATGGACCTGCTGCTGGCCAAAGCTGAGCCAATCAGCAGAGCTGGTGGCGCCTCTGTGATAACATAGGTAAGAAAGAGTAAATAATGCTGCACAGCAGCTGTGAGAGAGAGGAGTGAGAAAACGTGCAAGAAACCACCCTGCAGTCACCAAGGTCAGTGAAGAAGGAGGGGGAGGAGGTATTAAAGGTGCCACAGCAGAGATTCCCCTGCAGTCGGTGAAGGACTCCGTGCTGGAGCAGGTGGATGTGCCCTGAAGGTAGCTGCAGACCATGGAGACGAGCCCATGCAAGAGCAGGTTTTCTGGCAGGACCTGTGATCCCCTGAGGGAAAAGTCTGGAGCAGTCTGTTCCTGAAGGTCTGTTCCCCTTGGAAGGGAATGTTTCTGTGAGTTTCCAAATGCTTTACTTATTTTTAATTAATACTTGAACCAACTTTTTTAATTATTGCTATTAGGATATATTTCAATCACATCTGAATAGCAATGACATTTCAGAGGTTCTATAATGGGAAGAGGTATAACTAGGTATGGTGGGTTGACCCTGGCTGGACGCCAGGTGCCCACCAAAGCCATTCTATCACTCCTGCCCTCAGCTGGACAGAGGAGAGAAAATATAACAAAGGGCTCGTGGGTCGAGATAAGGACAGGGAGAGATCACTCAACCAATTACCGTCACGGGCAAAACAGACTCAACTTGGGGAAAATTAACTCTATTTATTACAAATCAACCAGAGTAGGGTAATGAGAAATAAAACCAAATCTCAAAACACCTTCCCTCCACCCCTCCCTACTTCCCGGGCACAGTTTCACTCCCGGATTCTCTACCTACCCCCCCAGCGGCACAGGGGGACGGGGAATGGGGTTTACGGTCAGTTCATCACACATTGTCTCTGCCGCTTCATCCTCCTCAGGGGCAGGACTCATCACACTCTTCCCCTGCTCCAGCGTGGGGTCCCCCCCACAGGAGACAGTCCTCCACGAACTTCTCCAACGTGGGTCCTTCCCACAGGCTGCAGTTCTTCACGAACTGCTCCAGCATGGGTCCCTTCCACAGCATGCAGTCCTTCAGGAGCACACTGCTCCAGCGTGGGTCCCCCACGGGGTCACAAGTCCTGCCAGAAAACCTGCTCCGTGGGCTCCTCTCTCCACAGATCCGCAGGTCCTGCCAGGAGCCTGCTCCAGCGCGGGGTTCCCACGGGGTCACAGCCTCCTTCGGGAACCCACCTGCTCCGGCATGGGGTCCTCCATGGGCTGCAGGTGGATATCTGCTCCACCGTGGACCTCCATGGGCTGCAGGGGGACAGCCTGCCTCACCATGGTCTTCACCACAGGCTGCAGGGGAATCTCTGCTCTGGTGCCTGGACCATTTCCTCCCCCTCCTTCTTCACTGACCTTGGTGTCTGCAAGGTTGTTTCTCTTACATGTTCTCACTCTTATCTCCGGCTGCCATTTCCGTGTGCCCTGCAACTTTTTTCCCTTCTTAAATATGTTATCACAGAGGCGCTACCACTATCGCTGATTGGCTCGGCCTTGGCCGGTGACGGGTCCGTCTTAGAGCCGGCTGGTATTGGCTCTGTCAGACATAGGGGAAGCTTCCAGCAGCTTCTCACAGAAGCCACCCCTGTAACCCCCCTGCTACCAAAACCTTGCCACACAAACCCAATATACTAGGGAAGTAGATCAAAGCAATAGCTGTGGTGTTGCAGCGTTGTGCTGGTGAATTGTGAGCATCAGGCTGCAAGCTTAGGTTTCTCAGGTTTTTCCTTTCTCTCCACATTCATGCTTGTTTTCTTCTTTGCAATGTCATGTAAAGGTACATGAGTTATCATCTTAGATTTTTTTTTTAAAAAACTCCCACAAAATTATGGCCTAAGTAAAAGGAGCATAATCTCCATTTCATTTTACAAGGTGAAACCAAGGGCTTAGCAGGCCTTGAGAAGTACAACTAAGATAACATTGCATTGCTATTAGCATTTTACCAGTCATCAGATCACAGGTACATGCAGTCCTTTAAAAGGAATGTTAGTTCACGTTCTCCCATGTACTTGAGGGAAGGATTTTTCATGTCTCTACCTCCAGTATGTGCAGTGAGGATTTTTCTTGTAATGACCCATGGATAAAGAAACACAGTCCAAGATTCTAGCTTAGATGTTTATGTCTAAATTTGATTTGTGGAGACATTAATCAGTTACAGTCATCCACTTGTTTTACTGGAGTTCAAATATTTTCAGTAACTGAACATCAGAAATTGATAATTAAAGATGAAGGCATAAAAAATTGCAAGCAGGCCAATAAAAAAGAAAACTCTGTCAATATCAGAAGTTTTTATTCAGGGATTTGTGTAAGTAAAGTTGTCAGCTGAGTTCCATCCAACAGCAGAAAGTTAAGAAATAAGGACTTGTTTTCATACTTTTGACAAATAATATTTACATTCACATTAATCTTATGGTACGTATTAGCAAGGATATGCCAAGCAACATGTGAGAGTGGTGCACAATGAAGTATGCTTTTTGGATTTTAAACAAAGTTTGGCACTTAAAAATTATCCATGAAATGATTGTGTGCACGCTTGGGAGCTGGAAGGCTTTCCCTGTATATATTATAGATAACTAATGGACCTTCTTCTAGCATCAGAGGGAATATAAAGAATAGTATGTGTATGTTGTGCTGAGTACTCTTCCAATGTCAATAATGCTCCAGACTATGTACTACTACTGCGGAAAAAGTAAAGGGTTTGAATAATCTCACCCTGTCGGCTATATGTGTTGGGAGGAGTAAAGGGGATGGTTGCCTGGTGGATTTTACTGTTGGGGTGAAATTAGTAAAGAACCATCCCCTTCTATCTGCCCCTTTTTAAAGGAACTGAATGTTCTTTATGAACACTTTGATCCTGTAACACAGTGGCACTGAAATACCATACTGAAGCTAACACTGGGGATGAACTGGGAAAAACTTGCATAAAGAGTTCTTGAGCCAGGTTGATCAGAAATGAGATGAAGGTGTTTTGGGCCTGTTTTGTCTTTGCGTGATTTTACAGTTCAGTCATCTATAATCCTGTCTAACATAGCTCAGTAACAATATAAAATCCTTCCTTAAATTATCATTTTCGGTGGGGGGAATTTTTTGTTGTTGTGAACAGTGCCAACACCAAGGCCAGAGAAAAAGGAGTGGGAGGAGGTACTCCAGGAAACAGAGCAGAGATTCCCCTGCAGCCCGTGGTGAAGACCACGGTGGAGCAGGTATTTCCATGCAGCCCATGGAGAGGACCATGCCAGAGCAGGTATCCATACAGCAGCCTGTGGAGGACCCCACGCTGGAGCAGGTGGATACGCCCTGAAGGAACTGCAGCCCATAGGAGGAGCCCATGCTGGAGCAGGCTTTTCCTGAAGGACTGGAGCCTGTGGAGAGGATCCACATTGGATCAGGGTAAAAGTGTGAAGAAGAAGGAGCAGTAGAGAGGAACTGTTATATACTGATTGTGACCCCTCCCACACCCATTCCCCATCCCCCCTGCACTGCTTGGAGCAGGGAGAGGAGGTAGAAGAGTTGGGAATGAAGGAGTAAAGTTGAACCTGGGTAACAAGGGTGAGGGACAGGTGTTTTAGTTTCTCCTGTTGAGGAGGGGGAGAAAGCAGCTGGGTGGGTGTCTGGCAGGTGGCCAAGGATAATCCACCACAACTCATTATTGATTTTTTAAAAAATTTTTTTCTTTTTTTGTCCTGTGTCCTTCACACATGCAGCATGGAATGTCCTGGTTCCCATTTGCTGAAGCATTTATATCTATATTTATTAAACATCTTTTTTTTTAAACTTTATAGTTCAATGCACTTGATGGTCTATAACTGCATGCACCTGGCACCATCTGCAATTGACAGAGTGACATGAAGGCTTGTTATCATTCAGCTGAGATCACCAACAGCAGTATTTTGTACTGCTCACTGCTTGTTATCACATGCATGTCCAGCCTTCCCAGCCTAAGGTCAACAACTTACTTCAGAAAGGAGGGAAGAGTTTGCAGCAGGTTATCTGTCTTGTTTTGATTCCTTTGTACCAGCCAAGAGAAAGGACCTCCGGAGGTCATCTGGTCCAACCCCCCTGCTCAAGCAGGGCCACCTAGAGCCCTGTCCTGGTTTTGGCTGGGATAGAGTTAGGTTTCTTTCTAGTAGCTGGTATAGTGTTATGTTTTGGATTTAGTATGAGAAGAATGTTGATAACACACTGATGTTTTCAGTTGTTGCTAAGTAGTGTTTAGACTAAAGTCAAGGATTTTTCAGCTTCTCATGCCCAGCCAGCAAGAAGGCTGGAGGGGCACAAGAAGTCGGGAGGAGACACAGCCAGGGCAGCTGACCCAAAGTGGCCAATGGGGTATTCCATACCATGTGATGTCACATCTAGTATATAAACTGGGGGGAGTTGGCTTGGGGGGGATTGCTGCTTGGGAACTAACTGGGCATTGGTCAGCGAGTGGTGAGCAATTGCATTGTGTATCACTTATTTTGTATATACCAATTCTTTTATTATTATTGTTGTCATTTTATTATTGTTATTATTATCATTATTAGTTTCTTCCTTTCTGTTCTATTAAACTGTTTTTATCTCAACCCACGAGTTTTACCTTTTTCCTTCTGATTCTCTCCCCCATCCCACTGGGTGGGGGGAAGTGAGTGAGCGGCTGTGTGGTGCTTAGTTGCTGGCTGGGGTTAAACCACAAGAAGCCCATTGCCCAGGACTGTTGCGGACACATATTTAGCTAACGGTCGCAAGAGCATTCCAGATGCCTTTAGAAGGCCTTGAACAGAATAAACAAGAAGACAAAAAAAGAAAGATGCCAATTAGAAGAACACAGGTGCACATTCCAAGATAAAGGGAACTTGGCACGAAGAACCTCAATTCGGCAGTTTATCTTGACCAATTAGACTGAGACAAGTTTCGCATGTTTTAGTTAGTATAACCAATTGTGTCCTATGTTTATGCGCGTGTACAGAGTTAGTATAACCAATTATATTTTAGCTTATGGCACGTGGACAGCTGATGTTTAGCTTGACAAGGTATATAAGCACGTTATTTGGGCAATAAGGGGAGAACAACTTTAACCGTATCAGTGTCCGGTTGTTACTCGGCTCACGTCTCCAGATGGTTCCCTGCAACAAGTGGCGCCCGAACAGGGACCTGACAGCTTGCTGAAACCTCCAAAGCATCGCAGAACAGTGATACCGGGAGGCTGGACCTGGCAGTTTGCTGAAACCTCCAAAGCATCGCAGAACAGTGATACCGGGAGGCTGGACCTGACAGCTTGCTGAAACCTCCAAAGCATCGCAGAACAGTGATACCGGGAGGCTGGACCTGACAGCTTGCTGAAACCTCCAAAGCATCGCAGAACAGTGATACCGGGAGGCTGGAACTGACAGCTTGCTGAAACCTCCAAAGCATCGCAGAACAGTGATACCGGGAGGCTGGACCTGACAGCTGGCTGAAACCTCCAAAGCATCGCAGACAAATGATACCAGGAGGCTGGGGACGTGAGAAGCAGAGGTGGGCACGAGCCAAAAGTAAAGCGTCGGAGCCTGGAGTTCGCGCAGCTGAGCGACCCTCTGCAAAGGTAAGAACCGTCATGGAAGACGAGGCGGCGGTTCGGCTCCTCGCAAGTATCCTCTCAATGAGAGGGCTCGAGGCAGATATTAAAGGGATTCAAGCCCTTGTTAAGTGGGCCCGGGAGAAGGGACGGCGCCAGTCAGCTCCGCTTTTCTTCAGTCCGCAAGAATGGCGAGAGGTCAGGGGAGGAGATGGGGTCTACGCTTTCCAAAGAAGTAGAAGCAGTAGTTAAGCTCCTCCAACATATACTCTCAAAGAGAGGCATAAAATATGATGAAGCTTGTTTAAAGCGGCTTTTACAATGGAGCAAGGACAGAAACCTTTTAATTAGTGTGGGTACAGCTTTTGAGCTTAGTACCTGGGAAGCTATCGGAACCTCCCTATGGGATGAAATTAGTGACGGGTCTAAAGGAGTTAAAGGTCTTGCAACTTTATGGAAAGTAATTAAGACAACTCTGCAAGAAATGAAAGCAGATCGTAAAGCAGCTGCGTCTGCTTTTGCTGCTCTCTCTCCCACCACAAGCGAAGGAAAAACGCGGGGAGAAAAACATAATGCAGCGAGAGAGACTTTTGGAGCTTGTCCGCCTGCTCCTGTGCCCTTGACTTCTGCTCCACTCACTGGGACTGCTGATATTAATCAGCCATCTGACAGTTCCCAAGCCTCCCTAACCGTACGCTTAAAGGAAACACTACAGAATCAGGAAGCGAGTAAAAATCCACCTATGAGAAAACAGCCCCCAGATATTGCCACTCAACATGAACAAATTATACCTAGCATATACCCTCCATTGCCTCCATCTACGCCTGGGTCGCCTCAAGAGCATGAAGAGGGGCCGGAGCTCACTTTGCAGCAGTTGCAGTCAGTAATAGAAAAGCTGGCACAGCTGGAGGCTGCTGTGAAGCAAGAAAAACTGCCAGCCGTATCCTTTGATGCACCCTTTCCCCCCCCACACCCTCTTCCTCCTCCCCCTCCTTCAAACCCTTTTTTACCTCTGTCCCCTCCTTGTCCTACACCTATACCTCTGCCTTCTCCACCTCCCAGGGAACCGATCCCCACCTTTCCAGAAACAACGGACCCCCAGAATAAATGGCGGGGAATTATTCGCGATGCCTTAATTGAGGGAGAAATCATAGCAGCTCCCACAGGGTTTCCGGTTATTGCTGGGGCTGGGGGTGGACCTAATCAATGGGTTCCATTTGATTGGAAAATCATAAAAGAAACAAAGGTTGCAATTGCTCAGTATGGTTTAAAATCTCCTTTTACGCAGGCAGTTTTGTCCCATATATTTTCCTGGGTCAACCTTAACTCCACATGACTCGTGAATGCTTGCTAAAACCTTGTTGTCGCCGTCACAACAGTTATATTTTTTCCATAGGTGGTAGGAACTCTGCGATGATGCAGAGGCAGGAAATAGGGGACGTCAACAAAATGATCCCTTATTTCAATGTGCTGCTCAAATGCTGATGGGTTCTGGACCATTTTCAAACGCCACTTGGCAAGCTCAATTTGATACTCAAGTTTTAATGCAATCACAGGAATTGGCATTTAAAGCTCTCCAAAGCATACCCGAGCAAGGAAAGGTTTCTCCTTCCTATGTTAATATTCGGCAGGGAGAATCTGAACCATTTGCTCAGTTTATAGACAGACTGCATACCGCATTGGAATCTCACGCAGATCTTGATAGTAACATGAAGGTTAAGTTGCTTGATCAGTTGGCGTTTGAAAATGCAAATGCGAAAACAAAGCGAGTATTGTGCACGTTACCTCGAGGTGTTACTGTTAGTGAGATGTTAGAAGCTTGCGACCGTATGGGTGAACAAGGGAAAGCTGCTCTTTTTGCTTCTGCATTTGCCACAGCAGTGCGACCTCTGCTACAAACAAAATGCGGGGAAAGGTCAGGAGGCGCAATGTAAAGTTTATGGTAAGGTCTCTGGTAAAACACAATGCGATCGATGTGGGAAAAGAGGCCACATGACTAGAGAATGTAAATCAAAGTACCATGTCAGCGGCAGGGTTTTGGGAAACTCCCAACTGAGCGCGAGATCCCCGCGCACTATGACACAAATACAGGGTGTCTGGACAGCGTCCCCTCCGCCACAGCAGGAAGTGCCGGAGTGGACGTGGCAACAGCAGTAGAAGTAACTTTGTTGGACACAAAGGTGCATTGCATTCCATCAAACATGAAAGGACCTCTTGGTCATGGATTATGTGTGATATTGTTGGGGCGATCGTCAACATCTCGACAGGGGATTTTTGTCTTACCAGGAGTAATTGATGCTGATTACACTGGTGTGATCATGATCATGGTCCAAACAATAACGCCACCCGTGAATATTGCGAAAGGTGCACGCATAGCGCAGTTAGTTCCGTTTGAATCCCGAGTACCAAAATCTGGCAAACTTTTGCGAGGAGATGCAGGATTTGGATCCTCTGGTTCACCTGCAGTGCTATTGGCCTTAAATATTCAAAAGTCTAAACCAGAGGAGACAGTGAGAATTATGGGACCAAAAAACGAAACCATTGTTTTAAAAATGATCATTGATACGGGAGCAGATGTTACCGTAATTCCCAGAAGTAAATGGCCTAATGAATGGCAGCTAATACTCACCACTGAAGAGATTTATGGAATTGGTGGGATGCAATCCACTAGTGTGAGCAAAGAGCATTTAAATTTCTGTTTTTCTGACGGCTCTGAGGTGAAAACACGACCATACGTTTTGAACGTTCCCATCGCATTGATTGGGCGAGACATCTTGAGTCAACTGGGTGCGAGGCTGACAACTCAGGGTTTTTAATCGCGGCCATTGAAGGACTGCCAATCCTAAAACTGAGATGGAAAACTGAAACACCGGTATGGGTTGATCAATGGCCGCTCAATGCAGAAAAGCTGTCCAAGATTCAAGAGTTAGTACAAGAGCAGCTAGAGGCAGGACATATAGTTCCCTCTACTAGCCCATGGAATACCCCAATTTTTACCATCCCAAAGAAAAATGGGAAATGGCATTTGTTGCACGATCTGCATGCGATCAATGCAGTAATGCATGATATGGGAGCCTTACAACCTGGATTGCCCTCCCCGGTAATGATTCCAGTAGATTGGAACATTTTGATTATTGATCTGAAAGATTGTTTTTTTACTATACCGTTACATCCTGAAGATCAAGAGTAGTTTGCTTTTACAGTACCATCAATAAATAAGGCAGAGCCTGCACGACGGTATCAATGGACAGTTTTACCACAGGGAATGAAAAACTCTCCTACCATGTGTCAACATTTTGTTGCTTGGGCTTTGAAACCAATCAGAGAAAGATTTGCTCAATTTCTGATCTATCACTATATGAATGATATATTGAATGCAGGGAAAAAATCACGGAAAGCAGCTTGTGTGTGGCAGGAGGATGGGAAATGGCAGACGCACGTGCTGCAAGGAGACGGGCAAGATAGCCTGCAGACCTTAGAGCTCAAGGCGGTCTGTTGGACCTTCATAAAATGGACTGATGAACCTTTGAATGTGGTGTCTGATTCGTTGTATGTCATTGGAGTAGTGCGCTGCATAGAGGACGCCCTACTGAAGCGTACTGCCAACCCTCGGCTAGGAAGTTTGTTTCAAGAAATACGGCGCGCCATTAACACAAGGCAACATCAGTATTGTGTCATCCACATTAGAAGTCATATGTGGGACGTTGGCCTAGGGGAAGGAAACGCCAGAGCAGATGCTGCAGTCAGTTGGATCACACACGTGCCTCCCTTGAATCAGTTTGAACAGGCACGGAATAGTCATGCAAACTTTCATCAGAATGCCCGTGCGTTGCGAAAACAATTTAGACTTACACATGCGGAGGCCCAAGGAATTGTTCGAACATGCCCCCAGTGCAGCCATCATGGCCCAGGCCTCGGTTTGGGAGTCAATCCAAAAGGCTTGCGAGCCCTTGAACTGTGGCAGATGGACGTTACCCATGTAACAGAATTTGGGCGTCTGAAATATGTGCATGTTACAGTTGATACGTTTTCAAAATTCATTTGGGCCACTGCTTTACCTGGAGAGCGAACTCTTCATGTAAAGAAGCATCTCACAGCTTGTTTTGCTGTTATGGGGGTCCCAGAACATATTAAGACAGACAATGGCCCAGCTTACACAAGTCAGAGCGTTTCTCGATTTTTGGCTACTTGGGGGGTAAAGCACAGCACTGGACTCCCGCATTCTCCAACTGGTCAAGCTATTATTGAAAGAACACAGAGAGTACTAAAGGACTATCTTGCCAAGCAAAAGGCTACAGAGGAATTAGACCCTGTACAGCGACTACACAAGGCTCTTTTTACTTTGAATTATCTGTGCTTAACGGAAGGCAGGGAGGAGCCGCCTGTGGTCATACATCATACAACAGGTGAAGGACCATTGTGGGTACCAGCGCGATTTACCCGAGCTGCACGACAACCGAGAGAAGCCGACAAGAACGAAGACGACATCTGTGCCTCAGCAAATTAGCGGCCCTGCTGGCCTTTTAGACAGTGTGTGTGAAGTTTGAGAGAAAGATACCTTGTAATATTAAGATGAGCACTAATCAAAAGATTGGCAATCGTTTGAGCCCAAAAGGGTACCATTTGTGTATAACAAGTCTGTTCCTACAGTGGGTGACGAGCGTCATAGCCATACATCGCATTAACCCTCAGGTAAACATGTGGGTCACATGGGCAAATGAGACGGGACAGCACTCTTTTTGTTTGGCAATGGCATCAGCTGCGGATCCATTTCGCACTTGTTTAATTGGAATACCCCAATTTAATGCAGAGGATTTTAAGAGTCATAGCACTGGAAACTGTAGCGAAAGTCAGTCAGTAGCACAGTGTGCTGCGCAATTAATTAATATGGCAAACGTCTCGTTGCCCTGGGACCCGCAAGAGCTAGATCTGCTGGGATCAACGCCCATTGACAACTCTACCAAAAACGTAACACAAACTTGTTTTGTATTTGGCGGTTTGTTATTTGCTGGCACAAACATGTATAAACCTCAGAGTTGGTCTCAGTGGACCAATGTAACAAGCCGCTCTACGATATATGGCTATATGAATGCAGGAGATTTTTGTGGTACCAGCCGCACCGAAAGTCAAAAACAAGGCCTTGGCGCCTTAGGAGCAGAAACAAAAGGCAGTAAGCAGTCTATATGGGTAAACAATACTGCTAAAGCCTTACCCCCTGGAGTGTTTTTAATTTGTGGCGACCGAGCTTGGCAAGGCCTGCCAAAAAATGTAATAGGAGGACCGTGCTATTTAGGTAAGCTCACCTTATTTGCACCTACCATTAGGACTTGGAGGAACCTTACAAGAAACCACCCTCGGAGCAAGCGAGCAATAACGCAGTTGACTCCCGAGTGCAATGATAATGTGGAACTTTTGGGAACACCTGCAAGGGTAGTGTTGTCTCTCCTCCTCCCGGGTGGTGCAGCAGGGAACGCTTTGAACAATTTAAATAAGCTTGCTTGTTGGACGCAAAAGCAGTTTAACACAACTGCTGATGTAATCACGCAATTATTAGCTGATCAGAGTAGCTTGCGCCATGCTGTTTTACAAAATAGAGCTGCCATTGATTTTTTGTTATTAGCCCAAGGACATGGCTGTGAAGATTTTGAAGGAATGTGTTGTATGAACTTGACTGATCATTCTGAATCCATTCACAAGGCACTGTCGCTGATGAAACAACGCATGTCTCATATTACGGTGTCAACATCTCCATTTGACGAGTGGCTAGCCAGCTTGGGCCTTGGTGGATGGCTGGGAAACTTATTTAAGGAAGGAGTTCGTTTGATTGTTTATGGATTGATATTTGTTTTAGCAGCATGTATATGTGTGTCATGCATAAAAAAGGGTTTAGAAAAGATAGTAAATCAGGCCTGGCTTGTCCAAAAACAAAAAGGGGGAATTGTGGGAGATTTCATGGAAAATGGGGGACATTTCTTTGAGCCTGATTATTTAGAGTTAGCATAAGTAGGCCGCAGTTAGCATGAGTGGGCCAGAGTACGTGACAGCTGCAGTATGAACGGACTTTGAACCACCAGAAAAACAACGGACATGAGGAACTTGGACAGTGGAGCAATTAATAAACAAGATAACAGAACTGCAGAGGCAAGAAGGAGCTGCAAGAGCTTTAATGCAATTAAGAAAGCTGTCATTTCAGCTTAGAGCATTTAGCTGCGGGATGGGGACTTAGGAGTTGGTTTGTATCTTTGTTAAAAATCGGGGTTTCTTTTATTCCTGTGTATTTTATTAGGTATAATGTTGCTTTTACTGTGTTTAATTAATTGTGTTCATAGATCTTGTAGGTTACCTTGATCAACATGACGGGTCAAGATTCTCTGTGCATTGCAACCGCATCACAAAACCCATGAACCAATAGACAGGGTGGCTATGACTCGTGCAGTGCGCCTGGCCAGCAAGCGCATGCGTCATAGGCTCCCCATTTTGCAACCAAGGCAGATTTTGGCACACGCTGGCCACGTGTGCTGAAATCCGTTCCTCTGCAGATGTATAAATACCGGGATTTTCCGAAGAGCATCGGGCTGGTGTACGGCAAGGCCATCGTTGCCTCCGTGGGGACGCCCACATAAAGCTGGCACCTACCGATTGCTGGGCTGAGTTTGCAGCGCAAGACGGCACAAGAATGTACGGATGGTCCATCTTCCTCACAGTCCTCGGATGGATGTAGTCACGGATACTGCCGCAAGCCAAAGAAAACATCTGGATGACCCTGGCTGACGTGACCGGACAAGATTGCTTATGCCTCCGTACAGCAGCACCAAGCAATCCCTTTTTCACAGGTTTAATAGGGGGTTCCACTGGCATCAACGAAGTTTAAGAACTTATTGATGGAGACAGTTGATGAAAAACAAAAAAGGGGGAATTGTTGCGGACACATATTTAGCTAACGGTAGTAAGAGCATTCCAGATGCCTTTAGAAGGCCTTGAACAGAATAAACAAGAAGACAAAAAAAGAAAGATGCCAATTAGAAGAACACAGGTGCGCATTCCACGATAAAGGGAACTTGGCAAAGAACCTCAGTTCCACAGCTTATCTTGACCAATTAGACTGAGACAAGTTTCGCATGTTTTAGTTAATACAACCAATTATGCCTTATGTTTATGCGCGTGTACAGTGTTGTTATAACCAATCATTAGGTGTAACTAGGCGCGTGGACAGCTCATGCTAACCAATCTCTAATTTGCTTATGCGTGAACAGTAACTAGAATGAACATATAAACCGAGATATCTTGGCAATAAAGTGACATCTGCTTGATCATATTGATTGTGTGCAGTGTCCGTGACTTCCGCGTCAACAAGTGGCACCCGAACAGGGACCCTCGGATTGGTGTTGAATTCTACGACAGGAACCGAGGGAGAGAGGGTGCGGAAGCCGGCCGGAGGCGAGTGCTGCCCCGGCACTCGGGAAAAAAAAAAACCGATACCAGTACCGTCGTGGGAATCTCGTCCTGATCAGGCGAGCGGCCGGGGAGGAGATGGGGTCCACTATGTCCAAGGAAGAGGTAGCAGTGGTTAAGCTCCTCCAACATATGCTCTCTACGAGAGGATTAAGTTATGACTCGTCTACCCTGAAAGCCCTGCTACTATGGGCGAGAGAAAAAAGCTTACTCCCTACTTTCGGAGATGCTTTTGCCATTCCTACTTGGGAAAAGATAGGGCAAGAATTATGGCATAACATAATTTCGGGTTCAAAAGAGGCGAGCAGATATTCCACCATGTGGAAGTTAATTATAGAAACTTTAAAAGATATGAAAGCTGAACGTTCAGCAGTAGCTTCTGCTTTTGCCGCACTGCAGCCCAAAGGGCCACAAGGGATGCCATCCCCGGCGAGCTTCACCTTTGCGCCACCACAAATTCCAGCTGTTGTTCCAGCCCGTGTATCCGGAGCAGGGGCTAGTGCAGTCAGGAAATCTGTGGTAGCAGATCCAGAGCCCAGAGATCAGCCCTTGGAAAAAGCCGACAGCCTGGCAGAATTTCCACCACTACCAGCAGAAGAGACGGAAAACAACTTAGTCTCTAATTCTCGTCCTTCATCACCTAAACCAGTTGCCTCATCCCTGTATCCGCCACTGCCACCATCCACTCCCCCATCCCCACTCGAGGGAAAGGAGGAACGGGCAATAGGTTCAGGGGATCCACAACTAAAGGAACTGTTACAAAGGCTAGAGACTCTTGAAGCCCGCCTGGAGCCGTCGGTGAAGTCCGAGCCGCCGTCTTCAACTTTTCCTGCGCCTCCACCACCCTTCAACGCAGGATTTTCGTCGTTCCCGCGACCACCTCCAATGAATCCTTGTGTTTCCCAGGATGTATCGGGTGAGATCGGTGCCGTGGTTCCTTTGCCACAGCCACCTCTGGTGACCTTATTAACAGGGAGTGGGGTGGGAGATCCGGCAAAAAGATGGAAGGGGGTAATCAGAGATGCTTTAATTGAAGGTGAAATTATTCCATCTGCGTTTCCAGTTGTGGCAGGGGCGCATGGGGGTCCTGTTTGGGAAGCGTTAGACTGGAAAGTTTTAAAAGAAGCTAAGGCAGCAATCACTCAATATGGGTTAAAATCACCATACAGTCAATCTGTTATTCAACATGTATTTTCTACACATTTATTGACACCATACGATGTTAAAATGATTGTGCAAATGTTACTGCTTCCATCCCAGCAGATTCAATTTTATCAAAACTGGCAAGCGACCTGTGAAAATGCAGCTGCTATCCCACGACAGAACGGGGATCCTTTGTTTGGAGTGCAAGCTCAAATGTTATTGGGGGCAGATCCTTATGCCAGTTCAGGATGGCAGGCACAATTTGCCATAGAAGTTTTACAACTCAGTCAAGATTTAGCTCTTAAAGCATTGAACAGAAACCTTTTAATTAGCGTGGGTACAGCTTTTGAGCTTAGTACCTGGGAAGCTATCGGAACCTCCCTATGGGATGAAATTAGTGACGGGTCTAAAGAAGTTAAAGGTCTTACAACTTTATGGAAATTAATGAAAGCAGATCGTAAAGTGTCTGCTTTTGCTGCTCTCTCTCCCACCACAAGCAAAGGAAAAACGCGGGGAGAAAAACATAATGCAGCGAGAGAGACTTTTGGAGCTTGTCCGCCTGCTCCTGTGCCCTTGACTTCTGCTCCACTCACTGGGACTGCTGATATTAATCAGCCATCTGACAGTTCCCAAGCCTCCCTAACCGTACGCTTAAAGGAAACACTACAGAATCAGGAAGCGAGTAAAAATCCACCTATGAGAAAACAGCCCCCAGATATTGCCACTCAACATGAACAAATTATACCTAGCATATACCCTCCATTGCCTCCATCTACGCCTGGGTCGCCTCAAGAGCATGAAGAGGGGCCGGAGCTCACTTTGCAGCAGTTGCAGTCAGTAATAGAAAAGCTGGCACAGCTGGAGGCTGCTGTGAAGCGAGAAAAAACGCCAACTGTATCCTTTGATGCACCCCTTCCCCCCCCCCCCCCCCCGCCTTTTCCTCCTCCTTGCTACATTTGGCCTGTTATGGGTGACACACATAAGTGAAGAATGGATGATCCAACAACCAAAACAGAATGTATGGGTAACTTTGGCGAACATAACGCATCAAGAAACTATATATCTTTCTGTCGCTACCCCTGAAAACCCTTTTTCTACCTCTTTGGTGGGGTTACCTCTAGACACCTGGCCAGATCCAATGCCTGAATTTTCCCTTTGTACTAACCCACAATCCTGTGTCGATACTTGGGACAGTGTGTATGCACACCTGCCTCAAGTAATGCAAGAACCTCAAGAGTTAGAGTTGTTAGGATCAGTCATCGTGAATGCCTGTGTGATGTTTAATTACACCTATAACACCACTCGAAAGGGTCAGCATGTAAATGCTATTTTGCCTGTATATAGAAATGCTACAGCTTGGTGTAACTATATCTATTCCAGAATATCATGCTTTTTTTTCTATTCCAGCTGCTTTACCTGCAGGGATGTTTTTAATTTGTGAGGATAGAGCGTGGGAGGGAATTCCATCGAAACTTAACGGGAGGCCACGTAGCCTCGGACAACTTACGTTACTGACACCTGATATCAATATGATTCCCAGTAAAAGACTCATGATAACTAACACAGGGTTAAGTAGATGACTAACAAGTTTAAGAATTACGAGATGGTTGAAAGATTTGCTTATGCATGGCTTAGTTATTTTAACTGTAGTATTAGCAGTTGTAATGATTGTACCATATATTATAAAAATAGTTGAACGTATGAGTGCAAAAGCATTTCATGTAACTTGGCTTGCACAAAAAAAAAAAAAAAAGGGGGGAATTGTGGGAGATTTCATGGAAAATGGGGGGCATTTTTTTGAGCCTGATTATTTAGAGTTAGCATAAGTAGGCCGCAGTTAGCATGAGTGGGCCGGAGTACGTGACAGCTGCAGTATGAACGGACTTTGAACCACCAGAAAAACAATGGACATGAGGAACTTGGACAGTGGAGCAATTAATAAACAAGATAACAGAACTGCAGAGGCAAGAAGGAGCTGCAAGAGCTTTAACGCAATTAAGAAAGCTGTCATTTCGGCTTAGAGCATTTAGCTGCGGGATGGGGACTTAGGAGTTGGTTTGTATCTTTGTTAAAAAGCGGGGTTTCTTTTATTCTTGTATATTTTATTAGGTATAATGTTGCTTTTACTGTGTTTAATTAATTGTGTTCATAGATCTTGTAGGTCACCTTGGCCAACATAACAGGTCAAGATTCTCTGTGCATTGCAACCGCATCACAAAACCCACGAACCAGTAGACAGGATGGCTATGACTCGTGCAGAGCGCCTGGCCAGCGAGCGCATGCGTCATAGGCTCCCCATGTTGCAACCGAGGCGGATTTTGGCACCTGCTGGCCACGTGTGCTGAAATCCGTTCCTCTGCAAATGTATAAATACCGGGATTTTCCGAAGAGCATCGGGCTGGTGTACGGCAAGGCCATCGTTGCCTCCATGGGGACGCCCATGTAAAGCTGGCACCTACCGATTGCTGGGCTGAGTTTGCGATGCAAGACGGCATGCAATGTTGCAGAATCGAGCTGCTATTGATTTTCTATTGCTAGCACATGGTCATGGTTGTGAAGATTTAGATGGAATGTGTTGTATGAATTTATCTGATCACTCTGAATCGGTCCATAAAGCTATACAAATAATGAAGGACCAAGTTCAAAACCTGCAGGTTAGTGATGGTTTGGGATGGTTAGACAGGCTGTTTACCCATTGGGGAATTATGGGATGGATAAGAGATCTGTTAAAAATGTTGGGAATTGCTTTGTTAGTATTGGTAGTCTTGTTATTAATTATCCCTTGTATACTTAGTTGTTTAGGAAGGATAGTACAGAATGCAATGGCTAAAGTCTGGATTGTTCAAAAACAAAAAGAGGGATTTGTGGGATACTTGGAAAGTAATGGGCACATAGTGAACAATCCAGACTCGATAGAATTGATCAATTTGTGAGCCAAGGATGTTTTGTAGGCAGCAGGCTTCAAGGATGCTTTGCTTGTGGACACATATTTACCTAATGGTAGTAAGAGCATTCCAGATGCCTTTAGAAGGCCTTGAACAGAATAAACAAGAAGACAAAAAAAGAAAGATGCCAATTAGAAGAACACAGGTGCGCATTCCACGATAAAGGGAACTTGGCAAAGAACCTCAATTCCACAGCTTATCTTGACCAATTAGACTGAGACAAGTTTTGCATGTTTTAGTTAATACAACCAATTATGCCTTATGTTTATGCGCGTGTACAGTGTTGATATAACCAATCATTAGGTGTAACTAGGCGCGTGGACAGCTCATGCTAACCAATCTCTAATTTGCTTATGCGTGAACAGTAACTAGAATGAACATATAAACCGAGCTATCTTGGCAATAAAGTGGCATCTGCTTGATCATATTGATTGTGCGCAGTGTCCGTGACTTCCGCGTCAACACAACCTCTCTGGGTAACCTGCTCCAGTGCTTGGTCACCCTCACAGTGAAAAAGTGTTTCCTTATGTTCAGACAGAACTTCCTGTGTTTCACTTTGTGCCCACTGCCTCTTGTCCTGTCACTAGGCACCACTGAAAAGAGCCTGGCTCTGTTTTCTTTGCACCCTCCCTTCAGGTATTTATATTCATTGATACCATCCCCTCCTGAGCCTTCTCTTCTCCAGGCTAAACAGTCCCAGCTCTCTCAGCCTTTCCTCATAGGAGAGATGCTGCAGTCCCTTAATCAACTTCATAGGCCTTTGTTGGACTCTCTCCAGTATGTCCATGTCTCTTGTACTGGGGAGCCCAGAACTGGACACAGGGCTCCAGGTGTGGCCTCATCAGTGCTGAGTAGAGGGGAAGGATCACCTCCCTCAACCTGCTGGCAGTGCTTTGTCTAATGCAGCCCAAGATGCTATTAGCTTTCTTTGCTGCAAGATCACATTGCTGGTTCATGTTGAACTTGGTTTCCACCAGGACCCCCAGGTCCTTTTCTGACAATCTGCTTTCCAGCTGGTTGGCCCCCAGCATGCAGTGGTGCATAGGGTTATTCTTCCCCAGGGGCAGGACTTTGCAGTTCCCCTTGTTGAACTTCATGAGGTTCCTGCCTGCCCATTTTTCCAGCCTGTCCAGGTCCCTCTAGATGGCAGCACAACCCTCTGGTGTATCAGCCACTCCTCCCAGTTTTGTGTCATCAGCAAACTTGCTGAGGGTACACTCTTGTCATGGTTTAACCCACATCAGCTAAGCCCTGCACAGCCGCTCGCTCACTCTCCCCACAGTGGGATGGGGAAGAGAATTGGAAGGGTAAAAGTGAGAAAACTCATTGTCGTGGTTTAACCCCAGCCAGCAACTAAGCACCACACAGCCGCTCACTCACTTCCCCCCCCACCCAGTGGGATGGGGGAGAAAATTTGGAAAAGAAATAAAACTCGTGGGTTGAGATAAGAACAGTTTAATAGAGCAGAAAAGAAGAAACTAATAATGATAATGATAACACTAATAAAATGATAACAGTAATAATACAAGGATTGGAATATACAAGTGATTGACACAATGCAATTGCTCACCACCTGCCAACCGACGCCCCGTTAGTCCCCGAGCAGCGATCCCCCCACCCCCACTCCCCCCAGTTTATATACCAGACGTGACATCACATGGTATGGAATACCCCATTGGCCGCTTTGGGTCAGCTGCCCTGGCTGTGTCCTGTGACAACTTCTTGTGCCCCTCCAGCCTTCTTGCTGGCTGGGCATCAGAAGCTGAAAAATCCTTGACTTTAGACTAAACATTACTTAGCAACAACTGAAAGCATCAGTGTCTTATCAACATTCTTCTCATACTGAACTCAAAACATAGCACTGTGCCAGCTACTAGGAAGAGAATTAACTCTATCCCAGCTGAAACCAGGACAGTATCCACCCCTTACTCTAGACCATTGACATCATGCTCAGTTCCCATACCTTCAGTTACATCCTGGTCAATCATCATCACTTTTTCTGTCCTTTTGATATATATGTATAATGATATTTTATATATATACATGTATACACACACAGAGATATTCCTTTAGTTTATGGGTCATGTTCATAAAATGCTCGTTGAGTTCATTTAGTTCCTGACTCAGGCCTCCATCTGTCATACCAGTCTTTCTGGGCAGGAGGGATGGTGCAAAGTCCTCTCAGTCGGTAGAGCAGAATTGGGCTTCAGTGTGGTGAGCGGGTGACACTGAATGCAGCGGGAGGATGGTGTGCACCGTTGGATTGTTGCATGCTGGAGTCAGTTCTGGTTCCATCACTACTGCGCTTCGCTCAGTTTTATCACAGTTCTTTCTTGCTTGATCTAAGTGATTCTTACTATAGTACTATGGATATAGCATATAACAATTATAGTAAGGATAACATACAGTGGCAGGGTTATATAGCAACTAATATCATACAGTTTAATTCTGGCTATTTTCACCTAAAATCAGATCCCCTTGAGGCACACATCGGACTTCCCCATCTTTTCGCATCACCCACCAAGTGCACTCAGGTCCTTGAGCAAAAGCAATCCCATGAATGGGTTTACCTTTGCCTGAGGTGGGAGTAACCCAGACTGTCTTCCCTAACATATTTTTTATGTGCACTACAGGGACTTCATCCCCTTCTACTGTACGTAAAAATTCTGACTGGGCAGGGCCACCCTGATTGGCAGATCCTCTGGTGTTGACTAACCAGGTGGCTTTTGCTAAATGTGTATCCCAATGTTTGAAGGTTCCACCCCCCATTGCTCTCAATGTAGTCTTTAACAGTCCATTGTATCGCTCAATTTTCCCAGAGGCTGGTGCATGATAGGGGATGTGATACACCCACTCAATGCCATGCTCTTTGGCCCAGGTGTCTATGAGGTTGTTTCGGAAACGAGTCCCGTTGTCTGACTCAATTCTTTCAGGGGTGTCGTGTCACCACAAGACCTGCTTTTCAAGGCCCAGGATAGTGTTCTGGGCAGTGGCATGGGGCACAGGATATATTTCCAGCCATCTGGTGGTTGCTTCCACCATTGTAAGCACATAGCGCTTGCCTTGGTGAGTTTGTTTGCTCTGCATTTATAAAATCAAGATATATTTATCTTAATAATTTGAGGGTGGGAGCAGGGAAAAGGGCATGAGAGTGATGTGAAAGGTCCTTGTCTTTAGAGTCAAAATCTCATGTTTAAGTGTTTTAAAAATTGGAACCGAAGCTTTAAACTACATAAAATTGGAAGGATGTGAGTATAGGCCATATAGGCTGGCTGTAGACTAAACCATGGAAGAGCTAGGCAGCCACATTGTTCCTTGCCTGGAATTTGTGTCTCATTTTCATATTCAGCTCCTGATTCCATCTATGTCAGTAATTTTGCATGGAAATGACAAATGTTTGGACCACAGTCACTGTGGGAGTTCGGAGATAAAAGGAAGGCACTTCTTTTTCTCTAGTTACTGGAGAGAGGAGATTGAAGTAGAGGGAATGAGAGAAGGATATAAGCAAAGGGAATAGCTTGCTGTTGTGTTGATACTTGCAGCAACCTTTACTTTTTCTGAACAGGAGTTATAGTTTAAAAAAATGGTAATAAGTTGGTGTGCTTGACATCAAACTCTGAAGAGTTGGATTTCTGCTTCAGATGTATGGGTGTTAATGTGCTTTTTCCCCACTACAACATTTGGTTTTATAAGCCCAGCATGCTTTTATATGCATGTATAAATAGCTTGTGTGTTGAAATATATATACAAACATTGCATGGGTACAAATTCTAGAATAGCCAGCCAGAGGAGACAGTAATTATGGGTAATATTTGAATCATTCATGATGTTGATGAAAAAAAATTAAAAAAAGTTGTGGTGATACCAGAAGTATTATTGTAGGTAGGTGCCGCACTTTCTCCGCTGCGACAATCTAGGGAAAACGACGCATCGCCAGGGACTCGCCCTGGGGAGAAAACGGACCAACACAGATACTGTGGATCAAACGGTTTCTCCGTTTATTAACTGCGCAACACTCGGTTATATATGTTTCTAATATCTACTCACACATAAGCCATTTGTTGATTGGTTAACGTGTGCCGTTCACGCGCTTAAACAATAGTCTAATTGGATAAAGTCTTCTGATCACGCGAATAGTTCCTCCACCTGCATGCTGTCTTGCACCCTGTCTTCGGTCACGTTGCCCTCCTGTTATCAGTCACGTAGGCCCGACCTTGTTCTACTTTTGTGCTTGCTTCAACAAACTTATAACAAAGAACAGTAGTGTCTTGTTCTAGCAAACAGAAAATAACAGTTGTGCCTTACGCAGTTTCCCTCGTTCTCCCACAAGTTCTCCCACAGGTAGGTATTAGGTAAGGTGTCAGAGGGAATTTGGAAGGAGTTGTATATGAGACTGACAGAGACAGTTGCTGTAATACTGTTATATATTTTGGGTAAGGTGTCAGTTGGAACATATACCCAAGCCTGTCTTATCTTGCTGAAGGTATGGGACTTTTCCCTTTAGTATTTCTTGGTGAAGGCTGCAATGTGAGGCTGTATTTGAGGTTAGGATCGGTTCTTCCTTTCCTATCCTCAGAGGTACAGGATCTCCCTATCCCAGCAATACCCTGTCCTTACTCGCTCACAGCCTGCGTGCCTTCATGTGTGTGTCTGTCCTCTACATGTGGCTTGGAAGAGGGGAAGGTGCTACTGCTGCAGAGACAGAGGGCAAACAGGAGTGTGGCCAGAGCCACTGGGCTGCACCGAGAGCACCCCGCCAGCCCTCAAGTGGGGACAGTGAGGGTGGCAGAGGTGCTGCAGGGTTGGGCTCGGGCCTAGTGCTGTGGGTACTGGTGCTGGGACCCACTCAGTTCTGGTCCCACACTGCTGTTGTGCCAGTAGGTCTTCTATTACTGTGGGTGCGGTGAGATTTTTGAGAGCAGAGCAGGCCTTTGTTCTGCAGTGGGCCAGAAGGAAGCCCTATTTCTGAAAGCTGGCAGCACCACAGCAAAGCAAAACTCAACATATATGTCCAGTAAAAATGTTAAAAAGGCAGCTGATAACATCTTTTTCTGCCATATTCATCTTGCTGCAAGCTGTGAAAAGCACCAACACTCCAGCATGCTGAACATGCAATACCAAAACGGCAGGGGAGAAGGAAGAATTTGGTTCCAGTATAAGTAGTGTATTTATGTTTTTAATTAAGACTTATTTTTAAAAGCCTTTGTTTTTTCAAATTAAATGAGTTCACATGCTGTGTTAAACATTTCCTTACCTCACATGGCATTATGATATAGGAGCTACTCCCCCTAGAATGGCAGCATAAATGAAAACATGAGAAACCAGCTATAAGAACACACTGCCTGACTTGCTGGCTCACATTTGCAGTTACAGGTTGTCGTGGTTTAACCCCAGCCAGCAACTAAACACCACGCAGCCGCTCACTCACTCCCCCCCACCCAGTGGGATGGGGGAGAAAATCGAGAAAAGAAGCAAAACCCGTGGGTTGAGATAAGAACGGTTTAATAGAACAGAAAAGAAGAAACTAATGATGATAATGATAACACTAATAAAATGACAACAGCAATAATGAAAGGATTGGAATGTACAAATGATGCGCAGTGCAATTGCTCACCACCCGCCGACCGACACCCAGCCAGTCCCCCGAGCGGCGAATCCCTGCCCCCCCACTTCCCCGTTTCTGTACTGGATGGGACGTCACATGGTATGGAATACACCGTTGGCCAGTTTGGGTCAGGTGCCCTGGCTGTGTCCTGTGCCAACTTCTTGTGCCCCTCCAGCTTTCTCACTGGCTGGGCATGAGAAGCTGAAAAATCCTTGACATTAGTCTAAACACTACTGAGCAACAACTGAAAACATCAGTGTTATCAACATTCTTCGCTCTGAACTCAAAACATAGCACTGTACCAGCTACTAGGAAGACAGTTAACTCTATCCCAGCTGAAACCAGGACACAGGTTCAAATAATGTCATTTTTCCCACAATCTGTAGTTGAGCGAAGTGCAGAATACAGAAATTTATTTTAAAAGCTTGATCATAAAACGCCTCTTGCTAAATGGAGGCAGTGGCTGCACAAGCTTTACCCACAGCACTCTATCATCAGAGCTGTTTTGTGGAGGAAGGAGAGAGAAGGCTCGCAAGGTCCTTCTCCCCATTGCCAGCTCCCCTTGTATGTTGTGCAAATGCTTGATCTTTGCAGAAATACAAATCAAAAGGAGTAAAATACATTAAAATGAATTAAGTATGATAGTTACCAATATTACAAAACTCTAATGTCTGGTATTCTGTTAAAAGTATTTAGACCTCTACGTAGTTCTCCTTAAAAATGACAACTCCTGACAAAAAATAATTTTGATTAGCCAACCCATTATTAGTTTAGGGTTTCCTGAATGACCATGCTACAGTTTGCTGGGTTGTTGGTGGACTAAGATATTTGTTCTGTGAGATCTAGGGAGGAAAAGGATGTTATCCAAGGTGGCAGTTACTGGCATGGAGCTGCCTGTACAATCAATATCCAACACAGATCATGAGAGGGCTCAGTGAATTCAATCAGGCTCTGGTCCTGCTACTCCTATTTCCAGGGAACTGCAATTCTTCTCAGTACTTAAAGTAAAAAGCAGAATGAATAAGGCTTGTAGAAGCCATTTTTGACATGCGAAGGGTTATCATAATTTTGACCATAACTTTGGAAATGAAATATAATACTGAGAAAAAGTATTACACTGTAGGAAACAGAAATGGTAGCTTTATTTGAACCTTAATGCTAAAAAGGTTGCTATCAAAGACACCTGCTGCTTCAACTCTATATCTGGCCCATGTTTTCTTTGGCCCTGCAGCATTGTCAGAGGGAGTGTTATGATTCAGTACCTGAGAAATAACTTATGCCATGAAAAATCCTGGAGTTCTTGGTCGAAAATGCAAGCTCATTTAGGCTGTTAGCTTCTCTGCTCAGACTCCTGACAAACCCTTGGCATATGCAATAAATCCCATTCTAGAATTCTTTTCGAAAGAATGACGAATCCATTCTGCTTGCATTCCATAGGCTTTTGGCTAGTGAGGATATTTTTTCAGATTGCCAAACTGATACTCTGTCAGCACAGTTGTAACACACATGGCTGTTTCATTGCTCCTTCTGAACTCATTCAGCATCCCTGATGATCTTACTTGGGTAAATGTTTGTGAAACCAAGTTTATGTGCTAAAATATGCATATACTGTGGAATAAAAGATAGGAATGCTCATTTGAAGCTCAGACTATGTAGAATGAAAAGTCACTGGTGCAACCTGGCTGTTGTGTTAAGGAATAATTATTTCAGCTGTTAATAAGATCAAGGAAAAAATGAAATCATTTAAACACTCTTTGCCACAATAATAACATTTTCCATTGCACTGTCAAAATACAGGTAACAATAGGCAATATTGTATATTTTTCTTAAAATGAAATTATAAGACCACTGGAATTATTTTATAAGGAGCTGATCCTAAATTTGGGAGCTCAGTGCTATCTGACAGTAGCATCCCTTCAGGACACTTCATCTAGATGCTAGCCAATACGTAGATATTGATGCAGCTGATATTTATGAAAATGAAACTATCAATTTTCAAATGTCATACCTGAGACAGTGAATGACAGTTTCCTGCCACTGAATTGTGCCTCTGAAATATAGTACAATGTGTGGTGTGTCTTGCAAAACTCATAATAAAAATCTTCATCTAACATAAAGATGGTGGTAGAAACTAGCATCAGCTTTGAAAGCAGGTTTGGAGGAAAGAAAAATTTCAAACAGATGAGGATCCATTAGGAATGTGAGATCCCACCACATCTCCAGCCACCCCCCCCACCCCAGCCACCTCTCCTCTTTCTCAGGAATATAAATCATGAGTTAAGAGGATTCAAAAGACAACTCTGAGGCTGAAAAAATAAATTGCATTTCCAGCTGCCAAACCGGTGAGAGCATATGTGTGTGGGTAGGCAGTTACAGGTGTTACTTCAAATTTTGAATATATAAAAGAGCCAAAGCAGTAACAGGAAAGTTTAGTTTATGTTGTTGATAGTGTAACCTGCCAAAATTACATATGGTGTGCATCTTTGAACTATGCAGAAGAGTACAGAGAAACATGCAGAGAGAAAATTGGAAAAGACTAATGAATCCTTAGTTTTGCCACTGATTCTTTGCTCCTGGGAGGAAAAGAAAAGCCAAGAAGAGTGAGCATACAGAGTATGTGGTCTAGTTAGCTCAATCCTACGACAAGCTACTCAATTTTCAAAATTTCCTTTTGATATTGGTTTGTTAAAGTGCCTGTTTGCATGACACATTCATTACACTGCAAAGCTATGGGGCCTATTTTACTTTGCCTGCTCTAAGGATTAGATGAGAAGTTGGGAACTGAATATTTTTCCCCCATCCTCCTCTTTAAGTGAATAAAATTTTCACATTTGTGCTATGAGTTTAGGGCTTGGATTATCTTAGAAAAATTACTTCTTCATAGTGCATGTATCTGAGAAGGAATTGCATTTGTGGGATTGCAAAGGGTGGAAGGAATGAGCAAGGGAGGGAGGAAGCAAGCTGAGTGAGCAAGATAGGGACCGAACAAGCAAGAGAAGGAAGAAGCATGTGAAGGACTGAAAGAGCAAGGGACAGAGCAAGCAAAGGAGGAAGTGGGCAATGGAGTGAGTGAAGAAGGGAGGGAGCAAAGGAGGAAGCGAGCAAGGGATGGTGCAAAGGAGGTAGTGAAGGAGTGAATGAAGGAGGGAGGAAGGGAGCATTGGAGCATGCAGAGGAGTGTGCAGAGGAGCGAGCGAAGGAGTGAGAGAAGGAGCAAGCAAGGGAGGGAAGGAGCAGAGCAAGTGAGTGAAGGCGTGAGCAAATGAAGGAGCAAATGAAGGGGTGAGAGAGCAAGAGACGGAATGGAAGAGTGCATGAAGGGCCAAACGAGCAGAGAAGCGTGCGGAGGAGCAAGTGAAGGAGCATGTGAGCAAATGAGGGAAGGAAAGAGGGAGCAAAGGAGCGAATGGAGGAGCAAAGCAGCAAAGGAGCAAGCAAAGCAGCAAGTGGAGGAGTGAAGCAGCAGAGGAGCAACTGAGCAGCAAGCGGAGGAGTGAAGCAGCAGAGGAGCAACTAAGTGGAGGAGCAAGCGAAGCAGTGAAGCAGGCAAAGCTGTGGAGGAGTGAAGCAGCAGAGGAGAGAGCAAGCAAAGGAGCAGAGCAGCAGGGGCATGAGTGAGAAAAGCAGCAGAGGAGCATGTGAGCAAAGGAATGAGAGAGTGAAGCAGTATCATGTTCTGGGAAAATAACTGAAGATTGGTGATGATTGTAAACACGCTCAAGTGACTTGCAGCTGGGATAGAGTTAATTGTCTTCCTAGTAGCTGGTATAGTGCTATGTTTTTGAGTTTGGTATGCGAAGAATGTTGATAACACACTGATGTTTTCAGTTGTTGCTAAGTAATGTTTAGTCTAAAGTCAAGGATTTTTCGGCTTCTGATGCCCAGCCAGCAAGAAGGCTGGAGGGGCACAAGAAGTTGGCACAGGACACAGCCAGGGCAGCTGACCCAAAATGGCCAACGGGGTATTCCATACCATGTGACGTCACATCAAGTATATAAACTGGGGGGAGTAGGGGTGGGGAGATCGCTGCTCGGAGACTAACGGGGCGTCAGTCAGCAGGTGGAGAGCAATTGCACTGTGCATTATTTATATATTCCAATCCTTTTATTATTACTGTTGTCATTTTATTAGTGTCATCATTATCATTATTAGTTTCTTCTTTTCTGCTCTATTAAACCATTCTTATCTCAACCCACGAGTTTTACTTCTTTTCCCAATTCTCTCCCCCAGCCCACTGGGTGGGGGGGAAGTGAGTGAGCGGCTGCATGGTGCTTAGTTGCTGGCTGGGGTTTAAACCATGACAGGTGTCAAAAACCACATATATCATACTAGTTGTTTAGCCTTGTGTGTCTGACAAGTAGAACATCTGTGTTTAGATAGGCCTGTAATAGACTTAGAGGCACCCTATCAAACATGCTTGAGATTCCTGCCCTGCTGTGGGAAAGATCAAAGCATAGTGGTAAACTACGCCTGCGCGAATCCCTGATATACAGGCGAAAACAGCAGGTTCGGTGATCCTCTAGCATGGACCGAGCTCCGCAGTGCTGCGTCCCCACTTGTGTGCCTCTGCCCCGGTGCTGCTTTGAGGATCCCCTGGGTTGCGAGGTAAATGAAAATAAATTTATTCTTTGCATTTCATCCGTGGTTTTGTGGTTGTTCCTGCATCCTGCCTATGCTGGCTCACACATGAGTGAGCAAAGCAGCAAAAGACCGAGCAAGTGAAGGACTGAGTAGATTAAGCAGTGGAGGAGCGAGGGAGCAAAACAGCGGAGGGACAAGGGAGGGGAGGAGTGAGCAAGCCAACCAAGAGAGGAGCGAGCAAGCAAAGGAGCAGAGGAGTGAGCAAAGGGATGAGCAAAGTAACAAAGGACCAGAGGAGAGAGTGGAGGAGCGAGCAAAGTAGCAAAGGAGAGCAGGAGCAATTGGAGGAGCAAAGGAGAGAGAGGAGCAGTGGAGCAGTGAGCAAGCGGAGGAGCAGAGGAGCATGTGAGCAAAGGAGTGAGTGAAGCAGTGATGCAGCAAGTGAGCAAAGCAGCAAAATAGTGAGCGAAGGAGTGAAGGAGAGAGTGAAGACGCGAGCGAGTGATGCGGCTGTCCTGGGTTCAGCTGGGATAGAGTTAATTTTCACAGGAACCTGGGAGGGGGCATAGCCAGGACAGCTGACCTGAACTAGCCAAGGAGCTATTCCATACCATGTGACATCATGCTCAGTATATAAATGGGGAGCAGGCTGGGGGGGAGCTCTTCAGCTTTCAGTGGGGGAAGTGGCAGAGCGTCAGGTTCCGGGTGGCGAGCAGTTGCACTGTGCATCACTCGTTTTGTATATTCTTTTATTAGTACCGTTGTTGTTGTTGTTGTAACTTCTCTTTTTGTGTTGTCCCAGTAAATTGTCCTTATCTCAACCCACGAGGTTCTGGTTTTTTTTCTTTTCTGCTTTCTGATTCTCCTCCCTATCCCACCGGAGGGGGGTGGGGAGGAGTGAGCGAGTGGCTGCGTGGTCCTTTGATACCGGCTGGGCTGAAAGCACAACAGTCCTTTTTTGGAGCCCAATGTGGGGCACGAAGGGTTGAGATAATGACAAATCTGGCCAGAGGGTGTTAAAACAAATTTGTCATACGCATTTCTTATATTAGATAAATAGATGCTAGTCACAATGTTGGTTCATTTGTTCACATGGTGGCATTGTGTAAGTTCTTATGTTCTATGTATTCCCTGCGGTTACGCTTATCACCTCTGGGAGAGTGATTGGGATTATCATTTTGCTATACTGGGCAATGTCAACTTATGTAATGATTACATCACGGGTCATGAGGTTAAGCTGGTATCTATATGCAGCAGTGATATCATTTACATACTTGGGCACCTTCTATCGGAATTTATTGGTAATTACACTCAATCCATGGGGAAGTTAGGGGGGATACTTTCCCCCATTCGTTCACCTCCCTTCTCTCCTTCCGACTAATTACAACAGCTTTTGAGAATTTTGAATATCCTTGGGATGCACAAGCCAGTGTGCTGTTAGTGCTATGCCTCCTGAATATGTTTCAGGTCTTGTTTAGGGCTACAAAAAGGCTCTTTAAGAGTACCACCCAGAGATCTGCACCAAAGCTTGATATTCATGGGTGGCACGGCATGTGGGAGGACATGGGCAGGTATCTAGAGAACTTCTCACCTCCAGTGGCTTGGAAGTTCACTCCCGAACAACTACAGAACCCTCATGAAGTGGTAGAATATTTGAAAGGAAAATGCTGTGGCTATTCCAGAGATGCACAACTTACCGCACTGTGCTGAGCCCTGGCCAATATCTACCTATTGTGGTTTAACCCCAGCCAGCAACTAAGCACCACGCAGCCGCTCACTCACTCCCCCCACCCAGTGGGATGGGGGACAAAATCGGGAGAAGAAGTAAAACTCGTGGGTTGAGATAAGAATGGTTTAATAGAACAGAAAAGAAGAAACTAATAATGATAATGATAACACTAATAAAATGACAACAGCAATAATAAAAGGATTGGAATGTACAAATGATGCGCAGTGCCATTGCTCACCACCCGCCGACCGACACCCAGCTAGTCCCCCAGCGGTGATTCCCCGCCCCCACCCCCAGTTCCTATACTAGATGGGACGTCACATGGTATGGAATACCCCGTTGGCCACTTTGGGTCAGCTGCCCTGGCTCTGTCCTGTGCCAACTTCTTGTGCCCCTCCAGCTTTCTCGCTGGCTGGGCATGAGAAACTGAAAAATCCTTGACTTTAGTCTAAACACTACTTAGCAACAACTGAAAACATCAGTGTTATCAACATTCTTTGCATACTGAACTCAAAACATAGCACCGTACCAGCTACTAGGAAGACAGTTAACTCTATCCCAGCTGAAACCAGGGCACTACCAAACACTGCTTGATATTAGGCAGCACCCTCAGGGGGAAGAGAGGGTAAACAGAGCGACAGGCACCGTGGCTACCCCAGTCCCGGCGACAGGCACTGCAGCTAAACCAGAGAACCAATCTGTGCCAGTATCAGTCACCCCTGTACAGAAGAAGAAACACACAAAGAAACCAGTTCGCTTAGTGAGAGATGAAAGTGAACCGGGGTCATCACGAGAACAGGAGGAAGAGGCAGAACCTGAAATAATCACCCGATCTCTATCCCTGAGCTGTGCGACATGCGAAAAGATTTTGGCCGCCACCCAGGTGAGTACATTGTTACCTGGCTGCTCTGATGCTGAGATAATGGGGCCAGTAGTTTGGAATTAGAGGGTAGGGAAGCCAAGCAGGTGGGAACCCTGTCTAGGGAAGGGGGCATTGACAAGGCGATTGGGAGAAAAACACAAGTCCTCGGCCTCTGGAGGTGACTTCTGTTAGGTGTGAAGGAAAGATACCCCTTCAAGGATGAAGTTACATGTCACCAAGGCAAGTGGACCACCATGGAGAGAGGTATCCAGTACCTGAGGGAATTAGCCGTGCTGGAGGTGATTTATAATGATCCAGAAAATGGGCAGTCACCCACAGATCCAGATGAAGTCCAATGCACACAACCCATGTGGCAGAAGTTTCTACGAAGTGCGCCACCAACCTATGCCAACTCATTGGCAGTAATGTCCTGGAAAGAAGGCTATGGACAAACGGTGGATGAATTGGCTGTCCAACTCTGGCAATACGAAGGAAGTCTCTCTTCCTCCCTATGGGCCTGTGTCTCGGCTGTAGAGGAATTGTCCTGGGAGTTCCAGCAATTCAAAGTGGATATGTTCTTCTCCCCACCTGTACAGGCCCGCATCGCAGCTATTGGGAGTAAGCATTCCTCTGCCCAAGAGAGAGGAGAGAGAAAGTACACACGACGGGCTAACCTGTGGTTTTACCTGCGTGACCATGGAGAGGACATGAGGAAGTGGGATGGAAAACCTACCTCAGTCCTAGATGCACGGGTACGGGAGTTGCGAGAAAAAGCAACCAGAAAAGAGGATTCTTCTTGGAAAAATGCCACTCCAGTTTCTTGTGAGCAGTCCCCCAGACAGAGTAGAAGGGCTGATCTTATTTCTAATCCTCTTGAAGGGACTTCTGATTCACATGTGCGAAAAGTGAGTAATGGATACTCTGACCAGGATTAGAAGGGCCCTGCCTCCAGCCAGGTGGAGGAAAGGGACAACCAGGTCTATTGGACAGAGGGATCCCAAGAGTTAACCGTATTGGAAGCTGAAGTGAGTCTAACTGGGAATGAGTGGCAGAAACACCCAGTTGTGACTGGCCCAGAGGCCCTGTGCATCCTTGGCAGAAACTATCTCAGGAGGCGGTATTTCAAGGACCCAAAAGGGTACCATTGGGCCTTTGGTATAGCTGCATTGGAGACGGAGGAAACTGAACAGCTGTCGACCCTGCCCGGTCTCTCTGAGGACCCTTCAGTTGTGGGGTTGCTGAGGTTTGAAGAACAAGGAGTGCCAATTGCTACCACGACGGTGCACCGGCGGCAATATCGCACCAACCGAGACTCCCTGATCCCCATCCACAATTTGGTTTGTCAGCTGGAGATCCAAGGAGTGATCAGCAAGACTCGATCACCCTTTAATAGTCCCATATGGTCGGTGCGGAAATCTAATGGGGAGTGGAGACTAACAGTAGATTATCGTAGGCTGAATGAAGTTACACCACCGTTGAGTGCTGCTGTTCCAGATATGCTAGAACTTCAATACGAACTAGAGTCAAAGGCAGCCAAGTGGTATGCCACAATTGACATTGCTAATGTGTTATTCTCAATCCTTCTGGCAACAGAATGCAGGCCACAATTTGCTTTCACTTGGAGGGGCATCCAGTACACTTGGAATCGATTGCCCCAGGGGTGGAAACACAGCCCCACCATTTGCCATGGACTAATCCAGACTGCACTGGAAAAAGGTGAAGCTCCAGAACACCTGCAATACATTGATGACATCATCGTATGGGGCAACACGGCAGAAGAAGTCTTTGAGAAAGGGAAGGAAATAATCCAAATCCTTTTGAAGGCTGGTTTTGCCTTAAAAGAAAGTAAGGTCAAGGGACCTGCACAGGAGATCTAGTTTTTAGGAATAAAAAGGCAAGATGGACGTCGTCAGATCCCAATGGATGTGATCAATAAAATAGCAGCTATGTCTCCACTGACTAATAAAAAGGAAACACAGGCCTTCTTAGGTGTTGTGGGCTTTTGGAGAATGCATATTCCAAATTACAGTCTGATTGTAAGCCCTCTCTATCAAGTGATCCAGAAGAACGATTTTAAATGGGGCCCTGAGCAACAACAAGCCTTTGAACAAATTAAATGGGAGATTGTTCATGCAGTAGCCCTTGAGCCAGTCCAGGCAGGACAAGATGTTAAAAATGTGCTCTCTACTGCAGCCGAGGAGAATGGCCCTACCTGGAGCCTCTGGCAGAAAACACCTGAGAAGACCTGAGGCCGACCCCTGGGGTTTTGGAGCCGTGGATACAGAGGATCTCAGGCCCGCTATACTCCAACTGAAAAAGATATTGGCAGCATATGAAGGAGTTCACTCTGCCTCAGAAGTGGTTGGTACTGAAATACAGCTCCTCTTAGCACCCCGACTGCCAGTGCTGGACTGGATGTTCAAAGGGAGGGTCTCCTCTACACATCATGCAACTGATGCCACGTGGAGTAAGTGGGTCGCACTGATCACACAATGAGCTTGCATAGGAAACCCCGATCGCCCAGGTGTGACTGTCTGTCATGAACCTGAGTTGCTCCAACTTTGGGACGCGACACCAGGAATTTTGGAAGTGATCATGGACTGGGCAGAAGGCAAAGATTTTAGAATGTCACCAGAGGAGGAGGTGACGTGCTGAAGAGGCCCCGCTGTATAATAAACTGCCAGAAAATGAGAGGCAATATGCCCTGTTCTACTGATGGGTCCTGTTGCATTGTGGGAAAACATCGGAGGTGGAAGGCTGCTGTATGGAGTCCTATACGATAAGTCACAGAAACTGCTGAAGGAGAAGGTGAATCGAGTCAATTTGCAGAGGTGAAAGCCATCCAGCTAGCGTTAGACATATTGCTGAAAGAGAGAAGTGGCCAGTGCTCTATCTCTATACTGACTCATGGATGGTGGCAAATGCCCTGTGGGGGTGGCTACAGCAATGGAAGCAGAGCAACTGGCAGCGCAGAGGTAAACCCATCTGGGCTGCCGCACTGCGGCAAGATATTGTGTCCCAGCTAGAGAAGCTAGTGGTAAAAGTACGTCACGTAGATGCTCATGTACCCAAGAGTCGGGCCACTGAAGAACATCAAAACAACCAGCAGGTGGATCAGGCTGCCAAGACTGAAGTGTCTCAGGTGGACCTGGACTGAACTATTTATAGCTCAGTGGGCCCATGATACCTCAGGCCATCAGGGAAGAGATGAAACACATAGATGGGCTCATGATCGAGGGGTGGACTTGACCATGGACACTATCGCACAGGATATCCATGAATGTGAAACCTTTGCTGCAATCAAGCTAGCCAAGTGGCTAAAACCCCTGTGTTATGGAGGGTGATGGCTGAAATATAAATATGGGGAGACCTGGCACATTGACTATATCTCACTGCCACGAACCCGCCAAGGCAAGTGCCATGTTCTTACAATGGTGGAAACAACCACTGGATGGCTGGAAAAATATCCTGTGTCCCATGCCACTGCCCAGAACACTATCCTGGGTCTTGAAAAGCAATTTTTATGGCAACATGGCACCCCAGAAAGAATCGAGTCAGACAATGGGACTCACTTCCTAAACAACCTCATAGACACCTGGGCCAAAGAACATGGCATTGAGTGGGTGTCCTGGTTTCAGCTGGGATAGAGTTAACTGTCTTTCTAGTAGCTGGTACAGTGCTATGTTTTGAGTTCAGTATGCAAAGAATGTGGATAACACTGATGTTTTCAGTTGTTGCTCAGTAGTGTTTAGACTAAAGTCAAGGATTTTTCAGCTTCTCATGCCCAGCCAGCGAGAAAGCTGGAGGGGCACAAGAAGTTGGCACAGGACACAGCCAGGGCAACTGACCCAAAGTGGCCAACAGAGTATTCCATACCATGTGACGTCCCATCTAGTATAGGAACTGGGAAGTGGGGGCAGGGAATCGCCGCTCGGGGGACTGGCTGGGTGTCGGTCAGCAGGTGGTGAGCAATTGCACTGCGCATCATTTGTACATTCCAATCCTTTCATTCTTACTGTTGTCATTTTATTTGTGTTATCATTATCATTATTAGTTTCTTCTTTTCTGTCCTATTAAACTGTTCTCATCTCTAACCCACGGGTTTGCTTCTTTTCCCGATTTTCTCCCCCATCCCACTGGGTGGGGGGGAGTGAGTGAGCGGCTGCGTGGTGTTTAGTTGCTGGCTGGGGTTAAACCACGACAGTGGGTATATCACATCCAGTATCACGCACCGGCCTCCGGAAAAATCGAACGATACAATGGACTGCTGAAAACTACATTGAGAGCAATGGGGGGTGGGAATTTCAAACATTGGGATACACATTTAGCAAAAGCCACCTGGTTAGTTAATACTAGAGGATCTGCCAATCGGGCTGGCCCCGCCCAACTAAGACTTCCACATACTGTAGAAGGAGATAAAGTCCCTGTAGTGCGCATGAAGAGTATTTTAGGGAAGACAGTCTGGGTTAGTCCTGCCTCAAGCAGAGACAAACCCATCCACAGGATTGTTTTTGCTCAAGGACCTGGGTGCACTTGGTGGATGATGCAGAAGGATGGGGAAGTTCGATGTGTACCTCAGGGAGATTTGATTTTGGGAGAGAATAGCCAGTGAATTGGGCTGTATGATGTTAACTGCTAAATAACCTGCCAATGTATGTCATTGTATCTATAGTGTCTATATGCCATATCAAGGGTATTACTGTAAGAATTACCCAAATGACTGAAGGATGGACTTTGAAACTGAGCCAAGTACAACAGTGATAGAACTTGAAGTGGTGCCCAGCGATTTCCTCAAGATCAACCTCTTCGACCTGCAGACCAAGGGTGTGGGTTGCACCAAATGTACCAGCCGCAAGCTCCAGAGGCAACATGCAACAATCCAACACCTCACACCATCTCTCCTATCCTGAAGGACTGTTACAACAGATGGAGCCCCATAGTCATGGACTAAATAAAATTGATGGACACATTAGAGGGATGGCCCATAGACTGAGGGAATGCTATTTGTGTCGGGGGGGTGTCCATATACATATGTATATATATATTTATATAAGACAAGGAAAGTGGTCATGATTAATTGGAAAATGTAGGATCTGGGCATGATGTAGATGGTATGGAATAAGGGGTGGATAATGTCCTGGTTTCAGCTGGGATAGAGTTAATTTTCACAGGAACCTGGGAGGGGGCACAGCCCGGACAGCTGACCTGAACTAGCCAAGGAGCTATTCCATACCATGTGACATCATGCTCAGTATATAAATGGGGAGCATGCTGGGGGGGAGCTCTTTGGCTTTCGGTGTGGGAAGTGGCGGAGTGGCAGGTTCCGGGTGTGTGACAGTCTGACAAATTATAGTCAATGTCTGAAACATTCGTTAAAGAACTTTGGTGGAGAAAACGGCCTCTGTAAAAATGCTGGAGTTTTGTGAACAGGACAATGTGGCCGGAGGAGAGGGCCCCCTGGAGGGTGGGACCACGCTTCTCCAAAGCCGCAATTCCTTATCTTAAGTGACCAGGAGAAGGAGCACAGCATATGCAACTGGAGGAGGAGGCCCCACGGAGGATGGGACTGTGCTTCTATCTTAAGCAGTCATGCCAGCAGAAAAAGACAGGCAACTCTGCGATGAACCCCCCCCACCACCAAATACCGATTCCAGAGAACCCCGGGAATGGGACTGCGCATGTCGAGACCATCGACTAACACACTATAAAAGAAGGGAGAACGAGTCCTCAGTGCGCGCCCTCCAGAACTGGATATCTACGCTGGCTGGACCAACGCTGGACCCAGGACTGGTGAAACCCTTTCCTTCTCTCTTTCTTTCTTTCTTTCTCTCTTGCCCTCTTTTCCTTCTCTCTTTTCCACAGTCCCTACACCTCATCCTTTTAAACATAAACCGTTGACCAAGTCTGAGACTAGGAGTGGATCTAGCCGCCCCTGGGCTCCTCTTTGAGAAGGAGTCCAGAAAGCAAGGGGGTCTGCTCTGAACCTCGTGACTCAACGGGAGGGCTCTCCTTCTGATACATTTCATGTTTCTTCTTCCGTTTCTTTTTCTACACCTCCCTTCTCAAACAGCGGCTTAACAACATGTTGCAAGGTTCATATTGATAAGTTCACATGTACTTGGGCAAGGTTAGCTAGGTTGAATAAATGTTGATTGTTGTTTGAACTCCCCTGGTGTCGTTTCACCTTAATTCTGACAAAGGAAATCCACGAACCTGAGTCGCTCCAACTTTGGGACGCGACAGGGTGGTGAGCAGTTGCACTGTGCATCACTCGTTTTTTATATTCTTTTATTAGTACCGTTGTTGTTGTTGTAACTTCTCTTTTTGTGTTGTCCCAGTAAATTGTCCTTATCTCAACCCACGAGGTTCTGGGTTTTTTTCTTTTCTCCTTTCTGATTCTCCTCCCCATCCCACCAGAGAGGGGCGGGGAGGAGTGAGGGAGTGGCTGCGTGGTCCTTTTTGTTACCGGCTGGGCTGAAACCACAACGGCGGCGAAGGAGCATGCAAAGCAGTGAAGTTGTGAGTGAGCAAAGCAGCGAGAGGAGTGAGCGAAAGGGAGGGCACATGAAGCATCAGAAGAGCAAGCGAAGGAGTGAGTGAGCAAAGCAGTGGAGGGGCAAGGGAGTGGAGGAGTGAGCAAGTGAAGCAGCAGAGGAATGCAGGAGTAGGAGAGCAAAGGAGCAAGCGATGCAGTGAGCAAGCAGAGCACTGAAGTAGTGAGTCAGCAAAGCAGCAAAGGAGTGAGCAAAGGAGCAAGCGGGTGACACAGTAAAGGAGCGAGCAAAGCAGTGAAGCAGTGAGTGAGCAAAGCAGTGAGAGGTGGAGCGAGCACATAGAGGGGCACACAAAGCAGCAGAGGAGCAAGCAAGGGAGCAACCAAATGAAGCAGTGAAGGAGCAAGGGAGTGGAGGATTGAGTCAGAGAAGCAGTGGAGGAGCGAGCGAAGGGGCAAGCAAAGATGTGGATAAGCGAGCAACAGAGCGAGTGGAGGTGTGAAAAAGCAAGCAAGCAAAGGAGCGAGTGAAACAGCAAAGGCGTGAACAAAAGATTGAGCAATTGATGGAGTAATGGAGCAAGCAAAAGGAGCTAGCAGAGGAGTGAAGGAGCGAGCAGAGGAGCGGAGGAGGAGTGGAGGAGTGGAGGAGCGGAGGAGGAAGCAAAGGAGCGAGTGAGAAAAGCTTCAAAGGAGCAAGCAAAACAGTGAAGGGGTGAGCAAAGGAGTGAGCAAGTGAAGGAGCGAGAAAAGGAGTGAGCAAAGGAACAAGCAAAGGAACAAGCGAGTGAAGCAGCGAAGGAGCAAGGGAGCAAACGAAGGTGCAAGCAAAGCAGTGAAGGAGAGAGCAAAGCAGAAGAGTGAGCAAGCAAAGCAGTGAGTGAAGCAGCAAGCAAGTGAAGCAGAGGAGGAGTGAGGGAGCATAGGAGCAAGTCAGCCAAGCAGCAGAGGAGCAAGCAAAATAGTGAAGGAGCATAGGAGCAAGCGAAGGAGTGAGCGAGCAGAGGAGCAAGCAAAGTAGCAAAGGGTCAAGCGAGTAAAGCAGCTGAGCAGAGCAGTGAAGGAGCGAGTGAGGGAATCAATGAGTGACACAATGAGCGAGCAAAGGAGCAAGCATGCGAACCAGCAAGTGAAGGAGCAAAGCAGCAAGCAAGTGAAGCAGCAAAGCAGCAAGCCAAGCAGTGAAGCGGTGGAAGGGTGAGCAAGTGCAGGAGTGAGCAGAGCAGCAGAGGAGTGAGTGGAGGAGCAAGCAAGGCAGTGAGTGAACAAAGGAGAGAAAAGGGAGGGAGAAGGGGAGAGAGTGAAAAAGAGGGAGAGGAGGGAGAAAGCAGGATAGAAGAAATGGGGGGAAGATAAAGGGGGAGAGAGAAAGGGGAAGGGAGAAGAGAGAAGGGGAGAGAAAAAAGGAGAGGAGAGAGAGTGGGAGAGAGAAAGGAAAAGGGAGAGTGAAAGAGAAAGAGGGACAGATGGGGAGAGAGAAAGGGGAGGGAGAGAAAGAAGGAGCGAAATGAGAGAAAGGAGGAGAGGAAGCGAGAGGGAAAGAGACGGGGAGATGGGAAAAGAGAGAGAAGGGGTGAGGGGGAGAGAGAAAGAAAGAGACAGTTAAAGAGATAGAGAGGGAGAGAATAAAAGGGAGAGAAAGGGAGAGGGGGAGAGAAAGCAATACAGACAGTTGACCCAACTTGACTGAAGAGATATTCCATGCCATATAATGTCATGCTCAGCAATAAAAACTGGGGGTGTAATCTTGAATCAGCAACCAAGTTATTGAAAGGGGTTTTTTGTAGTATATTATCCTTTAGAAGAGATATTATTCCCATTTGCACATTGTGCTCCATTTTAAAAGTGGCCACTCTAAAGTTTCATTCAGTTTTCCTTGCTTCTTTCTCTGCATTTTCCCTACATTTCTCTTTCCCTCGCATGCCTACTACCATTACATAAGAGTATTTCCAAACCTGCCAAGCCACTGTATTTCTCTATCATGTGCCAATGGCTTTACTAGTTTTGTGTTGATATCTTCCATACAAAAACTTGACAGAAGCTTTAAGAAATATTAGGGAAAAAACAAACCTTTCAGGAATGGGTCTAAGATATCATCCCTAAGCAGCCAACTTGTAGAGAACACAAATAGTAGGTGGTGATGGGTACTGCATGTGCTGCAACAGTAATGTCCAACACTAAGTCATTGTGTTGTGAGATGGATTCTCCTACTGCATAGCATTGTTGTCTGAGTTTCTGGGCTATAAGAGGGAGGACTTTCCATGCTTTCATGGATCATGACAAGGAGATTGTTCACCAATTACCATAAAGAGCAAAATAGACTTGACTTGGGGAAAATAATTTAATTTATTGCCAATTAAAAATAGGATGGTGAGAAATGACAAAACTAAAACCACCTTACCACCACCACCCTTCTTCCCAGGCTCAACTTCACTCCTGACTCTTCTACCTCCTCCCTCCACCCCCGAGTGGAGCAGGGGATGGGGAATGGGAGTTGTAGTCAGTTCATAACACTGTCTCTGCCACTCCTTCCTCCTCACACTTTTCCCCTGCTCCAGCGTCGGTCCTTCCCACGCTGCAGGGGGACAACCTGCGTCACCATGGTCTTCTCTACAGGCTGCAGGGGAATCTCTGCTCCAGCACCTGGAGCACCTCCTCCTCCTCTTTCTTCAATGACCTTGGTGACTGCAGGGTTGTTTCTCTCACACGTTCTCACTCCTCTCTCTCACAGCTGCTGTGCAGCATTTTTTTACCCTTTCTTAAATGCGTTATCACAGAGGCGCCACAGCATTGCTGATTGGCTCAGCTTTGGCCAGCAGCAGATCTTTTTTGGAGCAGGCTGGAACTGGCTCTGTCCAACATGGAGGCAGCTTCTGGTGTCTTCTCACAGAAGCCACCCCTGCAGCCCCCCCCACTGCCAAAACTTTTCCACACAAACCCAATACACCCACATACTGAGCACAAAAGCTTGTTCTCTAATTCACGGCGCACACTATTCCAGGTAAGTGATTCTCACTCTCTAAAAGCATATTAAATAAAGTGAACTTTTTTTTTTTTTAAACTATAAAATATCTACCTTTGTGATACAATTTCTACTATCCATGGTTCAGGTTTTATGTCCCCTATAACAGACAAAGGAAAACAAAAAGATTTCTTCTCTACTTCCCATCAGCAGGCAATGTCCAGCCACTTCCTGGGAAGTAGGGCCTCAGTACACGTAGCAGTTGCTTAGGAAGAGAAATGCCTTAATAACAAATGCCCCCCTCCCCTCCTCCTTTTTCTTAGCTTTTATTGCTGAGCAGACGTCATATGGTATGGGATATCTCTTTGGTCAGTTTGGGTCAGCTGTCCCAGCTATGTCCCCTCCCAAGATCTTGCCCACCCCACAGCCTACTGGCCTTTGGGGTCAGGAGGTTGGAGAGACAGCCTTGATGCTGTGGGAGCACAGCTCAGCAGTAGCCAAAACATTGGTGTGTTATCAACACTGTTTTAGCCACAAATACAAAGCACAGCACTATGAGGGCTGCTATGGGGAAAGTTAATTCCATCCCAGCCAGATCCAGTACAGTAAGGCAGACATATACTGCATTAGTACGTGAAGAAGTAAAACCACATGAATACATTCATACTGAGAACTACTGTTCTGTTTTCCATGTAGGTATTATGATTCCATCCACAAAAGATAGTATTTTATAAGAGCTGACTTTGGCACTGTGCAAGCCGGGTGCCTGGGTTCTTATTGAAAGTACTTAGAAATTTAGGCACCTAAGATCCTCTGACCTTGTCCTTTAGGATCAATAAATATTTTAATATTTACATGGGAGAAAAAGACAGCTTCATCAGGAGATATGAAGAGACCCCCTCTCAATACTTTATAGACTGGTTGTTGGAATATGCTCATTGAAGACACAGTTTGAGACCTTGAACAGCCATAGAAATCATACTCGATTGCTCACCCCTTGGGTGAGTGCTGTCGCTGCTGGACCATGAGATAGAGAAGGGCAGCAAATGTTTTTCTGTTCTGTTTGGTTAACTCACCCTGCAAATGAGAGAAGTAAGGAAATGTTTAATTTGTTACCCTTGAAGGTTTGGGCCAAGCATGGAGCTTCTTGGTGCTATGAGAAGTGCCTTGTAACAGAGCTGGATTGCCAAGGAAGATGGTGAAATGTTCAGTGTCTCCAGGGAGAAGCAACAGCTGGGTATGGTTTTGAGAGGCTACATTATGGATGTGGGTGTCTACAGCAAAGTGAGTTGAAACTTGGAAAACAGTTTACTTTTTACTTCTGTGGATTTAGTTCTGGTTCCACATGCAGCCCGTGGAGGACCCCATGCTGGAGCAGGTGGATGTGACCCTGTGAAGAGCCTGTGCTGGAGCAAGTTTGCTGGCAGGACTTGTGACCCCGCAGGGGACCCATGCTGGAGCAGTCTGTTCCTGAAGGACTGCACCCCATAGAAAGAACCCATGCTGGAGTAGTTCATGAAGAACTGCAGCCTGTGGGAAGGAAGAATGTCATGGAGGACTGTCTCCCATGGGAGGGACCCCATGCTGGAGCAGGGGAAGAGCATGAGGAGGAAGGAGCAACAGAGATGTGTGATGAACTGACTGCAACTCCCATCCCCATCCCCCTGCGCTGCTCAGGGGGAGGAGGTAGAGAAGCCAGGAGTGAAGTTGAGCCCAGGAAGAAGGGAGGGGTGGAGGGGAAGGCGTTTTTAGATTTGTTCTTATTTCTCATTATCCTACTCCATTGTTAATTGGCAATAAATTAAATTAATTTCCCCAAGCTGATTCTGTTTTGCCCATGACAGTAATTGCTGAGTAATCCCTGTCCTTATCTCGACCCATGAGCCTTTCATTGTATTTTCTCTCCCCTGTCCAGTTGAGGAGGGGGAGTGATAGACCGGCTTTGTGGGCACCTGGTACCTAGCCAAGGTCAACCCACCACAGCATCAGTCTACTTCTGGGACATGGTGAGTGATTGCCTTTGCATCACTTGGGTTTTTTTCTCTTTCCATCACCTATTAAACTGTCTTTATTTTAACCCATGAGTTTTTCTTGCTTTTTTTCTTCCTACTGTCTCCCCTGTCCTGCAGGTGGGGGGGGGGGGCAGGAATGTGAGTGAGTGGCTGGGTGGGTGCTTAGTTGCTGGCCAGAATTAATCCATCACAGTCCTTTGTGGCATCCAGTGTGGGGCTCAGAGGGGTTTGAGATGACGACAGATTTGATTGGAGTGTGCTAGACTGAATTTATACTAGTTATACCTTTTTACTTACTTTGTAATTGTTACTTGCTGTTGCTCGTCAAGATGTTGACTTGTTTGCTCGCAATACTGGTTTATTTGTTCTCGCACCTGCTCCATGGTGTGCTCCCTCTCTTGCTGTACATTAAACTCCAGAGCTTGTTAATGGCTGCTTTCAGCTTTTGCTGTGATGTTTATCACTGTTTTCCTTTGCCTAGGAAAGCTATGATAAAAGCACTGGCCTTCAGCCTAATCTGTTATTTGGCTCCTGCTTTTCTGATTCTCCCCCCCATTTCAACCCATGAGTTTTTCTCTCGCTTCTGCTCTTCCTATTCTTGTCCCCTGTCCTTCTGGGGGAGGGGGGAGTGAGCAAGTGGCTGGGTGGGTGCTTAGTTGCTGGCCAGGGTCAACCCACTGCGCTGAGTTATGACCACCCCCCCCCCCCCGCTTACAGTAAACTCTTGCGAATACAACAAAACTAAAAATCATAGAATATTAGCAGCCCTCAATCAATTCTGCATTTCTTGGTATTCCTAAAACTCACCTCATTTAAGTTCCAAGCATGACCAATTAAAATTTCATTCCAATTTACTCAATTTTAAGTCTGAAGGGTACTATTCCCTTTTCTTGTTCCCTAGTATAAAATGCAAGTGTCCTCTTAAAAAGATGACTGCAAGAACAAAACAAGCAAGTCCTTCTATTGACTTTTACGGTTTCTATACATGCCATCTCTACTTCCCTAGCACTGGCCTCTATTTTCATCAGTCAGTTCACAGGAACGCAAGGGTTTCCCACTTGAGAGATGGGAGGAAGGACTGGGAATTAGGAAGCAGTCATCTCTTTAAGTATGTTAATAGCAAAAGGAGGTCTAAAGAAAACATTGGACAGATACTTGTTGAAGATGGTCATCTGACTAATAGGGTGTGACGGTCTGACAAATTCAATGTCTGAAACATTCATTAAAGAACTTTGGTGGAGAAAACGGCCTCTGTAAAAATGCTGGAGTTTTGTGAACAGGACAATGTGGCCGGAGGAGAGGGCCCCCTGGAGGGTGGGACCACGCTTCTCCAAAGCCGCAATTCCTTATCTTAAGTGACCAGGAGAAGGAGCACAGCATATGCAACTGGAGGAGGAGGCCCCACGGAGGATGGGACTGTGCTTCTATCTTAAGCAGTCATGCCAGCAGAAAAAGAGAGGCAACTCTGCAATGAACCCCCCCCCCACCAAATACCGATTCCAGAGAACCCCGGGAATGGGACTGCGCATGTCGAGACCATCGATTAACACACTATAAAAGAAGGGAGAACGAGTCCTCAGTGCGCGCCCTCCAGAACTGGATATCTACGCTGGCTGGACCAACGCTGGACCCAGGACTGGTGAAACCTTTTCCTTCTCTCTTTCTTTCTTTCTTTCTTTCTCTCTTGCCCTCTTTTCCTTCTCTCTTTTCCACAGTCCCTACACCTCATCCTTTTAAACATAAACCGTTGACCAAGTCTGAGACTAGGAGTGGATCTAGCCGCCCCTGGGCTCCTCTTTGAGAAGGAGTCCAGAAAGCAAGGGGGTCTGCTCTGAACCTCGTGACTCAATGGGAGGGCTCTCCTTCTGATACATTTCATGTTTCTTCTTCCGTTTCTTTTTCTACACCTCCCTTCTCAAACAGCGGCTTAACAACATGTTGCAAGGTTCATATTGATAAGTTCACATGTACTTGGGCAAGGTTAGCTAGGTTGAATAAATGTTGATTGTTGTTTGAACTCCCCTGGTGTCATTTCACCTTAATCCTGACAAAGGAAATCCACGAACCTGAGTCGCTCCAACTTTGGGACGCGACATCTTAATTGGCGTCACGGACAGGATTTCCCTTGTTGGAAGGGAGATTCTAACGGGATACCGGACCTCCACCCGGAGAACGGGCGGGGAGGATATGGGAAGGATCTCTCAACAATAAGTTGGGAGGGATCCGAGCAGTGGCAGGCATCGTGACCCGGGAAATATCTGTGTCTGACTGTTCCCCTGTTTTAGCGATGCTAATTGCATATAAAGCCCACCCTTCCCCACAAGGAGTAGCCTGGGCACGAAACCACTGGCATGACCCAAAAGCCATTGTAGGAAGAATTGAGAAGCTAGCAAAAGAAGGCAGGTTTCGCCCGGGAAAAGGGAAGGCTGTAGTGTGTGCAGTGTTAGGGGCTGCACTCGTAGCAGCCCAGGAAGAGAGACAGGAAACAAGGAGAGCTGAGCAGGCAGATAAGGAGAAGATTCAGTCCCTGCAGGATTTAGTTAAAGTCCTGTGAGAGCAGTTAACTGCTGAGCGTAATACAACGCAGCGGCTTCATGCTGCCTTGTCTGATGCATTAGATCGGGAAAGAATTTTACGAGCCGAGGCGGATGAACAATCTGACCCGGACTTAGACCTGGAAGGTCTAGAGGTAGTTCAGGTGAAACAGCAAAAATCTTTATACCCAAATCAAGAGTTAGAATGTACCAGAAAAGTTTTTTACCCTGAGGATTAAGGGATAGCAATGAGGCCATTAATTAAAACAGAAACCATAAATGGCCAAAATGGCGGAGCACCACACGTGACCATTAAGACGATACCATATTCTGCCACTGAATTATCTAAAATTCAGGAAAAGTATATCCGACTAGCAAAGGAGACTGAAACAGAGTATGTGTGGAGGGTGTCGTTAACCGGTGGCGACCGGATTTTATTGTCGGAAGATGAAGCCCAAGGATATTGGGGGCCTGGAGTGTTCCTAACTACTAATGATCCTAGGGAACCGTGGTCTCTGACGCAGCGGGCAGTTTACTGGGCAGGGGGGATAGACCAAATGGAACGAGGAGAACCAACACGGATAGACACCCCTTCTATAAATCAGTTAACCAAGAGCTTACAGAAAACTGCTTGTCTCCAATTAATGCATGATAGGCAATTAGTGCCACAACAGCCCTCTCCAATGTTGTTAAATGCCAATCCTGATAGAATGACTCCTCTAATCCGAGGTTTACCAGATTCTTTGAAATTATATGCTGTCCAGCTGCAAGATAGATTACGCGATGCGATAGCACCTAGAGGAGGCAGGCGGAATGCAGGAGGGGCCCTGACCTGGGGAGAAGTGGCACAGGAATTGATTAACTACGGCCGGAGAATGGGTCTCACAAGGGAAGAAAGCAGGGCTAAGCCTGCTATCCGCCGAATAGAAGGACCTGGCCGACCTCCCCCATCTAAGACTGTAAACACCAAAAAGCCGTATGAGGGTCAGCAGAACTTGTTGTGGGCAGAAGGGATAGAAAAGGGAATTCCCCGGGATGTGATGGACGGCTTGCCCACCTCTGTCCTAGAAAAGTTGGTCCTAGGATGGAAAGACAAGAACAAGGAGCCTCCCCATACTGAGTTAAACATTCGAGACTATAAGGGGGCGAATCCGCAGTTGCTGGCAACTCCCACTCCCCAAACGCCTACTGCCCCAGAGGAAGGTATGACTGTCCGCAGGACGGGAAACTAGACAGGCCATCCCCAGTAAGTGAGCCGGGGGATGGCCAGTGGGTTTATTTAAGGAGGCTCACTGAAAATAAGACAGGAGACCTGTTGATTACTTTTCCCCTTGGTCCCTTTAAGACCCCAGTAACTTCTTTAGTTGATACGGGTGCTCAGATGTCAGCACTCTGGGCGGATGTTGCTAACTGCAATGGAATAATTGCAGATAAGAAGCAGATATGGGTCACAGACATTTTCGGAAGCTCCCAACCGCAGCTGACAGCTAAAGTTAAATGCTGGCTGCCAGGGGATTCATCCCCTGTTGAGGTTACTATGATACTAGGTCCTCTACCCACCAATATTCTAGGACTCGACCTCTTAAAGGGCCGGTCGTGGGTAGACTCTAAGGGAAGAGAATGGAAATTTGGGTGTCCTGCAATCTCTGTGAGGCTTTTGCAGTCTGCACCAACTCTTCCCCCTTCAAGGATAGTTAATGTCAAACCTTATGCTTTGCCTTTGGGAGCAAGGGAAGGGATCACTTCAGTGATAACTGAGTTACGGGAACAGGGGATAGTTATTCCTACACATTCACCCTATAATTCCCCAGTATGGCCGGTCCGCAAGCCAAATGGGAAGTGGCGATTGACAATTGACTATCGACGCTTGAATGCCAATACTGGCCCATTAACAGCTGCAGTCCCCAATATAGCAGAATTAATTGCAACCATACAAGAACAGGGTCACCAGATTTTAGCAACCATTGATGTGAAAGACATGTTCTTTATGGTTCCCTTGCAAGAAGCAGATAGGGACCGCTTTGCCTTTACCTGGGAAGGTGTACAATATACATTTACACGGCTTCCCCAAGGCTATTGCCACTCGCCAACCATTGCTCACTATGCATTAGCCCAGGAACTAAATCAGCTCACTCCTAAAGATGGAGTAAGAGTATATCAATATATTGATGATGTGCTAATTGGAGGACCAGATACCACTGTGGTGGGGCAAACCCAGAGAGAAATCATTAGTCACTTAGAGAATTTAGGGCTCCAAATTCCTGCCGAAAAGGTGCAACTCCCATCACCTGAAGTAAAATTTTTAGGTATCTGGTGGAAAGGAGGGACTGTGTGTATACCTCCCGAAACCTTGTCCACCCTCGAACAAGTAAAAATGCCTGAAAATAAAAAAGAATTACAGCATGCCCTAGGCTTTCTAGTGTTTTGGAGAAAACACATCCCCGACTTTTCTATCATAGCTCGCCCTTTATATGATTTAACCCATAAAAGAACTGCTTGGGACTGGACACCCGTCCATGAAGAGGCTCTGAAATTATTAATTTTTGAAGCAAGGATTTACCAGGCCCTAGGGCCAATACATCCAACAGACCCACTCCACATAGAATGGGGTTTTGCAATTCATGGGTTATCTATACATATGTGGCAGCGTGGACCTGAAGGTCCTACTCGTCCTATAGGGTTTTTCTCACGTAGCTTTAAGGATGCTGAAAAACGGTATTCATTTTGGGAGAAAGGACTCTTTGTGGTTAACCTAGCCTTACAGGAAGCTGAGAGAATTATACGACAGCAGCCCATCATCTTGCGAGGGCCCTTTAAGATCCTGAAACCAATATTGGCTGGAACTCCTCCCCCCATAGGAGTAGCTCAACGAGAAACAGTAAGGAAGTGGTATGCCCAGTTAGACCACTACTGTCACACTAGACAGATAGAGGAGGGAACACCCAAAATGCTCCAAATACAGGAACCCCCTTCTGATCACCCAGATACAGAACCCCCTCCATCGTACATCAAAGTGGCTCCTCATTTTAAACCCCATTTAACAAATGTGTGGTTCACTGATGCTTCCGCAAAAAGAGAAGGAAAGATGTGGAAGTATCGAGCAGTAGCATTACATATTGATTCAGGGGAGCATGTGATAACTGAGGGAGAGGGTAGTGCCCAAGTAGGGGAGTTAGTTAGTTGCTGTGTGGAGTGTAGTCGTTAAGGAAGCTGAGCCAACAGAACCAGTATACATTTATACTGACTCCTATGCAGTGTTTAAAGGATGCACTGAATGGTTACCGTTTTGGGAACAAAACCAGTGGGAAGTAAACCAAGTGCCAGTGTGGCAACGAGACAAATGGGAAGAAATACTGAATATCGCCAAGCAGAGATCTTTCTTGGTAGGCTGGGTTGCTGCACACCAGGCAGGAGATAACCCGGCTCACCTCCTAAATAACCAAGTAGATTCCTTAACACGTCTAGCCAGTCTTGCCATCGATGGTGAAGCAGAAAAATGGGAACACCTTCTGGAGTGGCTGCACGTGAAGCGTGGCCATTCAGGGAGTAAAGACCTATACAAAGAGGCTATTAGTAGAGGATGGGCCATTACACGAGAATTATGTAACACCGTTATTTCTGCATGCGGTCAATGTCGAGTTCGTTTGGAAAAATATAACCCTTTAAAGGAGCAACCCCTACATTTAAGGACAAACAAAGGTTTATGGCAAACGTGGCAAATTAACTATATTGGCCCCTTTCGGGTATCAGAGGGAAAACGATATGTGTTAGTAGGAGTTGAGGTGGTATCAGGACTAACACAAGCTGAAGCCGTACCCAGAGCAACAGGAGAAAATACAGTGAAAAGTCTTAAAGTATGGTTTAGCTGCTTACCCAAGCCTCAATCAATTCAATCTGATAATGGGAGCCATTTCACTGCTGGAGCAGTGCAAGAATGGGCTAAGGGTGAGGAAATCCAGTGGGTTTTTCACACCCCTTACTACCCTCAAGCTAATGGTATTGTGGAGAGAACGAATGGACTTCTAAAACGAGCTCTGAGGCCCCATGACCCAGGGTGGGCCTCACGAGTACCAGAAGCAGTATACCGAATCAATAGCCGGTGGGGGGCAAATGGCTGCCCCCGACTCCTAGCATTCTGTCCCACACTTCTTTCTATTGTTCCAGGGACAAAAGGTGGCAAAGACCCTGTACGCTTGCTCCACTATGCTGGACAACCAGTATTAGTGGAACTGCCCACTGTGGGGCAAGTGCCCCTAACCCTAAAGACGCCCCTTAACTTTTATTCCTGGGTGGCCACAGATGCCCATGGGAAGGAGCATCGTATCAATACCCGATGGATTGTCCCATCCTTCTAAGTGGGCCTTCGTGTCCTGAATTAAAGTTGTTCCGATGTTAAATGGCTGATGGGAATAGGTTTTTTCTGTATCCCACTAGCTGGATTCTAACAAGCATATCAGTTAAGATGCACAATATAACCCCAACCTTCTGCTATGTGCTAAGACCATAGCTGCTTGATTGCTTGCTTACGTTTTTGTTACTTTTGTATTTCTGACTAGTGATGCTGTGTTGACTTCTCAGGATTCCTGAGTTGGGGGGAGGACATAGGGAGCTTGGCAGCAGACCACGTTGGAGTCCTTGCAGCGACACCTATGCCACGCAAGAGCAAGAGGTTGCTATAAACTTATTAGCCTTCTTACACACAATGAGCACATTATGCTGATCTATGGATGCTTTAATCAGAGCAATTCCAGTCAAGAGAGCTTGAAGTTTAAGGCTAGTTTGTATGCATCTATAATAAGTAACACATCCTGCACATGGCCTGTATGAGGTTGTTTTACAGAAGCTGCATGAGCGCCTTGGAGGGTGCACCTCAGCCTCTCGAATGGATCCCAACCACTAGCAGCACTGCTTGACACCTCCTCCAATCCCATCCCTCTAATCATTGTTTATTTTTACATATATTTTGTAGGTTATCAGAAGCCCACGGCAGGACTTATGTTTTCACTTGATGAGTGGGCCATTATCCGTATTGTTTGTTTGATTTTGGTTGTGATATTTTTATGGTACAACAGGGAAAGATGGTTTGGAACTCCTTCCTCCTTGCCTTTCTTACCTTTAGTGCATCCGGACAAGGAGAAAAGACCTCCAGTTTAGCTTGGGAGGTGATACAAGGATTCATACATGTCTGGAATAGAACGGATCAGGGGATCTGTATTCAGATTCCTACTTCTGCCGAGCAGGGGATTAGATTCGGTTTGATACCCATGAAGCTCAATATTGGAAAATATAATGTGAGCAATGGCATTATAGGGTTAGTAGATGCTCCGTTTGAGTATCAATATCGAAGTGATTATACCTCTTCTGGCAGATGGTGGCGAGATGAAGCAGCCTTCTATGAGATCCCTCGGAACACAGGGTGGCCTGACTTAATAAACAAAACTTGTAAGTGATGGAGATTGGAGGTCAGTCGCGAAATTGGTATTAGTCATAGCCCGCCGTGTCCTCCAGGATTCAAGGAAGCCTATTCTAGATGATTCCCACCTTCTCCATCCTGGTGGAGAATAACAGGCTGCCCTTCCTATCACAATATATCTTGTAATCTAGTGCCCTTTTAGCCTGCTTCCCTGGAAATTACCCCTTTTGAATTGCAATATAATGTAAGATGGGATTCAGCTTGGTGTGTTCACATACCTAACAGGAAGGGACAATATCTTTTAATGAATAACATCCACACTGCTTGGGGATGGTCAGTGAAACACATGTTAAAAACCCAACCTCTTCACTTATTAAAGAAAGAATTTGTGGGCACACCCAACCCCAATGATGCCCATTTGTTAAACTGTACCCACATTATAGATTGTACCACAGGTGCTGGCAATCCCATTGAAACGTGGATCAGTTTGGAAGTTAGAACCTTAATTCGAGATATGTGCACCTGTTGGGGATATCCTAATTTTGGATACCGAAACCGAGATAGCCAATGTAATCAGATCACCAATAATGTTAATATCTGGCTAAAATGTGGAATTCCCATTAACCACTTCCCAAGACATAAGGTGGGGGAGGATAATCAAATACCCCGGGGAGATGCAGCTACTTGTCAAAACGCTTTGTATGCTGCTCCTGAGGGGACCATCTGGGGGTGCTCAGATGGGAAAATGTACTCGCACTTGAATGTTATCAAACAGGCTGGATTGCGGTGTGGTTTGGGAATTCCTACTATGTGTCCCAGGCGAATCTTTGAATATACCACACCACCTATTCACAGGAAAAAACGAGAACTTGATGACCCAAGTAGCACCCAGAAGTGGATTCAAAGCATTCTAAAACCTGATTATTATACCTGGGGACAGAAGGTATCGTTAGAGCTAGAAGCATTCTTTGCACCATCTGGGTATATTGTTCAGCACCAACAGGTGCTAGAAAACCTAACTTGGCAAGTACATGTATTAAGTAATTGGACTCGATATGCCTTTGGGGAACTAAATCTGCAAGTGCAATAAGTATAAAAAATGGCGTTACAGAATCGTTTAGCCTTAGATATGTTATTGTTAAAAGAACAAGGTGTGTGTGGTATGTTAAACTTGACTGAATCCGAATGTTGTATTACTATTCGTAATGCCACGACCTCCATTGAAGAAGCCCGGGCAAAGATGAAGGAGATTGCCGACCAGACAGGGGAACTCTTCCATGCGATGCAACCAGCTGACTGGTTTGATGGCTGGAGTCCAAACTCATGGCTACATTCCATTTTGGGATCCTTGGGACTGACGGGATGGGGAAAATGGCTTGTAAATATTGGACTTATGATATTAATTGGATTTATGTGTTTAATAGCAGGCCTTGCCATAGTAAGATGTATGATTAGCCGCTTGCTATCCTCAGCTGTCTCTCTCTCTTCTACTGTCCGCTATATTAAAATCACCACAGACGAAGATGATATGAACGAGAATCAAAGTCCAGCGACTGTTTGAGCCACGGGGTGGTGTGACAGTCTGACAAATTCAATGTCTAAAACATTCGTTAAAGAACTTTGGTGGAGAAAACGGCCTCTGTAAAAATGCTGGAGTTTTGTGAACAGGATAATGTGGCCGGAGGAGAGGCCCCCCTGGAGGGTGGGACCACGCTTCTCCAAAGCCGCAATTCCTTATCTTAAGTGACCAGGAGAAGGAGCACAGCATATGCAACTGGAGGAGGAGGCCCCACGGAGGATGGGACTGTGCTTCTATCTTAAGCAGTCATGCCAGCAGAAAAAGAGAGGCAACTCTGCAATGAACCCCCCCGAAAGCTCTCCGACCAATTCCAGAGAACCCCGGGAATGGGACTGCGCATGTCGAGACCATCGACTAACACACTATAAAAGAAGGGAGAACGAGTCCTCAGTGCGCGCCCTCCGGAACTGGATCTCTATGCTGGCTGGACCAACGCTGGACCCAGGACTGGTGAAACCCTTTCCTTCTCTCTTTCTTTCTTTCTTTCTTTCTCTCTTTCTCTCTCTCCCTCTTTTCCTTCTCTCTTTTCCACAGTCCCTACACCTCATCCTTTTAAACATAAACCATTGACCAAGTCTGAGACTAGGAGTGGATCTAGCCGCCCCTGGGCTCCTCTTTGAGAAGGAGTCCAGAAAGCAAGGGGGTCCGCTCTGAACCTCGTGACTCAACAGGAGGGCTCTCCTTCTGATACATTTCATGTTTCTTCTTCCATTTCTTTTTCTACACCTCCCCTCTTTTCTCAAACAGCGGCTTAATGACATGTTGCAAGGTTCATATTAATAAGTTCATGTATACTTGGGCAAGGTTAGCTAGGTTGAATAAATGTTGATTGTTGTTTGAACTCCCCTGGTGTTGTTTCACCTTAATCCTAACAAAGGAAATCCACGAACCTGAGTCGCTCCAACTTTGGGACGCAACATAGGGATGAAGAAAAAGCAGAGGCATTCAGTGCTTTTTTTTTGCCTCAGTCTTTAATAATACTGATAGACCTTGGGCTGCCTGGTCCCCTGAGTCAGAGAACCACGAGTGTGGGAACAATGACTTTCCACTTGTGGATACTGAAATTGTAAGGGACCAGCTGTATCAGCTGAATGTTCATAAGTCCATGGGGCCTGATGGGATTCATCCCAGAGTACTGAAGGAGCTAGAGGATGTTATGACAGGACCTCTCTCAATCATCTGCCAAAGGTCTTGGGAGTCTGGGGAGGTTCCTGCTAACTGGAAGCTAGCCAATGTTATTCCAATTTACAAAAAGGGTGTGAGGGAAGACCCAGGGAACTACAGACCTGTTAGTCTAACCTCAATACCTGGAAAAATTATGGAGAAGGTCATACTGGGTACTACTGAAAGGCATTTAAAGAATAATGCAATCATCAGGCACAGTCAACATGGGTTCACAAAGGGAAAGTCTTGTTTAATTAATTTGATATCCTTCTACGATAAGGTCACCTGCCTAGTGGATGAAGGGAAGGCAGTGGATGTAGTTTTTCTGGATTTTAGTGAGTCTTTTGATAGTGTCCCTCACAGCATCCTCCTGGACAAGTTGTCCAACTGTGGGATGAGCAGGTTCACGGTGCACTGGATGAAGAACTGGCTGAACAGCAGGGCTCAAAGGGTTGTAGGGAATGGGGCTACAGCTGGTTGGCGACCGGTCACTAGCGATGTTCCTCGGGGTTCAATTCTGGGGCCAGTTCTGTCCAATATATTTATCAACAATCTGGATGCAGGAGTTGAATGCACCATTAGCAAGTTTGCTGATGATACCAAACTGGGAGGTGCTGTTGACTCACTCTCTTGAGGGACAAAAGGCCTTGCAGAGGGATCTAGATAGATCGGAGCATTGGGCAATCATTAATGGGATCAAATCTAAGAAGTCCAAATGCCAGATTCTGCACCTAGGATGGAGTAATGCCAGGCACAAGTATAACTTGGGAGAGGAGTGGCTGGAGGGCAGCTCTGCAGAAAGGGATCTGGGGGTGCTGGTTGACAGCAGGCTCAATATGAGTCAGCAGTGTGCCCTGGCAGCCAAGAGGGCAAACCGCATCCTGGTGTGCATCAAACACAGTATAACCAGCCAGTCAAAAGAGGTGATTATCCTGCTGTATTCAGCAATGGTGCAGCCTCACCTTGAATACTGTGTTCAGTTCTGGGCCCCACAGTTTAAGAGGGATGTGAAGGTCCTTGAATGTGTCCAGAGGAGGGGAACAAAGCTGGTGAAAGGGCTGTAAGGCATGTCCTATGAGGAGCAGCTAAGTACACTGGGTTTGTCTAGTTTGGAGAAAAGGAGGCTGAGGGGTGACCTCATTGCTCTCTACAGATTCCTGAGGAGGGGAAGTAGAGAGGGAGGTGTGACGCGCAGATCAAACTTTACAACTTGGAGAGTGAGTTATAAAGCAGGCATGTTTATTTCAGCGCTGGGTGCAAGGGGATTTCTCCTCAAAGCTTGCACACCGTCTCAGCAAGCAGCCAGATATTTATTACACCAAAGCATACATATTCATAGGGTTACACAATGAAAATATACATATGTATAAGTTGGGGCGGGGTTAGTTCAAAAGCTTGTGTCAGCAGTTCTAAAATGTTTATGTCATCTTGCGCAGGCTCAGATCTGTCTCTGGTGGTCGTTTACTTCTTCAGGGGTCTTATCTTCCTCTTCTTCTTCTGTCCTCTAAATGAACTTCAGTCATTCATGCATGCTCTCTGCTTACTTGGTGATTTCAGCGGTTTTTAACAAGTCCTAACAAGTTCTGTGGTAAGACTAACATTGCAGGTCCTGTTATCACTCCCTTTGTTTGGCATGTCAGTCCTTGATGAATACCAGTCCCTGATAAGCTTAACCCTTGACAGACGCCACAGGCGCCAGGCCCCGGCAAGCGAGCCTCGAAAGAACAAACAAGGCCAACAGAATTATTAAACAATATTTAAGTGGTCAAAAGGCAAATAGTTATTTCCCTGTATCAGGTGCTGATCTCTTCTCCCTGATGTCCAGTGATAGGACGCATGGGAATGGTTCAAAGCTGCATCAGCGGAGGTTTAGACTTTACATTAGGAAGCATTTCTTTACTGAGAGGGTGGTCAAACACTGGAACAGGCTTCCTAGAGAGTTGGTCGATGCCCCATGCCTGTCAGTGTTTAAGAGGCATTTGGACAATGCCCTTAATAACATGCTTTAACTTTTGGTCAGCCCTGAAACGGTCAGGCAGTTGGACTAGATGATCGTTGTAGGTCCCTTCCAACTGAAATAGTCTAGTCTAGTTTAGTCTAGGAAAATAGTAAGACTAAAGTCTGTTAAGCTAGCTGATTCTCTTACCAATATCAAGTAATGCCAGCATCAGCTGTGGGATGAATGTGATCCTGAGAAAAGCAATTGCTCTACACCAAACAGCAAAGGTCAGTGCTAAAAGTTTGTGTATTTTTTTAGCAATATAATTTACATTTTAGCATCAAGAGACTCTAATGCCACAACCACAGTTTTATAACAGGTAAGAAACAAAATTACCAAAATATGTTCCTCTCTCTCTGTTTTGAAATACAGTTAGTACAAAAGAGAGAAGGGTTTCTGGTACGTTTTGGAGGTGGTGAGGACCCACTGCTCCCAAAGCAGTCTGGAAGGAGGTGCCTACTCTTAGAACTTCTGAAGAATCAGAGCTAAACTGTTATGGAGAGTCATGAAAGAAAATGGAATTGATAGGAAAGTGACAAAGATGGCACTACAGCAGGTTGTCATGTGGCAGTCCTTTTCATGATTTCCTTAAATATGTGTGAATTGCCATAATCTGAAATAGGTTTTGGAGAACTGTCCCAAGCCACAGTTACTAAGTGGCATACCATTACTGGGCTGTTCCAATGCCTAATTTTTTAAACAGACAGAAGACAGCATGAATATAATAACAAATTCTCTTCTTCTGTCAATATAATAAAGCAAAAAGAATTCTATTTCAATTAAGTTTGCCAAGTCTGAAGAAATCAGGCCAGGGAAGAGCTGATTTAGAGACTATTGTATGGTAGGATTTTGGTTAGACAGAAGTATGGACGTAAAGGAACTCAATAAACACTTAGGTCAGATTTTCAGCTCTCATGAAATTTTATATGCAAGACCTTCAGTTTTATTCTATGATGTTTGCATAACTTTGTGGTATTCAGTCTTAAAAATAAATCATTATATTTAAAGTGACTGGATCTAGTGCTGTATAACCTGCCCACCCACAGAGAAGAGGCAACAGAGGAAATATTGTCGCTAGCTCAGCTGCTGGAAAGGTGAAACAAATCGGAACATCAGCAGCCGCAGCCTCAGCCTCAGCCTCCCTGCCTGCCCCCACCCCACCCCAGGGGATAAAGTGAATCTTACTTAAAAATACATTGACTGTGAAGCTAACTTTATAGGTGTGAATTAATAGTAATTAACTCATTAAGATTTGTATTGGGGTACTGCCTGGCACCAGATCTGACATTACACACATAGGGACATACAGGGGCTAAGATATGCATCTTCCCCTTTGCTGACAAGTACACTGGATGACTTGCACTGTTACCTAACTTAGCCTAGCAACAACACAGTTGTTTTGGTTGCTTTATTCACTTTGGCCTAGAAACCCTTGTCATAGACCATACCTACTTTGGCTTTGGACACTGGTGTTGTGGTTTAACCCCAGTCAGCAACTAAGCACCACGCAGCCGCTCACTCACTTCCCCCCCACCCAGTGGGATGGGGGAGAAAATTGGGAAAAGAAGTAAAACTCGTGGGTTGAGATAAGAACAGTTTAATAGAGCAGAAAAGAAGAAACTAATAATGATAATGATAACACTAATAAAATGACAATAGTAATAATAAAAGGATTAGAATATACAAGTGATGCACAATGCAATTGCTCACCACCCGCCGATCAACGCCCAGTTAGTCCCCGAGTGGCGATCCCCCCCGCCCCCACTCCCCCCAGTTTATATACTAGACATGACGTCACATGGTATGGAATACCCCATTGGCCACTTTGGGTCAGCTGCCCTGGCTGTGTCCTGTGCCAACTTCTTGTGCCCCTCCAGCTTTCTCGCTGGCTGGGCATGAGAAGCTGAAAAATCCTTGACTTAGTCTAAACATTACTTGGCAACAACTGAAAACATCAGTGTTGTCAACATTCTTCTCATACCTAACTCAAAAACATAGCACTGTACCAGCTACTAGGAAGACAATTAACTCTATCCCAGCTGAAACCAGGACAGAAGTTTAAAGGCAGCCTTGGCTGCAGTGACCATGAGATGGTGGAGTTCAGGATCCTGAGGGGAAGGCAAAAAGTAAGCTCGCAACCTTGGACTTCAGGAGAGCAGATTTTGGCCTCTTCAAAGATCTGCTTGGAAGTATCCCATGGGAAAAAGCCCTGGAGGGAAGGGGGGGCCAAGAATGCTGACTGATATTCAATGATCACCTCCTCGAAGCTCGAGAGTGGTCCATCCCAACGAGTAGGAAGTCAGGCAAAAATGCCAGGAGGCCTGCATGGATGAACAAGGAGCTCCTGGTAAAACTCAAACACAGAAAGGAAGCATACAGAGGGTGGAAGCAAGGACAGGTAACCTGGGAGGAATATAGAGGTGTTGTCTGAGCGTGCAGGGATGAGGTTAGGAAAGCTAAATCCCAAATGGAATTTAATCTGGCCAGGGATGCCAATGGCAACAAGAATGGCTTCTATAAGTACATAGGCGACAAATGGAAGACTAGGGAAAATGTGGGACCATTGCTGAATGACACAGGGGACCTGGTGACACAGGACATGGAAAAGGCTGAGGTACTGAATGCCGCCTTTGCCTCAGTCTTTACTAGCATGACTGACCTTCAGGAATCCCAGGCCCCAGAGACTAGGGGGAAGGACTGGAGCAAGGAAGATGTATTCTTGGTGGAAGAGGATCAGGTCAGAGAATACTTAAGCAAACTGGACATAGATAAGTCCATGGGCCCTGAAGGGATGCACCCACAAGTGCTGAGGGAGCCGGCCAATGTCATTGCAAGACCACTCTCCATAAACTTTGAACAATCAGGACAATTTGGAGAGGTGCCTGAGAACTGGAGGAAAGAAAGTGTCCCTCCTATCTTCAAGAATGGCAAGAAGGAGGACCCAGGGAACTGCAGGCCGGTCAGCCTCACCTCAGTCCCTGGGAAGGTGATGGAACAGCTAAACCTGGGAACCATTTCCAGGCACATAAAGGTGAATAAAGTCATCACGAATATTCAGCATGGATTAACCAAGAGGAAGTCATGCTTCACCAACGTGAAAACATTCTATGATGAAATGACTGGCCTGGTAGACAAGGGGAGAGCAGTGGATATTGTCTACCCTGACTTCAGTAAAGCTTTCTTCTCCCCTAAGACCCTCATGGAGGAGCTGTTGTTGTATATGCTAGATGAGCAGACAGTGAGGTGGACTGAAAACTGGCTGAACGGCTGGGCCCAGAGGGTGGTGATCAGAGGCATGGAGTCTAGTTGGAAGCCAGTAACTAGCGGTGTACCCCAGGGGTCAATCCTAGGTTCAGTTCTGTTCAACATCTTCATTAATGATCTGGAGGATGGGGCAGAGTGTCCCCTCAGCAACTTTGAAGATTACACAAAACTGGGAGGATTGGCTGATATGCCAGAGGGTTGTGCTGCCATCTAGAGGGACCTTGACAGGCTGCACAAATGGGCTGACAGGAACTTCATGAAGTTGAACAAGGAGAAGTGCAAAGTCCTGTCCCTGGGGAGGAACAACCCCATGCACCAGTATACAGAATCATAGAATCATTTAGGATGGAAAAGACCTTTAAGATCATCGAGTCGAACCATAAATGTAACACTACCAAGTACTACCAAGTCCACCACTAAACCACGTCCCTAAGCGTCACGTCTACACATCTTTTAAATAACTCCAGGGATGGTGACTCAAACACTTCCCTGGGCAGCCTGTTCCAATGCTTGACAACCCTTTCGGTGAAGACATTTTTTCCTAATATCCAATCTAAACCTCACCTAGCGGAACTTGAGGCCATTTCCTCTCATCCTATCAATTGTTACTTGGGAAAAGAGACTGACACCCACCTCGCTACAACCTCCTTTCAGGTAGTTGTAGAGAGCGATAAGGTCTCCCCTCAGCCTCCTTTTCTCCAGACTAAACAAATCCAGTTCCCTCAGCCGCTCCTCATAAGACTTGTTCTCTACACCCTTCACCAGCTTCATTGCTATTTTCTGGACGTGCACCAGCACCTCAATGTCTTTCCTGTAGTGAGGGGCCCAAAACTGAACACAGTACTCGAGGTGTGGCCTCACCAATGCCGAGTACAGGGGGATGATCACTTCCCTAGTCCTGCTGACCACACTATTTCTGATACAGGCCAGGATGCTATTGACCTTGGCCACCTGGGCACACTGCTGGCTCATATTCAGCTGGCTATCAACCAACACCAGATCCTTTTCGGCCGGGCAACTTTCCAGCCACTCTTCCCCAAGCCTGTAGCATTGCATGGGGTTGTTGTGACCCAAGTGCAGGAACCAGCACATAGCCTCGTTGAATCTCATACGATTGGCCTTGGCCCATCGATCCAGCCTGTCCAGATCCCTCTGTAGAGCCTTCCTACCCTCGAGCAGATCAACCCTCCCTCCCAACTTGGTGTCACCTGCAAACTTACTGAGGGTGCACTCGATCCCCTCATCCAGATCATTGATAAAGATATTAAGCAGAACTGTCCCCAATACTGAGCCCTGGGTAACACCACTTGTGACTGGACACCAACTGGATTTAACTCCATTCACCACAGCTCTTTGGGCCCAGCCATCCAGCCAGTTTTTATCCAGCGAACAGTAGACCCGTCCAAGCCATGAGCAGCCAGTTTCTCCAGGAGAATGCTGTGGGAAATGGTGTCAAAGGCTTTACTAAAGTCCAGGTAAACAATATCCACAGCCTTTCCCTCATCCACTAAGCGGGTCACCTTGTCATAGAAGGAAATCTGGTTAGTCAAGCAAGACCTGCTTTTCACAAACCCATGTTGGCTGGGCCTGATCCCCTGCTTGTCCTGTACATGCCATGTGATGGCACTCAAGATGATCTGCTCCATAACCTTCCCCGGCACTGAGGTCAGGCTGACAGGCCTGTAGTTCCCCAGATCCTCCTTGCAGCCCTTCTTGTAGATAGGCATCATCACATTTGCTAACCTCCAGTCGTCTGGGACCTCCCCGGTTAGCCAAGACTGCTGATAAATGATGGAAAGTGGTTTGGTGGGCACTTCCGCCAGCTCCCTCAGCATCCTTGGGTGGATCCCATACGGTCCCATGCACTTCTGTGTATCTAAGAAGTGGTGTAGCAGGTTGCTAACCATTTCCTCTTGGATTATTGGGGCTTCATTCTGCTCCCTGTCTCTGTCTTCCAGCTCAGGGGGCTGCGTACCCCAAGAACAATTTGTCTTTAATACTAAAGACTGAGGCAAAGAAGGCATTAAGTACCTCAGCCTTTTCCTCATCCTTTGTCACTATGTTTCCCCTCTCATCCAATAAAGGATGGAGATTCTCCTTTGCCCTCCTTTTGTTGCTAATGTATTTTTATAAACATTTTTTATTGTCTTTTACAGCAGTAGCTAGATTAAGTTGGGCTAGTTGGGCTTTGGCCCTTCTAATTTTCTCCCTGCATAACCTCACAACATCTTTCAAGGCTTCCTGAGTTGCCTGCCCCTTCTTCCAAAGGTCATAAACTCTCTTTTTTTTCCTGAGTTCCAGCCAAAGCTCTCTGTTCAGCCAGGCCGTTCTTCTTCCCTGCTGGCTTGTCTTTCAGCAGGTATGCTGGGAACCGCCCAGCTGGAAGGCAGCTTGGCAGAAAAGGACCTAGGGGTCTGTATTGGCTTTGTGTGGCAAGGTTTTGGTAGCGGGGGGGGGTTACAGGAGTGGCTTCTGTAAGAATCTGCTGGAAGCTTCCCCTGTGTCCGACAGAGCTAATACCAGCCAGCTCTAAGATGGACCTGTCACCGGCCAAGGCCGAGCCAATCAGCAATAGTGGTAGCGCCTCTGTGATAACATATTTAAGAAGGAAAAAAGTTGCGGGACAGACAGAAATGGCAGCCAGAGAGAAGAGTGAGAACATGTAAGAGAAACAACCTTGCAGACACCAAGGTCAGTGAAGAAGGAGGGGGAGGAAATGGTCCAGGCGCTGGAGCAGAGATTCCCCTGCAGCCCGTGGTGAAGACCATGGTGAGGCAGGCTGTCCCCCTGCAGCCCATGGAGGTCCATGGTGGAGCAGATATCCACCTGCAGCCTGTGGAGGACCCCACGCCAGAGCAGGTGGGTGCCCGAAGGAGGCTGTGACCCCGTGGGAAGCCCACGCTGGAGCAGACTCCTGGCAGGACCTGCGGATCTGTGGAGAGAGGAGCCCACGGAGCAGGTTTTCTGGCAGGACTTGTGACCCCGTGGGGGGCCCACGCTGGAGCAGCGTGCTCCTGAAGGACTGCACACCGTGGAAGGGACCCATGCTGGAGCAGTTCGTGAAGAACTGCAGCCTGTGGGAAGGACCCACGTTGGAGAAGTTCGTGGAGGACTGTCTCCTGTGGGAGGGACCCCACGCTGGAGCAGGGGAAGAGTGTGATGAGTCCTGCCCCTGAGGAGGATGAAGCAGCAGAGACAACATGTGATGAACTGACCGTAAACCCCATTCCCCATCCCCCTGCGCTGCTGGGGGGTAGGTAGAGAATCCGGGAGTGAAGTTGTGCCCGGGAAGAAAGGAGGGGCGGAGGGAAGGTGTTCTGAGATTTGGTTTTATTTCTCATTACCCTACTCTGGTTGATTTGTAATAAATTGAGTTAATTTTCCCCAAGTTGAGTCTGTTTTGCCCATGACAGTAATTGGTGAGTGATCTCTCCCTGTCCTTATCTCGACCCAGAAGCCTTTTGTTATATTTTCTCTCCTCTGTCCAGCTGAGGAGCGGGGAGTGATAGAATGGCTTTGGTGGGCACCTGGCATCTAGCCAGGGTCATCCCACCACTAAGGTCCTGGTGGACACCAAGTTGAACATGAGCCAGCAACATGCCCTTGCAGGAAAGGTAGCTAATATTATCCTGGGCTGCATTAAGAGGAGTGTTACCAGCACGTTGAGGTGTCGCGGTCGAGACGGACAAACGACACGTACGCATTATTATAGTACAAGCAAAGAAGGTTTATTTATTACTACAAGCCAGCAAATTTATACCCATTATACTTGTTACCCTGTACATATGTCTGTCCCTTATTGGTCAGAAAGTTGTCAGAAGTTGTTTTTCTCACCCCTCATTGGGTGACTTTTTCAGGTTCCTTATCACAACTGCAAACGGTCAACACATTCCTTAAACTTAGTTTCCCAGGCATGCTTCTCATCCTTTCTTGTTCTCTCACAGTGTCCTGGTTTCAGCTGGGATAGAGTTAACTGTCTTCCTAGTAGCTGGTACAGTGCTATGTTTTGAGTTCAGAGCGAAGAATGTTGATAACACTGATGTTTTCAGTTGTTGCTCAGAAGTGTTTAGACTAATGTCAAGGATTTTTCAGCTTCTCATGCCCAGCCAGTGAGAAAGCTGGAGGGGCACAAGAAGTTGGCACAGGACAGAGCCAGGGCATCTGACCCAAACTGGCCAACGGTGTATTGCATACCATGTGACGTCCCATCCAGTATAGGAATGGGGAAGTGGGGGGCAGGGATTCGCCGCTCGGGGACTGGCGGGGTGTCAGTCGGCGGGTGGTGAGCAATTGCACTGCGCATCATTTGTACATTCCAATCCTTTCATTATTGCTGTTGTCATTTTATTAGTGTTATCATTATCATTATTAGTTTCTTCTTTTCTGTTCTATTAAACCGTTCTTATCTCAACCCACGGGTTTTGCTTCTTTTCCCGATTTTCTCCCCCATCCCACTGGGTGGGGGGGAGTGAGTGAGCGGCTGCGTGGTGTTTAGTTGCTGGCTGGGGTTAAACCACGACACACGGGAACACTGCAGTCTTGTCAAGGTCTATATCCTCCCCAGGCCCCTCGGTCCAGCCAAGGTCCTCTACAATTCCCCCTTTTTGTTTTTGCGCCAAATATGCCATGTGAATTGTCTGCTGCAGGGCCCTTTGCAGCAAGGACAGCACACATGGGAGGATGCTCAATACAATGATAATAATTGCCAATATTAATAATCCTGTTTTCAATACTCCTTTTAACCACCCTCCAATCCCCCATTGAGAGAATAAGCAATCCAACCCCCAAAAAAACCCCAATATCTTCTGTCAGCTTCTGCACCTCCTTTCGCAGCTGTTGGATACTCTGGGACATTGACACCGAATGACCTGATAGGTTCATACAACACATACCATTAAGGTTTTCACAACTGTGGCCATGGGCCAACAATAGAAAATCAATAGCTGCTCTGTTTTATAGCGTAGCATGGCATATAGAATCTATATCTAGCAATAATCCAGAACGAGCTTGTGATGTAGCATTGCTTCACGTGCTTAGCCAGCATCCCTCTTGGCCTGTAGCATTTGCAGGTGTTACCCATATGTTCATCTTGGGCTGCGATGGTACCCATATTGCAACCACTACTCTGAGGAGACTGCAGCAGGCGATGACACTTCTAAGTAGGGTTTTACCAGTCGTGCCGGCACCCATCGCGGTCCAGTATCTGTGGAGACACAAGCATAACCTCGACCCCAGGTTAATAAGTCACAAGGTGCAGACCATTGACCCGTCTGCAGGTCCCGTATCTGAACCTTAACCCCGGGGGTCACACCAGATATACTTTTCAATGACCCAAAATGACACAGCATTGGTGGTTATTGAACATCATCAGTGACCTGCAAAAAATTTAATACATACATGGCCTTGTTAAGTCGAGCCTCCGGGCCCTCACCCATCATTCCCCCTTTTTGTTTTTGAAGCATATGCTTTAGAGTTCCATGGGCGCGCTCTACAATGCCTTGTCCCCAAAGCTGCAAAAAGGTAGTCACCTTGGTAGAAAAATAGGCTGGACCGTTGTCAGTCTTAATCTGCTGAGGTACACCAGCCACAGAAAACGCTCGTTGCCAGTGTCGAATAACATCCCTGGTGGCTTCACCTGTATGAGCGGTGGCAATAACAACAGAAGAAAAAGTATCAATAGACACATGCACATATTTCAACTGCCCAAACTCAGGAATATGTGTCACGTCAGTCTGCCAGATTTGCAAGGCTCGAAGGCCTCTAGGGTTGGTTCCATAATAATGGGGTACATGGTGGCCCTGACAGTCAGGGCACGCGGCGACGATGGCACGAGCCTCAGAGTTCGACAATCGAAATTGCCGCTTTAAGGCTCGATGTCCTTGGTGAAAAAACCGATGAGCTTCGATCGCCTGTTGTCTCACATTTGGTACTGGACCTATTGCCACCCCCGATACGAGAGCATCTGCACAAGCATTCCCTTCCACAATAAAACCAGGCAAGCTTGTGTGGCTTTTAATATGCATGACATAATATGGGGAGCGGCGTTCCTGAATCTCCATCCATAACAGCTTCAACACCCCAAATAACTTTTCATTTCCCACCTGACCAAGCACAGCCTTATCCAATCTTTGAACCAAACCCGCCACATAAGCTGAATCGGTGACAACATTTACAGGATCTGGAAAATGTTGAAACACCATCACCATTGCTCGAAGTTCTACAACTTGAGGGGAGCCTTCTTGCTGTTCTGTCTTCTGTTGCCATTGCTGGCCATCATGCCACACAATGGCTGCTTTTCCTGTTTTTCCTGAACCGTCAGTGAACACCGTGGGACCAATCACCGGCTCTGATTGACTTAGTTGCTTTTGTGCAAAGCGTATTTGACTTCCCATTTTAATTAACGGATGAGAGGGAAGATGATACCCAATTTGCCCAGTATAATTTGCCAAGGCTGCTTGCAATGCGGAGCTATTAGCGAGACACCATTCAAAATAATTGGTTTTAACAGGCACAGTGATACATTCCGGGTCCCTGGCTATCAATTCCATACATCAAACTCGGGTCTTCATGATAATTTGGGCTAAAAGCTCAAAAAGACCTGGGGTGGTTTTGTTTGGTCTGAACGGTAAGAAGGCCCATTCTAACACATGCAATGGATCCGGCCAATCAGAATTCCATTGTGCGATCATGGCAAAAGGTACCAATTTGTCTATTAATACAAAAACCTGAATTGAAACTGTCAGATCAATTCTCCACACATGTCTATGCACAATTGCTTGCTCTACTTCTGTAATTACTTGTTTTGCCTCAGGGGTTAATGCCCGTGGTGCAGCAATATCTGTATCACCCTTCAATAAATCCAAAAGTGGCTGTAATTTCGATGATGGCAACCCTAAATAGGGTCGAACCCAATTGATCACTCCGGCCAATTTTTGTACATCATTTAAAGTTTTTATCTCCTGTGGGAGAATTTGTGGGAGAACTTGTGGGAGAACGAGGGAAACTGTGTAAGGCACAACTGTTATTCTCTGTTTGCTAGCACAAGACACTACTGTTCTTTGTTATAAGTTTGTTGAAGTAAGCACAAAAGTAGAACAAGGTCGGGCCTACGTGACTGATAACAGGAGGGCAACGTGACCGAAGACAGGGTGCAAGACAGCATGCAGGTGGAGGAACTATTCGCGTGATCAGAAGACTTTATCCAATTAGACTATTGTTTAAGCGCGTGAACGGCACACGTTAACCAATCAACAAATGGCTTATGTGTGAGTAGATATTAGAAACATATATAACCGAGTGTTGCGCAGTTAATAAACGGAGAAACCGTTTGATCCACAGTATCTGTGTTGGTCCGTTTTCTCCCCAGGGTGAGTCCCTGGCGATGCGTCGTTTTCCCTAGATTGTCACAGCGGAGAAAGTGCGGCAAGTGGTGACCCCGACGCAGACGCGGGCGCGGAGTGTGCGAGTGTTTTGCCTGGCCAGGCGATTGGAAGGTGGCCCTCGGGGCGATCCTGCCGGTGACGATGGCATCCATCGGAATAATTATTAAGGTACTAAAGGCGGTAGGCAGGGAGGTGGACTGTGGAGTGCATACGGCTCCAGTCACGAGTCTCATCCAGTGGATGATACAACGGGGCTTCATAGTAAAGCCGGGAGAGATATTTGATGCGTCGCGGCTGCAGGCTGCGCGCGAGGAGTTGGTGGAGGAGTGTTTGAGTGGAAAGAAAGCAGCTGCGGATAAGCTCGCAGCTCTTGGTTCAGTATTGACCGTATTGAGGAAGGGGAGAGAGGCAAAGGCGGTTTGGATGGCGGCTACAGCGGTGTTGCACGGAGAGGCGAGTAGAGAGGTGGTTGATTTGTTAGAGGTACAGGCTGACAAAGAGAGTAAAGACGCTACAGGAGTCGGAGGCGAGGAGATGTTGGGAAAACAAGTAGAGAGAGTGGAAGGAGCGGGGGATGCTCCGGACGCCTTGGCGTTTCCAGTCTCTCGCGGGCAATTAGAGGATTCTTTTTTTGGGTATCCACCTCTCCCCCCGCCAGGATTGTTTTCACATGAGTCAGAGGAGCCCTCTAAGTATGTCCCGCCAGCGAGCAGTACGACCACGGGTCCTAGTGCACCCCCGGTGTCTATGATAGAGGTACATTCGGATGAAAAAGAACGTTGCATTAGGAAGAAATTGCAAGCAGAAGCAGTTCCATTGCCGGACTCGGATGAGGAGAGTCCACTGAATGCAAAACAGAATCAGATCACTGAGGTAACGGAGGTTTTGACGAAATTTAAAAACTTAGCGGCGACTATTGAACAGACAGTACAGCATGCTCAAAGCGTTGTAGGTCGTGCGGCACAGCCTCCGGTGTTTACGGATTGGAAGTTAATAGCAAAAAATTGTGTTCTAGAGGGTGTGGATTTCAAACCTTCAGATGAAGGGGGAGTGTTAGCGTGTCCGTTGTTAAGCACTCAAGATGGACCTAGATGGCAACCACTAGATTACAAATTAGTGAAGGAATGGCAAACGAGCTGTAGAGATGATGGACTGCAAGGCCCAAGGACGCGAGCTCTGTTAGATGTGATTTATGCTCAGCCGTTACTGCCCTTTGATTCGAGACAGCTGGCGCGTGCAGCACTTACGGCACCTTTGATGTGCCTCTGGGAGCAGGCGTTTAAAGAGGAAGCAGAAGCGGTTGTTTTGGACACTCTTACTCCAGGACACGATTTAGTAGGGGTCTCTATGGCGCAGTTAACGGGGACCGGAGATCATGCATCCCCTCAAAATCAGGCCGGTTTGCGAGGTCGGGTGATAGCGGCTTCTTCAAAGTGTGCTAGAAATGCATTTATGAAGGTCAGTAAGTTTGAAAAGAAGAGAGTCCCGTATACAAAGGTTATTCAGAGACTTAATGAACCATATCAGGATTTCTTAGAGCGTTTGCAAAAGGCGGTGGAGGTAGCAGACATACCGGACGAGGTTAAGCCAGTTCTTGCGAAAGAATTAGCTCGTACACAAGCAAATGACCAGACAAGGCAAATTTCATCGCAATTGCCAGCAAAAGCTTCAGTAGCAGATATGATTAAACGAGTGTTAGAAGCAGAAGCTCAAACCGCAGCGGCACCTGTGGTTGCAGCAGTTACAGCTGTACTTCGCAATCGCACAAATAACAACCCGAGGAGAAACATTTCTTGCTTTGGTTGTGGGGGAAGCGGTCACATTAGAAGCCAGTGTCCTTCAGTGTCTACAGCCAATCTGGGCAGGACGCCAAATTCAGACCAAAAAGGAAGTTGTTTCCGCTGTGGGAAGTTAGGGCATCTTACAAAGCAATGTCGCATGACACGGGCCGGGGAACATCAGGGAAACTACAGGGGCGGTCCCAGCACGGGGCGGGCGGGGCTGCCGGAGAACAATCCGTCCTGTCAAGCATATCCTGTAGAATGCCGAGAATCACCGACGATTGGACAGCAAAAGGACGAGCCCCTGCCCTGGAAGATGACCACCGATGGGCTTTAAAGACTACCACAGGAGTGTGGGTAGAGCAACCAACAACGGTAACATTGAAGAGAGCAGGATCGGGAAAGAGTACGGGTGGAATTTTAGTGGGTGATGGGGCTCACAAATGGGGAGTCGATATTATTCCGGGAATGTGCACTGAAACAAACGATGCTATACAAGCCACTATAGTTCCCCTCACTGAAATACCAATGTATATTCCTGAAGATACCCCTATGGCCCATTTGGTGTTAGATATGTCAAGGCGACCTACTATTGAATGTACAATGCAACCAGCGTGTGAGCGATGGGGACAGACCATATGTCAACTTAGAGCCCTTTTAGACTCTGGGGCCGATGTTACAGTAATCCCACAAGAAGTTTGGCCAGTGTCATGGCCTCTGGAAGAGACCAGCATCTCAGTAACAGGGGTTGGAGGAAGTCGAGGTACCCAAAAAAGCCTTTTGCCAATTCAAATTCAAATAAAAGGAGAGGACCAATCGACTGTTATCAAACCTTTTATCTTAAAAGGACTTCCTTTACCCCTGTTAGGGAGAGACGCTATGCAAGGCTTGTCGCTGCGCATAGTTTCCGACTCACAGTTGAACACAGATCCACATTTTTATAGGGACCGCTGGCCAATGCCCGCCGGCCCTAGCCATGAAGTGGAAAACTCAACAACCGGTGTGGGTTGACCAGTGGCCCCTTCCCCAAGAAAAATTGTCTCAGCTACAGCTATTAGTACAGCGTGAAGTAGAAAAGGGACATTTAGTCCCAACCACCAGTCCGTGGAATTGCCCTGTGTTTGTCATCCAAAAGAAGTCAGGTGCCTGGCATCTTCTACATGATCTCAGAGCGGTCAATGCCGTTCTTGAAGACATGGGACCTTTACAACCAGGTTTACCTTGGCCATCCATGTTACCCCCAAAACTGGCCTGTTGTAGTGATTGATATAAAAGACTGTTTCTTTTCTATTCCACTCCATCCGGACGATCAACCCAAGTTCGCGATGACGATCCCGACGATCAACAATCAAGAACCAGTGCAACGTTACCATTGGACGGTGTTACCACAGGGGATGAAAAATTCCCCAACTCTGTGTCAGTGGTTTGTTTCTCGCGCGTTGCGTCGGTTTTGGGATACACATCAAAATTGGGTTCTCTATCATTATATGGATGATATTTTGCTATGCGGGGAGGGAGACATTAACACAACTTTAAAACACTTAGTTCAAACTCTTAAAGAACATGGTCTAGAAATAGCACCTGAAAAAGTACAAACAACTGTTCCAGTGACATATTTGGGAACACTCATTCAGAAACGGGCAGTCCAGCCTCAAAAACTACAAATTGAACACCAAGTGTCGACCTTACACGACCTACAGGTGTTGGTTGGTAACCTACAGTGGTTAAGACAATTCATTCCCATAACACACAAGGAGTTACAACCCTTGTTAGCAGATTTAGCAGGAACCCCAGATGTCGCAGCTCCTCGCACATTGACAGACACACAAAAGGCTCTGTTACAACAGATAACTACTAAACTAGCTCACAAGAGTCTCAACCGTTATACCCCAGAAATCCCATTAGAATTGCATATAACTATGCAACGAGAAGGAGCAAATGGTCTAATATATCAATTCATTGATTCACGGGTATGTCCTTTGTTATGGCTGTATACCAGTTATCCCAAACAAGCCGCACCACAATTTTTAGTAGCATTGGCAGATGCAATCTCTCGAGGACGACAACAAACGCAGCAGTTATCAGGAAGAGATCCTAAATTTATTTCAACATCTGTTAGTCCCCGTAGTTTTGAACAATTACTAATGTTTGATATGTGTTTACAAGTGGCCTTAGCAGATTTTATGGGGCAAATTATCCCGGCTAGGGGTGACCCTCTCATTAAGAGTCTATTATCATCAACCTTCAAACCACAAACACCCATTTCAGAGAATCCCCTCCAAGGCCTCACTGTGTTTACAGATGCCTCTGGAACGACTCAACAGGCAGCTATAGCCTGGTTTTTGGACAATCAATGGCATACCAGAGCTTGGAAAAGCCAAGGATCTGTTCAAATTTTAGAATTACATGCTGTGTTAACTGCTTTAACGACTTGGCCTACCATCCCTCTAAATATTGTAACAGATAGCGAATATGTGTATAACTTAACACAACAATGTAAACAAAGTTTACCGGGAGGGACTGAACCTGCTCGAGAGCTGTTATCCATATTAGAGAAAAGACAAGAGCTTGTATTTTTTGCACATATTAACAGTCATACACAAATACCGGGCGCTTTAACGGGGGGAAATGCTCATGCAGACAAAGCAGCAGGAACCCTCATTCAGACAGTAGGTGTTCCCATTTTACAACAAGCCAAACTTTCTCATGAATTTTTTCATCAGGGAGCTAAAGCACTAGCAAGACAATTCCGACTACCCCTGTCTGATGCTCGAGCAGTGGTCGCTTCTTGCCCACACTGTCGTCAAACTAACTCTTGGACATGGGGAGTTAACCCCCGCGGTCTACGACCGAATCAAATTTGGCAAACAGACATCACAGTCTATGAACCTTTCAAACCCCGGAAGTATTTACATGTTACTATAGATACTTGCAGTGGCTATAGCTGCCCTACTGCCGAAACTAAAAGTAACGCCACCGCCACCATACGACATCTTTGTCACGCCATCAGTATATTAGGGGTTCCACAAGAAATAAAAACCGATAATGGCCCCAATTATATTAGTTCTCGAGTTCGCGAATTTTTAAATAAGTGGGGCATCTCACATATAACCGGAATACCCTACAATTCTACAGGACAAGCAATCGTTGAACGGGCCCATCAAACCCTAAAGACGCAGTTAGACCGTCTTAGGGAGGGGGAGAAGGTACCTGTAAGCTACCAAAATGAACTGTTAGCCAAGGCCTGCGTGGTAATAAATCATATGCCACGAGGCGACTCAGATCCATCTCAGCATCACACCGCGGCACAGCGACATTTTTCTACCGCATTGCTATCTGACCGTACGCTGGGAGCACCAGTTCGGTATCGAGATCCAATCACGATGGAATGGCAAGGGCCGGTACCCATTTTACAATGGGGGTGAGGATACGCCTGTGTCCAAACAGACTCAGGACCCAGATGGGTACCGGCCAAATGGATCCGACCAGATGTACAAGGAACCAATAAGGATTAACAGCCTACAAAGTGATACCCCCAAAACTGCAAGAAGGACTCTGTTCCATAGGACGATTGAGAGCCTGGGCACCTACAGAAGCACAATTAATCAACGTGACACGTCGAGAAAAAAGAACTGTACAGGCAACGAAGTTGTACAGCTCTTGTGACCCCAACGTCCGTTTACCCACTGATTTTTATACTTGACACTCTCATCAGTTACTCCAGTAGGACCTTGGATAAACAGAATGAATATTCAAGCTTTAGCCTGTTTGGTTTTAAAACAAGGAAATGCCACTGCTCAAGCCATCGACGCATTAACAGCGCTTCAGGAAACGACAACAAATCAATTACAAGCACTACTTCCACCCATAGATTTTCTGCTGGCTCAATTTGAGGTAGGATGCAAACAAAACAACACCCTTTTTCCAGAATTTTGTTGCTTAGACTTTACAAACCACCGAGATGCTGAAAACCATCAGGCAACAAGCCGAGATTATTCGACAACTCCAAGATGCCGTAAAAGTGGTAGGGATTTCAGGTATTCCTGAGGATTGGTTTGGCTGGTTGAAAAAATGGGGTTTCTCCATCATTGGAGGTCTGTGTGTTTTGGCCATTGTCTGTATGATCATTCCCTGTGCTTTGGCGCTTTTGAAAAGTATGTTAGATAGAATAGTTAAACAAACTATGCACGCTTATGTATTGTACTCACCTATTGCAAGCGAAACTGTTTAGATGAGCTTAGGGAGGGGGAATTGTGGGAGAATTTGTGGGAGAACTTGTGGGAGAACGAGGGAAACTGCGTAAGGCACAACTGTTATTTTCTGTTTGCTAGCACAAGACACTACTGTTCTTTGTTATAAGTTTGTTGAAGTAAGCACAAAAGTAGAACAAGGTCGGGCCTACGTGACTGATAACAGGAGGGCAACGTGACCGAAGACAGGGTGCAAGACAGCATGCAGGTGGAGGAACTATTCGCGTGATCAGAAGACTTTATCCAATTAGACTATTGTTTAAGCGCGTGAACGGCACATGTTAACCAATCAACAAATGGCTTATGTGTGAGTAGATATTAGAAACATATATAACCGAGTGTTGCGCAGTTAATAAACGGAGAAACCGTTTGATCCACAGTATCTGTGTTGGTCCGTTTTCTCCCCAGGGTGAGTCCCTGGCGATGCGTCGTTTTCCCTAGATTGTCGCAGCGGAGAAAGTGCGGCAATCTCCAATTGCAACTGAATGGGTTGTGGTGCGACCGTCTGATTTAATATTTTCATACCCAAATACAGCCACAGCTGTTGACACTGTACCTTTTCAGGTGCAATAACTAGGCCTAATCGCTGTAGTGAATCACGTGTTGTGACTTCCATTTCACTTAACATCTGTTGCGATGGAGCGGCTAACAAAATGTCATCCATATAATGATAACAATAACATGTTGGGAATGCAGCACGAACTGGACTTAAGGCCTTTGCCACAACCACTGACAAATGGTGGGAGAATTTTTCATTCCCTGAGGCAAAACTTTCCAATGATACCTTTTTGCCGGCTCACTGTTTTTCACTGAGGGTACGGTGAAAGCAAACTTCTCCATATCAGGTGCGGCTAAAGAGATGGTGAAAAAACAATCTTTTAAGTCCATTACAATAATTTCCCATTGCATTGGAATCATAGTTGGAGAAGGTAACCCTGGCTGCAATGCCCCCATGGTTGCTATTACCTCATTAATCTTTCGTAAATCATGCAATAGCCTCCATTTTCCAGATTTCTTTTTGATCACAAACACTGGTGTGTTCCATGGGCTATGAGAGGCCTCAATATGTCCTGCGGCCAATTGTTCTGCAACTAAAGATTTCAAGGCGAGGAGTTTTTCTTGATTGAGGGGCCACTGATCCACCCACACTGGTTTATCTGTTAACCAGGTCAGTGCCAGTGTCGGGCGCTCCACGCCCTGCAGCACAGTGGCCCCTATGAAAAATCCATGGTAAGACGCACCCCCCCATTGATCCAACACATCTTGACCCCATAAATTAAGTGGCAAAGTGGTGACATATGGCCTCACAGTGGCTTTCTGTCCTCCTGGGTTGCTTATTAGCACAGGTTTTGCTGCAATAAAACTATTTGAAACTCCACCTACACCCAACACTCCTTCCGCATTTACAACCAATGGCCACGAGGAGGGCCAGTTACGCTGTGCTATGATGGTCATATCAGCCCCAGAGTCCAGCAAACCTATCAATTTTATCTGTGATGGGGATGCATTTGCCATAGTGAGGGTACAGGCCATTTCTGGCCTGCTTTCTGTAATGCGTTGCGACCAAAAGACCTGCGGCTTTCCAGTGGACCCAAAACCTTGAGTACCACGAATTACCTGTTCTGTCGCAGGCACACAGCTCATAAATGGTACGAGTTGAGCAATTCGTGTGCCTCCTTTTATAGTGACTGGAGGGGTTGCAGTAGATACCATTGCACATATTTGCCCGTGATAATCAGCATCAATAACTCCCACATGCACCATTAACCCTTGCAAAGTACTACTTGATTGTCCTATTAGTAAGGCACTTAATCCTTTACCAATCGGTCCCCAGGCTTCCAGGGGCACTTTATGCACTCCTTGGGTAGATAAAGTTACTGTGTGGGCGGTGCATACATCCATCCCAGCTGCTCCTTGGGTTTGTCCCTGTAACTTGTCACAAAGGCTTGTGGTGTCTGTGCTGGCTGTTGTACCAGAAAGGGGTTGCTGGAGTGGTAGGGCATTTGTGTCTGCACGCGCCCCTTCGCACTCTTTCTGCCGTTTCCCAACTGGAGGGGTTGACCGTTAGCATGAAATTTAGATTTACATTGCTTTGCAAAGTGTCCCAGCTTTCCGCACTTGAGACATGTAGCTGCTCCCACGGCCACCTGCCCGGCTCCTCCTTTTCTATTTTTAGCGGGACAGTTAGCCTTGACATGTCCAGTCTGCCCACAGCAGTAACATTTCTGATTAGACATACGCATTGCAGACATAGCTGTAGCTAATGCAGACATTTTGTGTTCAACAGAGCCCACCTTTCCACAAGCCGTAATCATAGCTTCTAGGGTTGGATCCCCAGGGAGCGTCTCAATCACCTTTTGACAATCTGTGTTAGCATTGTCACGGGTTAACTGTTTTACCAGCATTTCTCGTAAATGTGCATCAAATACCTGTCGTTCTATAGCCCCCATCAATTTCTCTACAAATGACAGAAACGGCTCTTTAGCCCCCTGTTTAATCATGGTATATCTTGCCTTAGGCTCCGCCAGCTCGGCCGTTCAGAGCAAAGCTTCTACACCAATAGTCTTTACTTGCTCCAATACAAGCGGATGCCATTGAGCCTGATGTTGAGGATTATTAAATTGACCAGTCCCAGTCAGAACATCAGCTCCGTTACCATAACGTGGATCGGTTTGTGAAAGCTGTAAATTGTGTACTGCTTGCGCCTCTGCTCTCTGAGTCCAGATACTACGAAAAACGGCACATTGCACAGGTTGGAAAATAATTTGAGCAATTTGAGCAATATCATAAGGTGTCATTTCTTCCATAGTTAATAGGCGTATTAATTGCATAACTGCGGGGGAGTTGGGACCATATTGCACAGTTGCCTTTTGTAAATCCTGTATAACTTTCCACGAATATGGTCTATGTTCATCCATAATTCCTTGTCCTGGATCACCCCGTACCACTGGGAAAGCCATCGCCCCAGTCCCCCTTAAATTCGTTTCACCGGAGTTGCCTGCTGTTACAGGAACGTTAATTTGCTCGTATAGGTCCCAGTTTCCTTCTTGCAGAGCTCGAGCTTTCACCTGCTGCCAGAATTTCAGGGGGTTGTGGGGACTGACAGTAATTCGAGCCGGCGGAAGGACCCAGGGCTGTCCTCGGCAACGCGAGCCTCCCTGTAATTGTCCCTCCTTCGGTGTTCCCGCAGACCCCCCAGGTTCAGGATCCCCCATATCATTGTCCATGGGATCATCCCAACCCTCTGATGTTTCGGCTGGCAGAGGGGGGTACAGGCATGAGGTCCCCTGTTCCCCTCCCCGCGCCCGGGGGGGGCTATTCATCCCTTCTCGATCCTCTGAATCAGGCGGCAAGGGGGGGGCGGACGGGTTAACCGGAGCCTCTGCCGTTTCAGCGGGGCATACGTCACCACCAGGAAGCAAGTCCTGGGGCCGCTTATATGTTCTATCTTTAATAGTCCGAGGATGTCCCGAGGGCTGCTCATCATCAGAGTCATCAACGAAAGGGTTCTTTTGTCGGCCCCGTGGCTTTGGCCGCCCTGCGCGCTTGCCAGAGGACTGGGCAACAGACCCCACGTCCTCTGTGGGAGAGGACTGTCCTCCCCCCCACGATAGGGACGTCTGGCTCCTTCATCCTATCCCTTTGTTCTCTAATGTCTTTGACGGTTTCAAGGAGCTGGCGCCACGTCGTCCGGAGGCTGGCTGCCTCCTTAGACCCTCGGGACTCACTGTCAAACAGCTTGTCCCCGAGTCCTTGCCACACAGGCACACTAAATGCAGTCACTCTATCTGCTTTATATCCGTGTTGCTTGCCCCATAAGAGCATTTTCCGCAACATCAACTCTTCTACTTTAAGTCCTCTCTTTTGCAATATTACTTTCCACATATTTACAATTCCGGCGTCCTCTTTACTGAGAGTCCCGCCCATGTTCCTGGCAGCTCACCTGTTTATCTCCAGGTGTCAAGTATCGGTCCGGACTAGCAGCTCTTCCCGCTGCTCTCAAGCTATGCCGGGCTCCGTCTCCACTGCTCTCCTCGCAGTCACAAGCATTATTTACAGCATCACGTCGGGGTCACCAATTGTCGTGGTCGAGACGGACAAACGACGCGTACGCATTCTTATAGTACAAGCAAAGAAGGTTTTTTTATTACTACAAGCCAGCAAATTTATACCCATTATACTTGTTACCCTGTACATATGTCTGTCCCTTATTGGTCAGAAAGTTGTCAGAAGTTGTTTTTCTCACCCCTCATTGGGTGACTTTTTCAGGTTCCTTATCACAACTGCAAACGGTCAACACATTCCTTAAACTTAGTTTCCCAGGCATGCTTCTCATCCTTTCTTGTTCTCTCACAGGAACACTGCAATCTTGTCAAGGTCAATATCCTCCCCAGGCCCCTCGGTCCAGCCGAGGTCCTCTACATTGAGGGAGGTGATCCTTCCCCTCTACTCAGCACTGGTGAGGCCACACCTGGAATGCCATGTCCAATTCTGGGCTCCCCAGTACAAGAGAGACATGGACATACTAGGGAGTGTCCAACAAATGGCTATGAAGGGACTGGAGCATTTCTCCTATAAGGAAAGGCTGAGAAAGCTGGGACTGTTTAGCCTAGAGAAGAGAAGGCTCTGGGGAGCATCTCATCAATGTATATAAACACCTGAAGGGAGAAGAGAAGGTGCAAAGAAGATGGAGCCAGGCTCTTTTCATTGGTGCCCAGTGACAGGACAAGAAGCAATGGGCACTGTAAGGGTGACTGAACACTGAAACAGGTTGCCCAGAGAGGTGGTGGAGTCTCCATCCTTGGAGATATTAAAAAGCCATCTGGACATGGTCCTGGGCAATTGGCTGTAGGTGGCCCTGCTTGAGCGGGGGGGGGGGTGTCTAGATGAACTCCAGAGGTCCTTTCCATCCTCAGCCATTCTGTGATTTTATGGTTCTATGATTCTATGTGTATTTGTTAGAACAGCCCAGCTTAAAATCTTCTACCTGTCAATGCTATGGTGGCAAAACTGTTTTATTTAACTGAAAGCTCCCTGTTTCATGGTTTTATATCTAACTTTTATCTCTTCAGCATGAATGTAGTATTGGTATAGAATTATATTTAAGCCTTATCTCCTAGATTATACACTTATGTGGAGGAAATTATCTTGTGGCTCTTCCAGATGTTCGTAGTGATAATCTCCCCCCTCCCCCCTTTTTAACATTTTAAAATAAATAACCTCTAACCTAACTTAAAGAAAAAAAAAGTATAGACTGGAAAAGTTTGAGGTGAAGAAACTGCAAATCTCTGCCTGTCTTTGGATACTTTGGGGTTCCAAAGCTCGCACACGGACACACTAGCACAACCTACCTAGTGGTGTTTTGAGGCATTTGACAGCTTGCTAAAAATGGTATCTGCCCTTAAAAGCAGAAACTTCTGTGCTCTTATTTTAAGGCATGTAGGATTTCACATGAGCCTAACATATTAAAGTACATTTTATGTTATGTTTCCCAGGCCACCTCTTTTGACAAGCTGTCTAAAAAAATCACCAGAACTGGTTAGAAATTTATTGTTTACTAGCACTTGCACAGATATAATAGTTTCCTTTTTTTTTATCTCTTCCCAAATGTCGTGGTTTAACCTTAGCTAGTAATTAAGTACCACACAGCCGCTCACTCACTCCCTCCCCACCCAGTGGGATGGGGGAGAAAATAGGAAAAAGAAGTAAAACCCGTGGGTTAAGATAAGAACGGTTTAATAGAACAGAAAAGAAGAAACTGATAATGATAATGATAACGCTAATAAAATGACAACAGCAATAATAAAAGGACTGGAATGTACAAATGATGCGCAGTGTGATTGCTCACCACCTGCCAACCGACACCCAGCTAGTCCCCGAGCGGCGATTCCCCTCCCCTACTTCCCAGTTTCTATACTGGATGGGACGTCACATGGTATGGAATACACCATTGGCCATTTTGGGTCAGCTGCCCTGGCTGTGTCCTGTGCCAACTTCTTGTGCCCCTTCAGCTTTCTCACTGGCTGGGCATGAGAAGCTGAAAAATCCTTGACTTTAGACTAAACACTACTTAGCAACAACTGAAAACAGTGTTATCAACATTCTTCGCATACTGAACTCAAAACATAGCACTGTACCAGCTACTAGGAAGACAATTAACTCTATTCCAGCTGAAACCAGGACAGTATCCACCCCTTATTCTAGACCATTGACGTCATGATCAGTTCCCATACCTTTAGTTACATCTTGGTCAATCATTATCACCTTTTCCGTCCCTTTGAGACATATGAACAATGATATATATAGATATGTATACACACACAAAGATATCATTCCTTTAGTTCATGGGTCATGTTCATAAAATGTTGGTTGAGTTCATTTAGTTCTCGACTCTGGGCTCCATCTGTCATACCAGTCTTTCTGGGCAGGAGGGGTGGTGCAAAGTCCTCTCAGTCAGTAGAGCAGAATTGGGCTTCAGTGCGGTGTGACAAGCAGATGACATTGGACGCAGCAGGAGGATGGTGTGTACAGTTGGATTGTTGCATGCTGGAGTCAGTTCTGGTTCCATCACTACTGCGCTTTGCTCAGTTTTATCACAGTTCTTTCTTGCTTGATCTAAGTGATTCTTACTATAGTACTATGGATATAGCATATAACAATTATAGTAAGGATAACATACAGTGGCAGGGTTATATAGCAACTAATATCATACAGTTTAATTCTGCCTATTCTTACCTAAAATCAAATCCCCTTGAGGCACACATCGGACTTCCCCATCTTTTCTCATCACCTACCAAGTGCACCCAGGCCCTTGAGCAAAAGCAATCCCACGAATGGGTTTACCTTTGCCTGAGGCAGGAGTAACCCAGCCTGTCTTCCCCAACATATATTTTATGTGCACTATAGGGAATTTATCCTCTTCTACAGTATGTAAAAATTTTGACTGGGCAGGGTCACTCTGATTGGCAGATCCTCTGGTGTTGACTAACCAGGTGGCTTTTGCTAAATGTGTATCCCAATGTCTGAAAGTCCCACCCCCCATTGCTCTCAATGTAGTCTTTAACAGTCCATTATATCGCTCAATTTTCCCAGAGGCTGGTGCATGATAGGGGATATGATACACCCACTCAATGCCATGTTCTTTGGCCCAGGTGTCTATGAGGTTGTTTCGGAAATGAGTCCCATTGTTTGACTCAATTCTTTCTGGGGTGTCATGCTTTTCAAGGTCTAGGATAGTGTTCCAGGCGGTGGCATGGGGCATGGGATATGTTTCCAGCCACCCGGTGGTTGCTTCCACCATTGCAAGCACATGGCGTTTGCCTTGGTGAGTTTGTGGGAGTGTGATATAGTCAGTCTGTCAGGTTTCCCCATATTTATATTTCAGCCATCGCCCTCCATACCACAGGGGCTTTAGCTGCTTGGCTTGCTTAATTGTAGCACGTTTCACATTCATGGATAACCTGTGCGATAGTGTCCATGGTCAAGTACACCCCTTGATCGCGAGCCCATCTACATGTTGCATCTCTTCCCTGATGGCCTGAAGTATCATGGGTCCACCGAGCTATAAATAGCTCACCCTTATGTTGCCAGTCCAGGTCCACCTGAGACACTTCAATCTTGGCAGCCTGATCCACCTGTTGGTTGTTTTGATGTTCTTCAGTGGCCTGAACCTTGGATACGTGAGCATCTACATGACGTAGTTTTACAACCAGATTATCTTGCCACAGTGCAGCAGCCCAGATGGGTTTACCTCTGCGCTGCCAGTTGCTCTTCTTCCATTGCTGTAGCCACCCCCATAGGGCATTTGCCACCATCCATGAGTCAGTATAGAGATAAAGCACTGCCCACTTCTCTCTTTCAGCAATGTCTAACGCTAGCTGGATGGCTTTCACCTCTGCAAACTGACTCCATTCACCTTCTCCTTCAGCAGTTTCTGCGACTAGTCATGTAGGACTCCATACAGCAGCCTTCCACTTCCGATGTTTTCCCACAATGCGACAGGATCCGTCAGTGAACAGGGCATATTGCTTCTTATTTTCTGGCAGTTTATTATACAGCGGGGCCTCTTCAGCCCGTGTCACCTCCTCCTCTGGCGACATTCCAAAATCTTTGCCTTCTGGCCAGTCCGTGATCACTTCCACAATTCCTGGGCGACTGGGGTTTCCTATGCGAGCTCGTTGTGTGATCAGTGCGACCCACTTACTCCACATGGCATCAGTTGCATGATGTGTAGAGGAGACTTTCCCTTTGAACATCCAGCCCAGCACTGGCAGTCGGGGTGCTAAGAGGAGCTGTGCTTCAGTACCAACCACTTCTGATGCAGCTTGAACTCCTTCATATGCTGCCAATATCTCTTTTTCAGTTGGAGTATAGCGAGCCTCGGATCCTCGATATCTTCACTCTAAAACCTCAGGGGTCGGCCTCGGGTCTCCCCTGATGTTTTCTGCCAGAGGCTCCAGGTAGGGCCATTCTCCCCGGCTGCAGTATAGAGTACATTTTTAACATCTTGTCCTACCCGGACTGGCCCAAGAGCTACTGCGTGAACAATCTCCCATTTAATTTGTTCAAAGGCTTGTTGTTGTTCAGGGTCTCATTTAAAATCATTCTTCTCCCAGGTCACTTGACAGAGAGGGTTTACAATCAGACTGTAATTTGGAATATGCATTCTCTAAAACTCCACGACATCTAAGAATGCCTGTGTTTCCTTTTTATTATTCAGTGGAGACATAGTTGCTATTTTGTTAATCACGTCCATTGGGACCTGACGATGTCCATCTTGCCATTTTATTTCTAAAAACTGGATCTCATGTGTAGGTTCTCTGACCTTACTTTCTTTTATGGCAAAACCGACTTTTAGAAGGATTTGGATTATTTTCTTCCCTTTCTCAAAGACTTCTTCTGCCATGTTGCCCCATACGATGATGTCATCAATATATTGCAGGTGTTCCGGAGCTTCACCTTTTTCCAGTGCAGTCTGGATTAGTCCATGGCAAATGGTGGGGCTGTGTTTCCACCCCTGGGGCAATCGATTCCAAGTGTACTGGACATCCCTCCAAGTAAAGGCAAATTGTGGATGACACTCTGCTGTCAGAGGGTTTGAGAAAAATGCATTAGCAATGTTAATTGTAGCATACCACTTGGCTGCCTTTGACTCTAGTTCGTATTGAAGTTCTAGCGTATCTGGAATGGCAGCACTCAGCGGTGGCGTAACTTCATTCAGGCCGCGATAGTCAACTGTTAGTCTCCACTCCCCATTAGACTTTCGCACGGGCCACATGGGACTATTAAAAGGTGAGCGAGTTTTGCTGATCACCTCTTGGCTCTCCAGTTGGCGAATCAACTTGTGGATGGGAATCAGGGAGTCTCGGTTGGTGCGATATTGGCGCCGGTGCACTGTCGTGGTAGCAATTGGTACTTGTTGTTCTTCAACCTTCAGCAACCCCACAATCGAAGGGTCTTGAGAGAGACCAGGCAGGGTAGACAGCTGTTCCGTGCCCTCCGTCTCCAAGGCAGCTATACCAAAAGCCCATTGATACCCCTTTGGGTCCTTAAAATACCCTCTCCTGAGATAGTCTATGCCAAGGATGCACGTAGCCTCTGGACCAGTCACAATGGGGTGTTTCTGCCATTCATTCCCAGTTAGGCTTACTTCAGCTTCCAATACAGTTAACTCTTGGGATCCCCCTGTCACACCAGAAATAGAAATGGGTTCTGCCCCTTCATAACTTGATGGCATTAAAGTACACTGTGCGCCGGTGTCTACTAGAGCCTTATACTCCTGTGGGTCTAACGTGCCAGGCCATCGAATCCACACAGTCCAATAGACCCGGTTATCCCTTTCCTCCACCTGGCTGGAGGCAGGGCCCCTCTCATTCTGGTCAGAGTATCCAGTATTCACTTCTCGTAAAATTGGCTCAGAAGTCCCTTCAAGAGGATCAGAAATAAGATCAGCCCTTCTACTCTGTTTGGAAACCGGAGCGGCATTTTTCCTGGTAGAATCCCCTTTTGTGGTGTTTTTTCCTCGCAGCTCACGTACCCGTGCATTTAGGACCGAGGTAGGTTTTCCATCCCATTTCCTCATGTCCTCTCCATGATCACATAAGTAAAACCACAGGGCACCTCGCGGTGTGTACCTTCTATATTCTCTCTCTTGGGCAGAGGAACGCTCACTCCTAATAGCTGAGACATTGGTCCTTACAGGTGGGCAACAGGACATCTCCTCTTTGAATTGCTGGAAATCCTCGGACAGCTTCTCCACAGCTGAAATGCAGGCTTGTAGGGAGGAGGAGAGATTTTCTTCGTATTGACGGAGTTGGCGAGGCACTTCATCCACTGTCGGTGCCTCTTCGTCTTTCCAGGTCATTATTGCCAGTGAGTTGGCATAGGACGATGGTGCGCTCCGTACAAACTTCCGCCACATGGGTCGTGTGCATTGGACTTCGTCTGGATCTTTGGGTAATTGTGGGTTGTCCGGATCATGATGAATTGTCTCTAGCACAGCTAATTCCCTCAGATATTGGATACCTTTTTCCATGGTTGTCCACTTGCTTGATTGACATATAACATCTTCCTTAAAGGGGTACCTTTCCTTCACACTTGACAGGAGTCGCCTCCAGAGGCTAATGGCTTGTGTCCCTCTTCCAATTGCCTTGTCAATGCCACCTTCCCTGGCAAGCGATCCCAGTTGCTTGGCTTCCCTACCTTCTAATTCCAAGCTATTAGCCCCATTGTCCCAGCATCGGAGGAGCCAGGTGATAATATGCTCACCTATACGGCGGCCAAAATCTTTTCGCATATCCCGCAGCTCACTCAAGGATAGGGACCGGGTTATTACCTCTGGTTCTGCCTCTTCCTCCTGTTCCCGTGATGACCCTGGTTCGCCTTCATCCTTCGCTAAGCGAACTGATTTTTTTGTATATTTCTTTTTCTGTACGGGGGCAACTGATACTGGTGCAGGTTGGTCCGCTGGTTCAGTTGCAGTATCGCTCGCCGGGTTTTGGATAACCGCAGTGTCTGTCGCCAAGGTTTGGGTAGCAGCAGCGCTCGTCGCTGCGGCTGGAGGGGCTGCAGTGCCTGTTGCTGAGGTTTGGGTAGCCACAGTTCTCGTCGCCCGGGCTGGAGGGATTGCGGTGCCTGTCGCCAAGGTCTGGGTGGCCGCAATGCTCGTTGCCGGGGCTGGAGGGGCCGCAGTGCCCATTGCCAAGGTTTGAGTGACCGCAGTGCTCATCGTTTTGTTGTTAGGTCCAGAGACCTTCTCTTCCCCTTGAGGGTACTGAGTGGTGTCGAACAGGGCTCGATAGGCATGGGCCAGGCCCCAGCACGTTGCAGTGATTTGTATCTCTCTGGAGCTGCCGGGGTGACAGCATACCTTTTCCAAATATTTTACTAGTTCTTCTGGATTCTGCACTTGTTCAGGGGTGAATTTCCAAAACATTGGAGGTGCCCACTTTTCTAGGTACTTGCCCATACTACCCCACACACCCTGCCACTCATAATTATCCAGCCTTGGGGCAGATCTCTGGGTGATTTTCTTAAATAGTTGTTTAACCTTAAACAAGAGCTGAACCACATTCAGAAGCATGCTAATTCCTAGCAGTAGGGCTAGGACCGTGCTGGTCCCAACATCCCAAGAGTATTCAAATTTTTCAAAATTCTCAAACACCATTGTAACTGGACTGAAGGAGAAAGGAGAGGGGAAGAAAGGTATCCCACCCATAGACTGGCTTTCCAAGGAGGAAAGGTAAATGGTATAATTATTAATAGTTTCCCACAGATGGCTTCCACAGTATAAAGGTGACAATGCTGGGTACAAGTACCGGATTAATCCCACAGCCGATGACTTTATCATACCATAAACCAGTGTTATACAATACATCAAAGCGAAAACTTTAATCCACCTCCCACAAATGATAAGCAGCAGAACAGGGACTACATACAGCAAGCGAGGTGATACATAACAGAACTTTAAAAACGAGAGCAACAACTCTAAGAACACATAAATCAACATAGTGACCAGTGACTATTAGACCAATATAATGAATGCTTGTAACACATTTGTTTTAACAAGCTCTGGTCAGGTTTGTCGTTATCTCAACCCTTCGTGCCCCACGTTGGGTGCCAAAATGGACTGTCGTGGTTTAACCCCAGCCAGCAACTAAGCACCACGCAGCCGCTCACTCACTCCCCCCCACCCAGTGGGATGGGGGAGAAAATCAGGAAAAGAAGTAAAACTCATGGGTTGAGATAAGAACAGTTTAATAGAACAGAAAAGAAGAAACTAATAATGATAATGATAACACTAATAAAATGACAACAGCAATAATGAAAGGATTGGAATGTACAAATGATGCGCAGTGCAATTGCTCACCACCCGCCAATCAACACCCAGCTAGTCCCCGAGCGGCGATTCCCCCCACCCCCACTCCCCCCAGTTTATATACTAGATGTGGCGTCACATGGTATGGAATACACCGTTGGCCAGTTTGGGTCAGGTGCCCTGGCTGTGTCCTGTGCCAACTTCTTGTGCCCCTCCAGCTTTTTCACTGGCTGGGCATCAGAAGCTGAAAAATCCTTGACTTTAGACTAAACGCTACTCTAGCAACAACTGAAAACATCAGTGTTATCAACATTCTTTTCATACTGAACTCAAAACATAGCACTGTACCAGCTACTAGGAAGACAATTAACTCTATCCCAGCTGAAACCAGGACACCAAAGGTTCAGCATCGGTGGTGAGAACTTGTTAAACACAGATATGTACCTGGATATGGAGATGTTGAGAAATTTCTCAGAGAAGATCAGGTCAGTTCCACTTAATCACCATTTTCAAAATAATCACCTTTTACTGTGTCAAACTAAAAACTGGTTTTAATATCTTTTCTTGCTGTGGACTGTCAAAAACTTGAATTTTTATTCATTTTTTTCCCTTTCCTTAAACACTGTAGGTTAAGAACACTACCTATGTGTACTTAGGCCCAACTAAGCATGCTCATCTTCTGGTAAGTGGTTAAACAGGATGTATAATCTCCTTTGCTTTCATTTTATGCAAGCCACAGGTGGTAGTGATGCTGGAAAAATGCTTCCCAACATTGGTTCCATTTGCAGGATGACAAAGGCAAGTCTAGTTGTGAATATTAATGCATGTAGATGAGTGTTAGGTGCAAAATAGTCAGTGCTGTAGAGACTTAAGTTTTCAGGACCATGTCCAGAAAGAGAAATATAGGGATCTCTAGGGTAAGGGAAATGCTAGGAGAAGATTTTGAAGGTCTAAAAGACTGGCCATACTCAGTGTCTTTACTATGGCTTATTATTTAAGCAATTATAAACTTACAGTTGTAATTGTATCTCTGCTTGTTCTTTCAGTTTCACTTTCATGTATTTTTAGTAACTATGAACTTTATAAATCAAGACATTCACTGCCTAGGATGACTGTTATATATTTAAAATTTATGCAAATACCATCAAAATCTGCAATATATTCATGCCTTTGCCTTTTATGTTGACAATGAACAGTCACAGCCTATGAAGTTTTTATGCTTTCAAACAAATATATTTTGTCACAACAGTACAATAAAGTTATTACAGTCTCCCATACTCTTTCTTCCAGCTCTAGAGTATGCCTCCTATTTATATCTCAGCCAATAAACAGGCCCCAGAATTCCTGGCAAGCTCTTTATTTTAAAAATAAACATAAACTGACATTATTTATGAAAACAAGGAGTTATATATTTTATGTATATTTTAATCATGTGGAAGGATGCAGATATCCATCAGCAGAAGGGGAAGAAATTTCCTCAAGTTTATACAAACAAACAAACATGTTGAACTGCATTATGTTTGGAACAGATATTATGCCAAATAAAGACTAACATTTTCTACAGTGCAGAGAAAGAATTTTTGCAACTATTTTTTAATGTAATCTTCAATATCCTTCATTTAATTTACTCCAGCAGTGCATGCAGTTTATGGCACAGCCAGGTTCTGGAATAATTACAACTGAAATGAGAGCAGTTGCATGTCTTTATGGATCATGAAACACTTAGCTTTTTTTAAAAGTCTGGGAAAAATGCAGAAGTGACTATTTAATCCTTTTCAGGATTACAAAAACTGAGTATGTTTACTACATTTTATTGTTTGGGGTTTTGGGAAATTTATTAACACTGGGTAGAGAAGGTAATTCCTATTTGGAACAAAATCTCTACATTTTTAAATTCTCTATGAAAGCAACTGGACCTCAGCTCCAAGACAGTGTGCCTGATATGACTGCCCTGCTGCTGCAGATTCTGGAAATCTGAGCTCTTGGGTCTCTGAATGCAAGAGAGCATGGTTAGGGAATTGGCGAGGAGTTTGGCAGGTTTCTGTCTGTCTGGGACTTTTGCCTTTAATTTCGGTCTTTGTTAAACTTTAAATTTCCTTTCTTGTTGAAACTAAATTTTTTTAAGGCTTACCAGCCAACCCCAGAAATTGTGAGGAATAATATTTTAAAAATGTGTTTTTCAATGATATCCATATTTTTTCTTCTCCTTAAACTATCCAAACATTGAGTACAACTTTAAAAGTTATTGTGCTAAGCTGCTAATATTTTAAGATATATGTATAATCCTATTTTGATAAGTGCAACTTAACACTGAATTCCTGTCATTAGATAAAAATATTTGTATCATCAGGAAAAAAAAATGGCAATCCATGATGAAATTTTGTTTCAAGTTAGCCAGTGCTTTGTTACCTGCCATCAAAGGGAGCCAGATTTTTGCACCAAAATGCTCAATTATCTTTCTTGATTGCTGCTATTTCCAAAATGCTGCTATTTCCTGCGGCGACTGAATTAAGCACTCAAGCTATCTGTACAAGATTCCCTTTATTTCACTAAAGGATCAAACTTATATATGTTTCAACAAAGATCTAGAAAGAACTAACGGCATACAGCCAATACTACTAACACAGGAACGCATATCTGGCTCAGCTGGGATGTTTGCCAGTCCTCAGAACAGTTAAAGATAAAAACATTCCATACACATACTCGTGACTGTCTTCAGCCACATCTTCCCAGGCCTACACAAGGCCGTTCTCCAACCTGACCTTGTGAAACTAGTTCTTCAAAGGCTTGGCAAATATGCAGCACAACAAATTCTAATGTTCACTCTTGAAAACAAATGCCAGGTGTTCCGAGCTGTTCCCACATTTCCAAAATCAGTAGTAAGGAAAAGCTTGACTTCTTACCAAAACAGGATTGTATGAATGTTTAAGCACATCTCATGTGTAAAGAGAAGATTCTGAAACACAGACCTGACCACTTTCAATTGATTTCCAGTTACAGAATTGCCAAATGGGCATTTTAGAATGGACTGAGAAAGAAAGCATTTTCTTGTTATGACATAACATACATCTCTTAAATTAATGTTCTTTTTTGTTTTACACACTCAATGCAACATACAGGCAATCTTCTTTAGGCTAAAGAAAGCTAGAGAAAACTTCAGAGCTGGGGGAATATGTGTTATAGAGTATATGTTTTTTTCTCTGTGTGTGCATTTTTTTGTTTGTTTTTAATTATATGAGTGCTAGGAGGTAAATGGAACAAAAACTAGCTAGCTGGTCATAAGTGGTGATAGGATGAATGTGTGTTTTATTCTTTCAGGCAATGGGCACATATCTCTATGGTGAGTTAATGGTGAATGAAGATGCAAAATAACAAGAACTTGCCTATAAATGCTGTGTCCTTAGCCAGAGCAGTGGCAGAGAGATCATTCTGAAAAGGTGATTTTTTTTTTTCATTTAAACCCCTGATTTTACCTCATACAGAATGAATATGCATAGCTCACTAAACAGTAAACTTTGGCATACCATAGAATTTGTGGATGCTTAGCTCAAGAAATAACTCTTGTTAAATATCTTGTTTGTTTTTAAACCCAGCTGCTGGAGCACTGAGTTAGATGCATGTAGGCACTAGCTGAAGAGCACAGAGAGGCTTTGTTCTAGGCTTTGTAATGGCCTCTACAATAGGCAACTGTAAGTCAGAACAGCCAGAAAAGGCCAGGCTCCACATGCAGTTGTTTTCCACTCTGTATTCTTAACTTTGTTTACAACACATCTTAAACAAAACTGCAATTGTGTGAGAAGCAGTCCTGTTTACCAAAGTTGCATATTGACTTGATAGGTAGCACAATCTTTGAAAAGAATCTGCACCCATAATGGAATTATGAAATTGTGCAAATCTGAATCGTGTGAGAACATTTTGATAATTTAAATTATTTTGTGCTAAGTGTAGTCAGGTCTTTGATGACTGAATCTGAGGTAAGAAGAGAAGCCTTGACATTAAGAAGCTGCTTAATGTCATATACAATCTAGCTTGTTTCTGAAATTAATGGGGATGAGACAACAGAGAAAATGCAAAATTGCAAGTAATATTCACAAAATAGAGATTGCTGCAGGTTATAAACTGGTCATTTGCAAAGATATTCTCCATCTTTCAGTCTGTTTGAATAACTTGAGATAACCTTACATTATTTGTACATGTATGTTTAACACACAGCCAGTTAGGATTGGTATGAAGATCTCTTCCAGTACAGCATACCTCAGATTTTTGCCTAATGATATAATTCATCTGACAGACTGATTGCCTTGGATGTTCACATACCTTTATAGTTGATTTGTGATATCAAAATTCAGACATCTAATTTAGCAAAATCATCATTTTGTAATCAGTACTGAGCAGGAATCTTAATTCTCTCCCATTCAAGCCTCAACATGTAGGCAGTGCTTGATATTAAGTTCAACATGAATTTGTGGCATTTACTTTATTTATATGGACTATGGCACATACCATGAAAACATGTTTGTTTATGAATAGTCCTGTTCTGTATAGACAATAACTGTGCCTGCCAGGAAAATGTGGTCAATGTGGATTAGACTGTAGAGTGACAGGATGTCAGTTGGGGGGGGGAAGGGTCACATTCTAAAAACAGGCAGGGCTATAACAAGACACTTGCTTATGCACTCCCAGTTATCAAGAACCCACCCAAATTTGAGAGTTACATTCAACATTTCTGCAATCTGGTAAATGCCTTTTAAGTGTCTGAAGTGCAATGAAGGCCATAAAGATGCAGATACAGTTTGTTCTTCTTTACTTGGTGCTGTCTTCCTATAGTTCCTTAAATATTAAAATGAAAATCAAAATTTCTACAAATTTCTGGTGGTAAGTATCTAGCACAGGAAAATTACATAAGATATGTATTAGCAATAGTCTAGAATTACTTGTTTGACTTCTCAGACTAGAAATGCATTCTGAGCTAAATAAATAAAATCTGAAGATTTTGTTATGAGAACAACACTCTTAAGAAATATTGAGCTTGTGAAGAAAGAGTGACTGCACAGCTTCCTTTTAATATTGTGGCTGTTTGGGTTCCTGGCATGATGATTTAAGATTTGAGATTAAAATCACATTGCCAAGGATTACCACATAGCCATAACCCCAGCTGCTACTATAAAAATCATCATGACTATCTGATATACACCTTGGAACCTTCTCCATCCATTAAAAAAGTCCAAACAGAAAAGGAACGCACATCATGGAAGAACCTCATATGATAATTAGTTAGATTAAGACCTCTCTGACAAGGTTCAGAGCTTAGCTGATTGGTGAGCAGTGATTGTTTTCCTCTTTGTTCACAGTGGCTAAGTTCTGTACCTGAAGAGAAGAGGAGATGAGAACATTTCTTAAGCGCCAGCCTATATCGGGTGGAGTGCATTTGCTGGCTGAGATACATTGCTGCTTAATATATAGTTCTGTAATAAATGTTTGTGTGTGAAACATAGTATACAGAGCATAAGAGGCAGAGGTGACTCAGCGAGAACCAAAGACTCTCTTTTTTTAGCTGAGAATAAACAGTGCTCCTTACTTTTGCAGTCAGACTGAGAATTTAAGATAATTTGGTTACAGTGCTTTTCTAAAGGTCAGAGGGAATAAATGTTTGTGATTTTAAATTGGAATTGTCTATAAAGCATTGTTTTGTAAAGTAGTCTCTTTAATGGATGTTCTCATGATTTCTCTGCATTTGTTTGTAGCTTAGCAATGTATATCGTTTGCAGGAAACTATTGTTTCCGACTGGAGCTGCCATTTACAGCTGCTGCTGTTGTTCCAAGCTTTTGATGGACTTGTCCTCCGGTGCCTACTGAGCTGATATCAGTTCTGATTTTACATACTGGCTCAGTTCAGCAGGAACAGGAGTCGAGCCCTAGAGCAACAAAGATGTACCTTTTCTAAGAGCCTATGAAAAATGTTATTGTTTTCTCTCTAAAATCAAATTAGTACACATAATGATGTTCTTAACACAAGAAGGTATGTGGATATTGTGAGAGACTGGAGGGAGTTAATGCCTCAAACACCCGTCGTGATGGACAGAGAACAGGGTCTGGCTTTTGTGGTTGAGGGAAGGAATGGAACTTGCTTGCAAGGCACTGTAACAAGATAAGTTCTGCATAGCAACACCACATGGGACACCGGAGGCTTGTCGGAGGATGTGCAGTCCCGTGTCCTGATGAACTGGGTGGAACAACTCACCGTATATGGCCAGGGGTCACCCAGAGTTTATTTGGGGAAGGGGCTCACGACCACCCCCCATGATGGCACCTGCACAGAAAATCAAGAGTTACATAAGTCCTTAGGGGCAGTGTGCAGAAAACCGAGGGACAGGATTGACATGACAAAAGGTGGGAACTGGCCTATAAAAGACGCAGACGCGAGGAGCCCCGCACACGCCCATCTCCGGAGGATTACCACGACCATCAGCGTCATCAACCATTAACAACTTCGCAGGATCCAAGGGTGGTGATATCTCTCTCTCTCTCTCATTTTCTTGTTTTCCTCTCTCTTTTCTTCTCTTTCTCCTCCTTACCTTTGTAGATGTTTCAATAGGAACCACACCACCTACTATTATGCCTTCCAAGTTTAGGTTGCTTCTGCCATAAATAAAATGTTTAACTGATCCTTTGGTGTCACTTCACCTTAATTTAGCCCGAGGGAATTCCAAACTCACCACAACCCCTCCTTGGTCTGTCCAGCATGGGTTGTGACAGGATATGTAGAACATTATACAGTATTACTCCAGTAACTGACCTCTAGCATAATTTTCAGAGTGACTGTCCTGGTTTCAGCTGGGACAGAGTTAATTGACTTCCTAGTAGCTGGTACAGTGCTATGTTTTTGAGTTAGGTATGAGAAGAATGTTGATAACACTGATGTTTTCAGTTGTTGCTAAGTAATGTTTAGTCTGAAGTCAAGGATTTTTCAGCTTCTCATGCCCAGCCAGCGAGAAAGCTGGAGGGGCACAAGAAGTTGGTACAGGACACAGCCAGGGCAGCTGACCCAAAGTGGCCAATGGGGTATTCCATACCATGTGACGTCCCATCTAGTATATAAACAGAGGGAAGTGGGGCTGGGAGGGATCATTGTTCGGGACCTAACTGGGCATTGGTCGGTGGGTGGTGAGCAACTGCATTGTGCATCACTTGTATATTCTAATCCTTTTATTATTGCTATTGTAATTTTATTAGTGTTACCATTATCATTATTAGTTTCTTCTTTTCTGTTCTATTAAACCATTCTTATCTCAACCCATGAGTTTTACTTCTTTTCCCGATTCCCTCCCCCATCCCACTGGGTGTGGGGGGGGAGTGAACAGCTGCGTGGTGCTTAGTTGCTGGCTGGGGTTAAACCATGACACCCGGGAACATGAACTACGCATGTTGAGACCACCCACTCATTTTCTGGAACACTCCTGAGCTCACACTGCGCTTCCTCAATGATGGAAAACCCCCACCTACAGGGGCGGACCCTTTAGGTATAAAAGAAGGGAAGATGAGTTCTTGGCGCGCACCCTCCAGAACTGGATCTCTAGATGGCTGGACCAGCGCTGGACCCAGGACTGGTGGAATCCTTTTCTTCTCTCTTTCTTCCTCTCTCTCTTTCTCTCTTTTCCATAGTCTCTACACCTCATCCTTTTAAACATAAACCATTGACCAAGTCTGGGACAAGGAGTGGATCTAGCCACCCCTGGGCTTCTCTTTGAGAAGGAGTCTAGAAAGCAATGAGGTCCACTCTGAACCTTGTGACTCAATGGGAGGGGTCTCCATATTTTCTTCTTTGAATTGATCCCCAAATAAGTAAGGCTTATGTATGGTTAGCACGTGTTGTACAGTTGACTGACAGTTTCATGTTCCTTTTTCCACTTCTTTTTCTACACCTCCCTTCTCTTTTTGAACAGCAGCTTAATGACATGATGCAAGGTTCATATTGATAAGTTCACTTGTACTTGTGCAAGGTTAGCTTGGTTGAATAAACGTTGATTGTTGTTTGAACTCCCCTGGTGTCGTTTCACCTTAATTCTGACAAAGGAAATCCACGAACCTGAGTCACTCCAACCTTGGGACGCGACATGGGTCCTTTCCATGGGCCGCAGATCTTCAGGCACAGGCTGCTCCAGTGCAGGCTTTCCCATGGAGTCATGGCCATCTTCGGGGACATCCACCTGCTCCAGCATGGGGTCCTCCATGGGCTGCAGGTGGGCATCTGCTCCACCGCTCACCTCCATGGGCTGCAGGGGAACAGCCTGCTGTCTCACCACAGGCTGCAGGGGCATCACCCCCTCCAGCGCACCTCCTACCCCTCCTTCTTCACTGACCTCGGTATCTGCACAGGTGTTCCTCTCACATTCCAATCCCCCCACTCACTGCAGGTTCCCCTTCTTAAATATGTTATCCCAGAGGTGCTACCACTGTCGCTGATTGGGTCGGCCTTGGCCAGAGGCGGATCGGACTTGGAGCAGGGGAAGCTTCTAGCAGCTTCTCACAGGAGCCATCCCCATAGCCAAAACCCTGCCACAAAAATCCAAAACAATCCCATACGGCCCCATAGACTTGTGTGTGTCTAAGAAGTGGTGTAGCAGGTCACTAACCATTTCCCCTTGGATTATGATGGCTTCATTCTGCAACCTGTCCCTGTCTTCTTCTTGCTTCACTTCTTGTGAGGCTTGCTCTCCATTGTTTCTTGTGATTCCTGCTATAGTACTTCCTATAATATACAATTCAAATCATGGGTTATTTTCCCCCAAGGTTAAATCTCCCTGAGGTACACACCAGATTTCCCCATCCTCCTGCATTATCCACCAAGTGCATGAGGGCCCTTGAGCGAAAGCAATCCCACAAATGCATTTGCCTTTTCCCAAGGGAGGAGTAACCCATGCTGTCTTTCCCAGGTGGTTCCCTAAATGCAGTATGGGGACCTTATCTCCTTCTAAAGTACGTAGGAGTTTTATTTGGGCAAGGCCAGGTCAGTCATCTGATCCTCTGGTATTAACCAGCCAAGTGGCTTCTGCTAAATTTGCATCCTAGTGCTTGTATGTCCCAGTGCCCATTGCTCTCAGCATTGTCTTTAACAGTCCACTGTATTGTTCAGTCTTCCCAGAGGCTGGTGCATGACAGGGGATGTGATACACCCAGTCAATGCGGTGTTCCTTGGCCCAGGTTTCTATGAGGTTGTTTTGGTCTGATTCAATTCTTTCTTGCGTGCCGTGCCACCACAGAACTCGCTTTTCAAGGCCTGGGATGTGTTTTTGGGTGGTGGTATGGGTTACAGGGTATGTTTCCAACCTTCTGGTGGTCATCTCCACCATGGTAAGCATGTGACACATAGCTTGATGGGTTCGTGGCAGTGTGATATAATCAATCTACCAGGCCTCCCCAGATTGATATTGCAGCCACCAGCCTCTATACCAGAGAGGCTTTATCTGCTTGGCTTACTTGATTATGGTGCATATTTCACATTCATGGATAATCTGTGCAATGGCTTCAGTAGTAAGGGCCAACCCTCAATCATGAGCCCATCTGTATGTTGCATCTCTTATGCAGGGCAGAAGCAATCCAGGAGGTTCTTGGAGAACTTTGATGACAACTTCCTGACCCAAGTGACAGAGGACCCAATGAGGAGAGGGGCTCTGTTGAACCTCCCACTCACAAACAAGGAGGGACTCATTGGTATATAGTCAAAGGTAACCTTGACTTCAGTGACCATGAGATGGTGGAGTTCAGGAACCTGAGAGGAGGGAGCAGGGTGAAAAGCAAGCTCACAACCCTGGACTTCAGGAGAGCAGTCTTTGGCCTCTTCAAAAAAAATGCCAGGAGGCCCACATGGATGAACAAGGAGCTCCTGGCAATACTCAAACACAACCAGCTGGAGGGTTAGACCAGATAACCACTAGAGGTCCCTTCCAATCTCAACCATTCTGTGACTGTGATTTTGTGATCTCTGCTTAGATGTCCTGACATTACATGGGCCCACCTATGAATATCTCATCCTTATGTTCCCAGTCCAGGTCTACCTGAGCCATTTCAATTCTGGCAGCCTGGTCTACCTGCTCATTGTTTCCATGTTCTTTGGTGCCATGGCGCTTAAGCATGTGAGCATCTACATGATGCCTCGTACACTGCTAGCATCTCTTTTTTAGTCACGGTATAGCAGGCCTCAGACCCTTTGATACCCCCAGCTCCAAAATGCTAGAGGTCAACCTTGGGTCTCTCCTGGCACTTTCTGCCAGAGTCTTCAGGTGAGGCCATGCTACCTGGCTGTGGTGTAGAGCACATTTCTTGCATCTGGTCCTGTCTGGACTGGACCAAGGGCTACCGCACAAATTATTTCCTGTTTGATCTGTTCAAAGGCTTGTGACTGCTCAGAGCCCCACTCAACATAGTTCTTCTTTCAGGTCACTTGATAGAGAGAACTCACAAGCTGTAACCTGAAATATGCATGCTCTAGAAACCCACAAGGCCTAGGAAAGCTTGGGATTCTTTTCTGTTAGCTGGTGGGGACATGGCTGTTATCTTATTGATCACATCCATTGGGATGTGACAAAGACCATCTTGCTATTTTATTCCCAAGAACTGTATCTCTCGTCCAGGTCCTTTGACCTTGTTTTGTTTTATAGCAAAACCAGCTTTCAGAAGGGTTTGGATTATTCTTTTCCATTTCTCAAACACTTTCTCTGCCATGTTTCCCCACACGATGCTGTCAATATATTGCAGATGTGCAGGGGATTCACCCTGTTCCAGTGCAGTCCGTATCAGTCTATGACAAAGCATAAGGCTGTGCTTCCATCCCTGGGGCAATCAGTTCCTGGTTTACTGGATAATCCTCCACATGAGAGCAAGCTGTGGCCTGCACACTGCTGCCAAAGGGACAGAGAAAAATGCAATGGCAATATCAGTTGTGGCATACCAGTCAGCTTCTTTTGACTCCAGTTCATCTTGGAGTTCTAGCATGTTCGATACTGGAGTACTCAGCGGTGGTACTGAGGGTACACTCTGCTCCATCCTCTAGATCATTAATGATGTTAAACAGGATTGGACCCAGTATTGACCCTGGTTTATACCGAGGGGTGACTCCTACAGGCCCACTGGTACCCTTTTCAATCCCTGAAGTGCCTTCTTTTGAGATAGCCGTTGTCAAGGATACACGTGAAATCCGGACTGGTCACAATAGGATGCTTTTGTGACTTGCTCCCTGTTAGATTCACCTCATCTTCCAACACAGACAACTGTTCTGTAACTCCAAAAATCCAGATGTGTTTTTCCCCCTAATATACATACAGCATTAGGGTACAGTGTGCACAGTTGTGTGGAATGATTGCTGGAGGTGACTTCTTATTGATATGTCCCCCTCTTAAGGGAAGATAAACCTCCAGGGTGGAATGCGATGGATATACACGAAATCTGTTCCATAATAATTCCCTAAGCAACATAACCTGCAACCTTAGATGTCAGCAACACCAGGGGAGCTTGGTATGCTGACTGTGAGAAACAACATGGAGGGTGGAGCGGAGTGGAGACACTGTGGCCAGATTCTGTGATATCACTGCAGGGATGGGGAACTGGAACTACTGGAACAAGAATGGAAGGTCCCTGCATTGAATCCACTGAAGCAAGGAGGTGAAACAAGGGGGTTCTGTCAATGCTATTGTCTTACTTCTGATGTATATCATCAGTGCCCAGTTCTGGAGTAGTGACCGGCTAAATAATGGTCTCTGGGTGAACTTTGCTCATTATAATCTCATTATAATACCAAAACACACCTCCATCCCAAAAACTACCCACCTTCAAGGTGCGACCACCCCTCACTGAGCGTGCACTCTGAATTTTCTCTAGCATATACCTTTAAAAGCAAAGCGAAGAGATTTTATACCAATCAAAGTAAAGGTATGTATGACTAGAGTCACTCAAGCTCCACCTAAAAAATAAGAAAATATAAAAGGGCTTAAGAGAGGAGGAATGGTAGGGAAGACACCATCATAGACAAGTGGGGAGGACATCGCTGACTTCTGGGATCAGTCGATGGGCTGAACTTCTCTCCCCCCCCCATAGGGATGCCTATTGGGTAAGATTCGAACCCTCAGTCATACCGAGTGCTTCCCCAGGAAACTTAGAAATCTCTATAGAGTTTTTCCATAACTTAGTGTGCTTGTAGTCAACTGTATTATTATTTGCACGTGCTTTGCAGACAGTGTATTTATCACCAGCACTCCAAAAGAATCTGTAATAAACTGTACTATTCATTAAAATCTAGCTGTGATCTAGCTCCTTAAGTCTGGCCGTGATAGTTCATTGAACACGACTAAATTGAAAGTACAGTACACTATTAGTGCATCTGTAATCATGGTAGTTCAATATATTGAACGTGACCGGACTTATAGTGCTGAATTGGGCATCACTCAGAATCTAAGCCTAGCCGCCCCCAGCCCCTCTGATATCTGAGGACAAGCTGGAATGCAAGGGGGTTTATTTTCTGCCAAACTTCTTTACGCTTTAATGCAACAAGTTGTCCAGTAAAGCCTTATATTTCCTTGGGTCTGATGTGCCAGGCCATCAAATCCATACAGTTCAGTAAACCCAGTTTTGCCTTTTGTCTGCCTGGCCAGAGGCAGGACGCCCTATTCTTGATCATAGCATTCATTACCTGCTTCCTGTAAAGAGAAACCTGAAGTCTCTCCAACATGGTACCAGGAGTGGGATTTAAAAATAAAAGAACATATGTCCATGGATCAGTATCAGAAGGAGGAGAGGAATTCTAAGCCTTATACTGTGTCTAGTGAAATGCTTGAAGGCAACTGGAGCAGTAATCTTCATGGAAGACCCTTTTTGGACACAGTTTTTCCTGCAATTCATGTACATAGGATTACAGTTCTAAGGTAGGTACACCATCCCAGTAGTTGTGAAGATAGAACCAAAAGGTGGCATGTGGATTACACTAACAGTTCCCTTCCTTTTGAGCAGGAAAAGGCCAAGTCCAAAGGGAACTCCAGATAGACTAGAGGCTGGCCTGCAGGAGCAAGCAGGGAATGAAATTCTCTGCATTCTCTTCCAGTTAAAAGAATTGGAAGGACAGTATGTCCACAGGTGAGATGCAGGCATGCAGGGTAAGTGGGGATAAGAAAGGAAGATATTCTTGGAAAAGCTGGAGGTGGAAGACAGTTTATCTACATGTGGTGCTGTCGTAGTTTAACCCCAGCCAGCAACTAAGCACCAGATAGCCGCTCGCTCACTCCCCCCCTCAACGGGATGGGGGGAAGAGAATTGGAAGGGTAAAAGTGAGAAAACTCGTGGGTTGAGATAAGAACAGTTTAATAATTGAAATAAAATAGTAAGAAGAAGAAGAAGAAGAAAAAGAAGAAGAAGTTGTAATGAAAAGGAAAATAACAGAGAGAAATAAAACCCAAGAAAGACAAGTGATGCAAATGAAAACAATTGCTCACCACCAACCAACCAATGCCCAGCCAGTCTTCAAGCTGTGGCCCCCCCGCCAGCCTCCCCCCCTAGTTTTATTGCTGAGCATGATGGTATGGAATATACCTTTGGTCTGTTGGGGTCAGCTGTCCCAGCTGTGTCCCCTCCCAACTTCTTGTGCACCCCCAGCTTACTCACTGGTGGGGTGGTATCAGGAGTAGAAAAGGCCTTGACTCTGTGTAAGCACTGCTCAGCAATAACTAAAACATCCCTGTGTTATCAACACTGTTTCCAGCACAAATCCAAAACATAGCCCCATAATAGCTACTATGAAGAAAATTAACTCTATCCCAGCCAAAACCATCACATTCTCCACCCCTTATTCCATGCCATTTACATCATGCTCAGGTCTCACACTATCCAATACATCCTCATTAACCACCACCCCCCCTTGCCATCCTTTGATATAATAGACAGATATCATTCCCTTAGTCTATGGATCACCCCTGTGAAATGTCTGTAAAATGTCCATAAATGTCCATTGAGTTCATTTAGTCCATGACTTTGGGCTCCATCTGCTATGGTGGTCACTCAGGACAGGAGAGGTGGTGTCTTTCATGGAGTTATTGGGCACCAAAGACAACTCTGGTCGGATTACTGCTGCACTCACACTGCTTCTTGTAAGGCTTGTCCTCCACTGGTTCAGGTGGTTCCTGCTATAGTAATTCCTAGAACATGCAACTCAAATAATGGGTTACAATTTAAAGGTATATCCATTACAATCTCCACCCCTGGTCCCTTTGGGTGAGGTTATAGGGTTTAACATTGCAATTAACTCCTCCCCTTGCTCCTAGCCTGGCTACCAACAAGGAGTTCTTGCTATAGGAATTCCCATAACATGCAACTCAAATCATGGATTATTTTCACCCAGGATTAAATCACCTTGAGGTACACACTGCAGTCCCCCATCCTTCTGCATTACCCACCAAGTGCACCCAGGTCCTTGAGCAAAAACAATCCCACAAATAGGTTTACGCTTTCCTGAGAAAGGAATAACCCAAACTATTTTTCCCAAGAAGTTCTTTATATGTACCATGGGGACCTTATCTCCTTCCATGGTGTGCAGGGGTTTTGATTGGGCAGGGCCAGGTCGACTAGCAGATCCTCTAATGTTAACTAGCCAAGTGGCTTCTGCTAAATGTGTATCCCAATGTTTGAAGGTTCCACCCCCCATTGCTCTCAGTGTATTTTTTAACAGTCCATTGTATCGTTCAACTTTCCCAGAGGCTGGTGCATGACAGGGGATGTGATATACCCACTCAATGCCATGCTCTTTGGCCCAGGTGTTTATGAGGTCATTTTGGAAATGAGTCCCACTGTCTGATTCAATTCTTTCAGGGGTGCCGTGTCATCATAAGACTTGCTTTTCAAGGCCCAGGATAGTGTTCCAGGTGGTGGCATGGGGCATGGGATATGTTTCCAGCCATCCGGTGGTTGCTTCCACCATTGCAAGCACATGGCGCTTGCCTTGAAGAGTTCATGGTGGTGTGATATAGTCAATCTGCCAGGCTTCCCCATACTGAGACTTCAGCCATCGTCCTCTATACCAAAAAGGCTTTAGCTGCTTAGCTTCTTTGATTATAGCACATGTTTAACATTCATGGATAACCTTTGTGTCAGGGTTTAAGCCCAGCCAGTAACAAAGCACCACGAAGCCGCTCGCTCACTCCTCCCCCCGGCCCTGGCCATGGTGGGATGAGGAGGAGAAAATATAAAGAAAGGCTTGTGGGTCGAGACAAGGACTGGGAGGGATCACTCCCCAATTATGGTCACGGGCAAAAGACAGGCTCAACTTGGGGAAGAAACAAAATCAATTTAATTTACTACAAATCAAAACAAAACAAGGATATTAGGAAGTAAAACCAAACCTTAGAACACCTTCCCCCCACCCCTCCCTCCTTCCTGGGCTCAACTCCACTCCCGGTTCTCTCTACCTCCTCCCCCCGGCGGTGCAGGGAAACAGGGGATGGGGGTTGGGGTCAGTTCACCACACATTGTCTCTGCTGCTCCTTCCTCCTCAGGGAGAGGACTCCTCACTCGTCCCCTGCTCCACCGTGGGGTCCCTCCCATGGAAGACAGTCCTCCACGAACTTCTCCAGCGTGGGTCCTTTCCGCAGGTTGCAGATCTTCAGGCACAGGCAGCTCCAGTGCAGGCTTTCCCATGGAGTCATGGCCATCTTCAGGGGCATCCACCTGCTCCAGCATGGGGTCCTCCATGGGCTGCAGGTGGGCATCTGCTCCACTGTTCACCTCCATGGGCTGCAGGGGGACAGCCTGCCATCTCACCACGGGCTGCAGGGGCATCACCCCCTCCGGCACACCTCCTACCCCTCCTTCTTCACTGACCTTGGCATCTGCATAGGTGTTTCTCTCACATTCCAATCTCCTCCCCTGCTGCAGGTTCCCCTTCTTAAATATGTTATCGCAGAGGTGCTACCACTGTCGCTGATTGGGTCGGCCTTGGCCAGAGGCGGGTTCGACTTGGAGCCAGGGGAGCTTCTAACAGCTTCTCACAGGATCCATCCCTGCAGCCCCTCCCCCACTACCAAAACCCCGCCAGAAAAACCCCAAACACTGTGCAATGGCATCAGTAGTCAAGTCCACCCCTCGATCAAAAGCCCATTTGTATGTTGCATCCCTTCCTAAATGTCCTGATGTGTCATTGTCCCATCAAGCTATAAATAATTCACCCTTATGTTGCCAGTCCAGATCCACCTGAGACACTTCAATTCTAGCAGCCTGGTCCACCTGCTCATTGTTTCAATGTTCTTCAGTGGCACGACTCTTGGGTACGTGAGCATCTATGTGACATACTTTTACAACCAGGTTCTCTACCCGAGCAGCAATATCTTGCCATAATTCAGCAGCCCAAATGGGTTTACCTCTGCGCTGCCAGCTGCTCTGCTTCCATTGCTGTAACCACCCCCACAGGGCATTTGCCACCATCCATGAGTCAGTATAGAGACAGAGCACTGGCCACTTTTCTCTTTCAGCAATGTCTAACGCTAGCTGGATGGCTTTTACCTCTGCAGACTGACTCGATTCACCTTCTCCTTCAGCAGTTTCTGTGACTTGTTGTGTAGGACTCCACAAAGCAGCTTTCCACATTTGATGTTTTCCCACAATGCGACAGGATCCATCTGTAAACAGGGCATATTGCCTTTCATTTTCTGGTAATTTATTATACAGAGGGGCCTCTTCAGCACGTCACCTCCTCCGGCAACAGTCTGAAGTTTCAGCCTTCTGGCCAGTCCTTGATCACTTCTAAAATTCCTGGGCAACTGGGGTTTCCCATTTGAGCCCATTGCGTTATCAGTGACCCACTTACTCCATGTGGCATCAGTTGCATGATGCGTAGAGGGGACCCTCCTTTTGAACATCCAACCCAGCACAGGCAATCGAGGTGCCAAAAGGAGCTGTGCTTCTTTGGTACAAACTACTTCTGAAGCAGCTCAAATTCCTTCATATGCTGCTAATATTTCTTTTTCAGCTAGAGTTTAACGGGCTTCTGTCCTGGGTTCAGCTGGGATAGAGTTAATTTTTACAGGAACCTGGGAGGTGGGGGGGCATAGCCGGGGCAGCCGACCTGAACTAGCCAAGGAGCTATTCCATACCATGTGACATCATGCTCAGTATATAAATGGGGAGCGGGCCGGGGGGAGGGCTCTCGACTTTCGGTGGCGGAGCGTCGGGTTCTGGGTGGTGAGCAGTTGCACTGTGCATCACTCTTTTTGTATATTCTCTCATTAGTACCGTTGTTGTTGTTGTAACTTCTCTTTTTTTGTGTTGTCCCAGTAAACTGCCCTTGTCTCAACCCTCGAGGTTCCAGGTTTTTTTCCTTTTCTCTCCTCCGTCTCCTCCCTATCCCACCGGAGGGGGGCGGGAGGAGTGAGCGAGCGGCTGCGTGGTCCTTTGTTACCGGCTGGGCTGAAACCACGACAGTCCTTTTTGGCGCCTGTAGTGGGTTGACCCTGGCTGGATGCCAGGTGCCCACCAAAGCCGCTCTATCACTCCCCCTTCTCAGCTGGACAGGGGGGAGAAAATATAACAAAAGGCTCGTGGGTCAAGATAAGGACAGTTTAATAAAGTGAAAGCCAAAGTTGCGTGCGAAAGCAAAGAAAAACAAATGATATTATTCTCTACTTCCCATCAGCAGGAGATGTCTAGCCACTTCCTGGGAAGCAGGGCTTCAGAACGCATAGTGGTTGCTCCGGAAGACAAAAATGCCCCCCTTCCGTCTCCCTTTACTTAGCTTTTATATCTGAGCTGACGTCATATGGTATGGAATATCTGTTTGGTTAGTTTAGGTCAGCTGTCCTGGTTATGTCCCCTCCCGAGATCTCGCCCTGCCCCAGCCTGCCATTGAGGGGGGGGCAAAAAAGTTGGAGAGACAGCCTTGATGCTGTGCCAGCACTGCTCAGCAGTAGCCAAAACACTGGTGTGTTATCAACACCTTTCTAGCTAGTGATGCAGAGCACAGTGCTATGAGGGCTGCTATGGGGAGTATTAACTCCATCTCAGCCAGACCCAATACACGCCCAACGTGGGGCACGAAGGGTTGAGATAACGACAGATCTGGCCAGAGCATGTTGAAACAAATTTGTCATACGCGTTTCTTATATTAGATAAATAGATGTTAGTCACAATGTTGATTCATTTGTTTACATGGTAGCGTTTTGTAAGTTCTTATATGCTCTATGTATTGCCTGTAGTTACGTTTCTCACCTCTGGGAGAGTGATTGGGATTATCATTTTGCTGTACTGGGCAATGTCGACTTGTGAAATGATTACATCACTGGTCATGAGGTTAAGCTGGTATCTGTATGAGGCAGTGATATCATTTCCATACTTCGGGCACCTTCTATCGGATTTTATTGGTAATGACACTCAATCCATGGGGAAGTTAGGGGGGGATACTTCCCCCCGTCCGTTCGCCTCCCTTCTCTCCTTCCGACTAATTACAACAGCTTTTGAGAATTTTGAATATCCTTGGGATGCGCAAGCCAGTGTGCTGTTAGTGCTATGCCTCCTGAATATGTTTCAGGTCTTGTTTAGGGCTACAAAAAGGCTCTTTAAGAGTACCACCCAGAGATCTGCCCCAAAGCTGGATATTCATGGGTGGCATGGCATGTGGGAGGACATGGGCAGGTATCTAGAGAACTTCTCACCTCCAGTGGCTTGGAAGTTCACTCCCGAACAACTACAGAACCCTCATGAAGTGGTAGAATATTTGAAAGAAAAATGCTGTGGCTATTCCAAAGACGTACAACTCACTGCACTGTGCTGGGCCCTGGCCAGTATCTACCAAACACTGCTTGATATTAGGCAGCACCCTCAGGGGGAAAAGGGGGAAAAGATGAAAAACAGGACAACAGGCACCGTGGCTACCCCAACCCCGACAACTGGCACCGTGGCTACCCAAACCCCGACAACAGACACCGTGGCTACCCAAACCCCGACAACAGGCACCGTGGCTACCTCAACCCCGACAACAGGCAGTGTGGCTACCCCTACCCCGGCAACAGGCAGTGTGGCTACCCCAACCCCGGTGACAGATACTGCAGCTAAACCAGAGAACCAACCTGTGCCAGTATCAGTCGCCCCTGTACAGAAAAAGAAACACACAAAGAAATCAGTTCGCTTAGTGAGAGATGAAGATGAACCAGGGTCATCGCGAGAACAGGAGGAAGAGGCAGAACCTGAAATAATTACCCGATCTCTATCCCTGAGTGAGTTGCGTGACATGCGAAAAGATTTTAGCCGCCACCCAGGTGAGCACATTGTTACCTGGCTGCTCCGATGCTGGGATAATGGGGCTAGTAGTGTGGAATTAGAGGGTAAGGAAGCCAAGCAGTTGGGATCTCTGTCTAGGGAAGGGGGCATCGACAAGGCGATTGGGAGAAAAACACAAGTCCTCAGCCTCTGGAGGTGGCTTCTGTCGGGTGTGAAAGAAAGATACCCATTCAAGGATGAAGTTACATGTCACCAAGGCAAGTGGACCACCATGGAGAGAGGTATCCAGTACCTGAGGGAATTAGCCGTGCTGGAGGTGATTTATAATGATCCGGAAAATGCGCAGTCACCCACAGGTCCAGATGAAGTCCAATGCACACAACCCATGTGGCAGAAGTTTCTACGAAGTGCACCACCAACCTATGCCAACTCATTGGCAGTAATGTCCTGGAAAGAAGGCGAGGGACAAACGGTGGATGAATTGGCTGTCCAACTCCGGCAATATGAAGGAAGTCTCTCTTCCTCCCTACGGGCCTGTGTCTCGGCTGTAGAGGAATTGTCCCGAGAGTTCCAGCAATTCAAAGTGGATATGTCCTCCTCCCCACCTGTACAGGCCCGCATCGCAGCTATTGGGAGTAAGCACTCCTCTGCCCAAGAGAGAGGAGAGAGAAAGTACACACGACGGGCTAACCTGTGGTTTTACCTGCGTGACCATGGAGAGGACATGAGGAAGTGGGATGGAAAACCTACCTCAGTCCTGGATGCACGGGTACAGGAGTTGCGAGAAAAAGCAACCAGAAAAGAGGATTCTTCTTGGAAAGCTGCTGCTCCAGTTTCCCGTGAGCAGTCCCCCAGACGCAGTAGATGGGATGATCCCATTTCTGATCCTCTCAAAGGGACTTCTGATTCACGTGTGCAAAAAGTGAGTAACGGATATTCTAACCAGGATTAGAGGGGCCCTGCCTCCAGCCAGTTGGAGGAGAGGGACAACCGCGTCTACTGGACAGTGTGGATTCGATGGCCTGGCACGTCCGACCCACAGGAATATAAGGCTCTAGTAGACACTGGTGCACAATGCACCCTAATGCCATCAAGTTATAAAGGGGCAGAACCCATCTGTATCTCTGGTGTGACAGGGGGATCCCAAGAGCTAACCGTATTGGAAGCTGAAATGAGTCTAACCGGGAATGAGTGGCATAAACACCCCATTGCAACTGGCCCAGAGGCCCCGTGCATCCTTGGTATGGATTATCTCAGGAGGGCGTATTTCAAGGACCCAAAAGGGTACCGTTGGGCCTTTGGTATAGCTGCATTGGAGACGGAGGAGATTGAACAGCTGTCTACCCTGCCTGGTCTCTCTCAAGACCCTTCGGTTGTGGGGTTGCTGAAGGTTGAAGAACAACACGTGCCAATTGCTACCACGACGGTGCACCGGCGGCAATATCGCACCAACCGAGACTCCCTGATCCCCATCCATAAGCTGATTTGCCAATTGGAGAGCCAAGGAGTGATCAGCAAGACTCAATCACCTTTAAATAGTCCCATATGGCCCATGCGGAAATCTAATGGGGAATGGAGACTAACAGTAGATTATCGTGGGCTGAATGAAGTCACGCCACCGCTGAGCGCTGCTGTGCCAGATATGTTAGAGCTTCAATATGAACTGGAATCAAAGGCAGCTAAGTGGTATGCCACAATTGACATCATTGCTAATGCATTTTTCTCCATTCCTTTGGCAGCGGAGTGCAGGCCACAGTTTGCTTTCACTTGGAGGGGTGTCCAGTACACCTGGAATCGACTGCCCCAGGGGTGGAAACACAGCCCCACTATTTGCCATGGACTGATCCAGGCTGCACTGGAAAAAGGTGAAGCTCCAGAACACCTGCAATACATTGATGACATCATTGTATGGGGCAACACAGCAGAAGAAGTTTTTGAGAAAGGGAAGAAAATAATCCAAATCCTTTTGAAGGCTGGTTTTGCCATAAAAGAAAGTAAGGTCAAGGGACCTGCACAGGAGATCCAGTTCTTAGGAGTAAAATGGCAAGACGAGCGTCGTCACATCCCTATGGATGTGATCAACAAAATAGCAGCTATGTCCCCACCGACTAATAAAAAGGAAACACAGGCTTTCTTAGGTGTTGTGGGCTTTTGGAGAATGCACATTCCAAATTACAGTCAAATTGTAAGTCCTCTCTACCAAGTTACCCGGAAGAAGAATGATTTTAAATGGGGCCCTGAGCAACAACAAGCCTTTGAACAAATTAAGCGGGAGATTGTTCACGCAGTAGCTCTTGGGCCAGTCTGGGCAGGACAAGATGTTAAAAATGTGTTCTACACTGCAGCCGGGGAGAATGGCCCTACCTGGAGCCTCTGGCAGAAAGCACCTGGGGAGACCCGAGGCCGACCCCTGGGGTTTTGGAGTCGGGGATACAGAGGATCCGAGGCTCGCTATACTCCAACTGAAAAAGAGATATTGGCAGCATATGAAGGAGTTCGAGCTGCCTCAGAAGTGGTTGGTACTGAAACACAGCTCCTCTTAGCACCCCGACTGCCAGTGCTGGGCTGGATGTTCAAAGGGAAAGTCTCCTCTACACATCATGCAACTGATGCCACATGGAGTAAGTGGGCCACACTGATCACACAAAGAGCTCGCATAGGAAACCCCAGTCGCCCAGGAATTGTGGAAGTGATCACGGACTGGCCAGAAGGCAAAGATTTTGGAATGTCGCCAGAGGAGGAGGTGACACGGGCTGAAGAGGCCCCGCTGTATAATAAACTGCCAGAAAATGAGAGGCAATATGCCCTGTTCACTGATGGGTCCTGTCGCATTGTGGGAAAACATCGGAGGTGGAAGGCTGCTGTATGGAGTCCTACACGACAAGTTGCAGAAACTGCTGAAGGAGAAGGTGAATCGAGTCAGTTTGCAGAGGTGAAAGCCATCCAGCTAGCGTTAGACATTGCTGAAAGAGAGAAGTGGCCAGTGCTCTATCTCTGTACCGACTCATGGATGGTGGCAAATGCCCTATGGGGGTGGCTACAGCAATGGAAGAAGAGCAACTGGCAGCGCAGAGGTAAACCCATCTGGGCGGCCGCACTGTGGCAAGATATTGCTGTTCGGATAGAGAAGCTAGTGGTAAAAGTACGTCACGTAGATGCTCATGTACCCAAGAGTCGGGCCACTGAAGAACATCAAAACAACCAGCAGGCAGATCAGGCCGCCAAGATTGAAGTGTCTCAGGTGGACCTGGACTGGCAACGTAGGGGTGAGCTATTTATGGCTCAGTGGGCCCATGATACCTCGGGCCATCAGGGAAGAGATGCAACATATAGATGGGCTCGTGATCGAGGGGTGGACTTGACCATGGACACTATTGCACAGGTTATCCATGAATGTGAAACATGTGCTGCAATTAAGCAAGCCAAGCGGCTAAAAGCCCTGTCGCGTGGAGGGCGATGGCTGAAATATAAACAGTGGGAGGCCTGGCAGATTGACTATATCACACTCCCACGAACCCGCCAAGGCAAGTGCCATGTGCTTACAATGGTGGAAGCAACCACTGGATGGCTGGAAACATATCCTGTGTCCCACGCCACTGCCCAGTACACTATCCTGGGCCTTGAAGAGAAAGTTTTATGGCAACACGGCACCCCAGAAAGAATCGAGTCGGACAACAGGACTCACTTCCGAAACAACCTCATAGACACCTGGGCCAAAGAACATAGCATTGAGTGGGTATATCACATCCCTTATCACGCACCAGCCTCCGGAAAAATCGAACGATACAATGGACTGCTGAAAACTACATTGAGAGCAATGGGGGGTGGAACTTTCAAACATTGGGATACACATTTAACAAAAGCCACCTGGTTAGTTAATACTAGAGGATCTGCCAATCGGGCTGGCCCCGCCCAACCAAGACTTCCACATACTGTAGTAGGGGATAAAGTCCCTGTAGTGCGCATGAGGAGTATGTTAGGAAAGACAGTCTGGGTTAGTCCCCCCTCAAGCAGAGACAAACCCATCCAAGGGGTTGTTTTTGCTCAGGGACCTGGGTACACCTGGTGGGTGATGCAGAAGGATGGGGAAGTTCGATGTGTACCTCAGGGAGATTTGATTTTGGGAGAGAATAGCCAGTGAATTAGGCTGTATGATATTTAACTGCTAAATAACCTGCCAATGTATGTCATTGTATCTATAGTGTCTATATGCCATATCAAGGGTATTACTGTAAGAATTACCCAAATGACTGAAGGATGGACTTTGAAACTGAGCCAAGTACAACAGTGATAGAACTTGAACTGGCGCCCAGCAATTTCCTCAAGATCAGCCTCTTCGACCTGCAGGCCAAGGGTGTGGGTTGCACCAAATGTACCGGCCACAAGTTCCAGAGGCAGCATACAACAACCTAACACCTCACACCATCTCTCTTATCCTGAAAAACTGTTACAACAGATGGAGCCCCAAAGTCATGGACTAAATAAAATTGATGGACACATTGGAGGGATAGCTCATCGACTAAGGGAATACTATTTGGGGGGGGGGGGGGTGTCCATATACATATATATATATGTAAGACAAGGAAAGTGGTAGTGGTTGATTGGAAAATGTAAGATCTGGGCATGATGTAGATGGTATAGAATAAGGGGTGGATAATGTCCTGGGTTCAGCTGGGATAGAGTTAATTTTTACAGGAACCTGGGAGGTGGGGGGGGCATAGCCGGGGCAGCTGACCTGAACTAGCCAAGGAGCTATTCCATACCATGTGACATCATGCTCAGTATATAAATGGGGAGCGGGCCGGGGGGAGGGCTCCGGACTTTCGGTGGCGGAGCGTCAGGTTCCGGGTGGTGAGCAGTTGCACTGTGCATCACTCTTTTTGTATATTCTTTCATTAGTACCGTTGTTGTTGTTGTAACTTCTCTTTTTTTGTGTTGTCCCAGTAAACTGCCCTTGTCTCAACCCTCGAGGTTCCAGGTTTTTTTCCTTTTCTCTCCTCCGTCTCCTCCCTATCCCACCGGAGGGGGGCGGGAGGAGTGAGCGAGCGGCTGCGTGGTCCTTTGTTACCGGCTGGGCTGAAACCACGACAGCTTCATATCCCCTATATCCCCTGCTCCAGTACCCTAGAGGTTGGCCTCAAGTTTCTCCAGGCGCTTTCTGCCAGAGGCTCCAGGTGGGGCCGTTATCCCTGGCTCCAGGTGTAAAGCACGTTTTTCACATCTTGTCCTGTCCTGACTGGCCCAAAGGCTACAGCACGAACTACCTCCCGTTTAATTTCTTCAAAGGCTTGCTGCTGCTCAGGGCCCTGTTCAAAGTCATTCTTCTTCCAGGTCACTCGATAGAGAGAGCTTATGATCAGATTATAACCTGGAATATGCATTCTCGAAAAACCCACAACACCTAAGAAAGCTTGTGTTTCTTTTTTATTAGTTGGTGGAGACATAGCTGTTATTTTATTGATCACATCCATAGGGATATGACAACACCCATCTTGCCATTTTATTCCTAATAACTGGATCTCCTGTGCAGGTCCTTTGACTTTACTTTGTTTTATGGCAAAACCAGCTTTCAAAAGAATCTGGATTATTCTTCTCCCCTTCTCAAATGCTTCTTCTGCTGTGTTGCCCCACAGAATGATGTCATCAATGTATTACAGGTGTTTGGGAGCTTCACCTTGTTCCAGTGCAGTCTGGATTAGTCCATGACAAATGGTAGGGCTGTGTTTCCACCCCTGGGGCAGTCAATTCCAGGTGTACTGGATGCCCCTCCAGGTGAAAGCAAACTGTGGCCTGCACTCCGCTGCCCAAGGGACTGAGAAAAATGCATTAGCAATATCAATTGTGGCATACCATTTGTCTGCCTTTGACTCCAGTTCATATTGCAGTTCTAGCAGTCCGGCACGGCAGCACTCAGCAGCGGTGTGACTTCATTCAGGCCTCAATAGTCCACTGTTAGCCTCCACTCTGTTAGATTTTTGCACTGGCCATATGGGACTTTTAAAAGGTGAGTGAGTCTTACTGATCACTCACTGACTCTCCAGTCACTGGATCAACCTATGGATGGGAACCAGGGAGTCTCAATTGGTGCAATATTGCCGCCGGTGCACTGTCATGGCACCTGTTATTCTTTAACCCGGTGCAACCCCACCACAGACAGATCCTCTGAGAGACCAGGCAAGCTAGACAGCTGTTTAATCTTCTCCGACTCAAGGCAGCTATATCAGAAGCCCACTGGTACCCTTTTGGGTCTTTGAAGTACCCTCTTCTCAGATAGTCTATGCCAAGGATACATGGAGCCTCCGGACCAGTCACAATAGGATGCTTTTGCCGCTCATTCCCACTTAGGCTTACGTCAGCCTCCAACACAGACAGTTCTTGGGATCCTCCCATCACTCCAGAAATACAGATGGATTCTGCCCCTTTGTGCAGCCATTGTGCAGCAGGATAGCTATGACTTAGTCGCCACCACAGAAACATGGTGGGATGACTCCCATGACTGGAGTGCTGCAGTGGATGGCTATAAGCTCTTCCGAAGGGATAGGCAAGGAAGGAGAGGTGGTGGGGTGGCTCTCTATGTTAGGGAGTGTTTCAATTGTACAAAGCTCCACGACTGTGATGATAAGGTCGAGTGCTTATAGTTAAAGATGAGGAGGAAGGCCAACAAGGCAGATATCATGCTGGGAGTCTGTTATAGACCACCCAACCAGGCTGAAGAGGCAGATGAAACATTCTACAAGCGGCTGGCAGTACTCACAATCGTGTGCCCTTGTTCTCATGGGGGACTTCAACTTTCTGGATGTCTGCTGGAAATACAACACAGCAGAGAGCAAACAGTCTAGGAGGTTCCTGGAGTACGTGGAAGATAACTTCCTGACACAGCTGGTAGGTGAGCCTACCAGGGGAGGAGCCTCGCTAGACCTACTGTTTACAAACAGGGAAGGACTGGTGGGAGATGTGGTGGTCGGAGGCCGTCTTGGGCTTAGCGACCATGAAATGATAGAATTCTCAATTCTTGGTGAGGCAAGGAAGGGGGTCAGCAAAACCACCACTATGGACTTCCAGAGGGCAAACTTTGGCCTGTTCCGGACACTGGTCGAGAGAGTCCCTTGGGAGACAGTCCTGAAGGGCAAAGGGGTCCAGGAAGGCTGGACATTCTTCGAGAAGGAAATCTTAAAGGCTCAGGACCAGGCTATTCCCATGCTCGCAAGACGAACCACCAAGGAAGACGACTGGCCTGGCTGAACAGGGGTCTTTTGCTAGGACTCCAGAAAAAAAAGAGAGGTTATGACCTTTGGAAGAAAGGGCAGGCAACTCAGGAAGAGTACAGGGATCTTGTTAGGTCATGCAGAGAGGAAATTAGAAAGGCAAAAGCTCAGCTAGAACTCAATCTGGCTGCTATTGTAAGAGACAACAAAAAATGTTTTTACTGTTGTGGACACATATTTAGCTAACGGTCGCAAAAGCATTCCAGACGCCTTTAGAAGGCCTTGAACAGAATAAACAAGAAGACAAAAAAAGAAAGATGCCAATTAGAAGAACACAGGTGCACATTCCAAGATAAAGGGAACTTGGCACGAAGAACCTCAATTTGGCAGTTTATCTTAACCAATTAGGCTGAGACAAGTTTCGCATGTTTTAGTTAGTATAACCAATTGTGTCCTATGTTTAGGCGCGTGTACAGAGTTAGTATAACCAATTGTGTCCTATGTTTATGCGCGTGGACAGAGATAGTATAACCAATTATATTTTAGCTTTTGGTGCGTGGACAGCTGATGTTTAGCTTGACAAGGTATATAAGCATGCTATTTGGGCAATAAAGGGAGAACAACTTTAAACGTATCGGTGTCCAGTTGTTACTCGGCTCACGTCTCCAGATGGTTCCCTGCTACAAGTGGTGCCTGAACAGGGACCTGACAGCTTGCTGAAACCTCCAAAGCATCACAGAACAGTGATACCAGGAGGCTGGATCCGACAGCTTGCTGAAACCTCCAAAGCATCGCAGAGCAGCGGTACCGGGAGGCTGGAACTGACAGCTTGCTGAAACCTCCAAAGCATCGCAGAGCAGCGATACCGGGAGGCTGGATCCGACAGCTTGCTGGAACCTCCAAAGCATCACAGAACAGTGATACCGGGAGGCTGGACCCGACAGCTTGCTAAAACCTCCAAAGCATCGCAGAACAGTGATACCGGGAGGCTGGATCCGACAGCTTGCTGAAACCTCCAAAGCATCGCAGAACAGTGATACCGGGAGGCTGGACCTGACAGCTGGCTGAAACCTCCAAAGCATCGCAGAACAGTAATACCGGGAGGCTGGGGACGTGAGAAGCAGAGGTGGGCACGAGCCGAAAGTAAAGCGTCGGAGCCTGGAGTTCGCGCAGCTGAGCGACCCTCTGCAAAGGTAAGAACCGTCATGGAAGACGAGGCGGCGGTTCAGCTCCTCGCAAGTATCCTCTCAATGAGAGGGCTCGAGGCAGATATTAAAGGGATTCAAGCCCTTGTTAAGTGGGCCCGGGAGAAGGGACGGTGCCAGTCAGCTCCGCTTTTCTTCAGTCCGCAAGAATGGCGAGAGGTCAGGGGAGGAGATGGGGTCCACGCTTTCCAAAGAAGAAGAAGCAGTAGTTAAGCTCCTCCAACATATACTCTCAAAGAGAGGCATAAAATATGATGAAGCTTGTTTAAAGCGGCTTTTACAATGGAGCAAGGACAGAAACCTTTTAATTAGTGTGGGTACAGCTTTTGAGCTTAGTACCTGGGAAGCTATTGGAACCTCCCTATGGGATGAAATTAGTGACGGGTCTAAAGAAGTTAAAGGTCTTGCAACTTTATGGAAAGTAATTAAGACAACTCTGCAAGAAATGAAAGCAGATCGTAAAGCGGCTGCGGCTGCTTTTGCTGCTCTCTCTCCCACCACAAGCGAAGGAAAAATGCGGGGAGAAAAACATAATGCAGCGAGAGAGACTTTTGGAGCTTGTCCGCCTGCTCCTGTGCCCTTGACTTCTGCTCCACTCACTGGGACTGCTGATATTAATCAGCCATCTGACAGTTCCCAAGCCTCCCTAACCGTACGCTTAAAGGAAACACTACAGAATCAGGAAGCGAGTAAAAATCCACCTATGAGAAAACAGCCCCCAGATATTGCCACTCAACATGAACAAATTATACCTAGCATATACCCTCCATTGCCTCCATCTACGCCTGGGTCGCCTCAAGAGCATGAAGAGGGGCCGGAGCTCACTTTGCAGCAGTTGCAGTCAGTAATAGAAAAGCTGGCACAGCTGGAGGCTGCTGTGAAGCAAGAAAAACTGCCAGCCGTATCCTTTGATGCACCCTTTCCCCCCCCACACCCTCTTCCTCCTCCCCCTCCTTCAAACCCTTTTTTACCTCTGTCCCCTCCTTGTCCTACACCTATACCTCTGCCTTCTCCACCTCCCAGGGAACCGATCCCCACCTTTCCAGAAACAACGGACCCCCAGAATAAATGGCGGGGAATTATTCGCGATGCCTTAATTGAGGGAGAAATCATAGCAGCTCCCACAGGGTTTCCGGTTATTGCTGGGGCTGGGGGTGGACCTAATCAATGGGTTCCATTTGATTGGAAAATCATAAAAGAAACAAAGGTTGCAATTGCTCAGTATGGTTTAAAATCTCCTTTTACGCAGGCAGTTTTGTCCCATATATTTTCCTGGGTCAACCTTAACTCCACATGACTCGTGAATGCTTGCTAAAACCTTGTTGTCGCCGTCACAACAGTTATATTTTTTCCATAGGTGGCAGGAACTCTGCGATGATGCAGAGGCAGGAAATAGGGGACGTCAACAAAATGATCCCTTATTTCAATGTGCTGCTCAAATGCTGATGGGTTCTGGACCATTTTCAAACGCCGCTTGGCAAGCTCAATTTGATACTCAAGTTTTAATGCAATCACAGGAATTGGCATTTAAAGCTCTCCAAAGCATACCCGAGCAAGGAAAGGTTTCTCCTTCCTATGTTAATATTCGGCAGGGAGAATCTGAACCATTTGCTCAGTTTATAGACAGACTGCATACCGCATTGGAATCTCACGCAGATCTTGATAGTAACATGAAGGTTAAGTTGCTTGATCAGTTGGCGTTTGAAAATGCAAATGCGAAAACAAAGCGAGTATTGTGCACGTTACCTCGAGGTGTTACTGTTAGTGAGATGTTAGAAGCTTGCGACCGTATGGGTGAACAAGGGAAAGCTGCTCTTTTTGCTTCTGCATTTGCCACAGCAGTGCGACCTCTGCTACAAACAAAATGCGGGGAAAGGTCAGGAGGCGCAATGTAAAGTTTATGGTAAGGTCTCTGGTAAAACACAATGCGATCGATGTGGGAAAAGAGGCCACATGACTAGAGAATGTAAATCAAAGTACCATGTCAGCGGCAGGGTTTTGGGAAACTCCCAACTGAGCGCGAGATCCCCGCGCACTATGACACAAATACAGGGTGTCTGGACAGCGTCCCCTCCGCCACAGCAGGAAGTGCCAGAGTGGACGTGGCAACAGCAGTAGAAGTAACTTTGTTGGACACAAAGGTGCATTGCATTCCATCAAACATGAAAGGACCTCTTGGTCATGGATTATGTGTGATATTGTTGGGGCGATCGTCAACATCTCGACAGGGGATTTTTGTCTTACCAGGAGTAATTGATGCTGATTACACTGGTGTGATCATGATCATGGTCCAAACAATAACGCCACCCGTGAATATTGCGAAAGGTGCACGCATAGCGCAGTTAGTTCCGTTTGAATCCCGAGTACCAAAATCTGGCAAACTTTTGCGAGGAGATGCAGGATTTGGATCCTCTGGTTCACCTGCAGTGCTATTGGCCTTAAATATTCAAAAGTCTAAACCAGAGGAGACAGTGAGAATTATGGGACCAAAAAACGAAACCATTGTTTTAAAAATGATCATTGATACGGGAGCAGATGTTACCGTAATTCCCAGAAGTAAATGGCCTAATGAATGGCAGCTAATACTCACCACTGAAGAGATTTATGGAATTGGTGGGATGCAACCCACTAGTGTGAGCAAAGAGCATTTAAATTTCTGTTTTTCTGACGGCTCTGAGGTGAAAACACGACCATACGTTTTGAACGTTCCCATCGCATTGATTGGGCGAGACATCTTGAGTCAACTGGGTGCGAGGCTGACAACTCAGGGTTTTTAATCGCGGCCATTGAAGGACTGCCAATCCTAAAACTGAGATGGAAAACTGAAACACCGGTATGGGTTGATCAATGGCCGCTCAATGCAGAAAAGCTGTCCAAGATTCAAGAGTTAGTACAAGAGCAGCTAGAGGCAGGACATATAGTTCCCTCTACTAGCCCATGGAATACCCCAATTTTTACCATCCCAAAGAAAAATGGGAAATGGCATTTGTTGCACGATCTGCATGCGATCAATGCAGTAATGCATGATATGGGAGCCTTACAACCTGGATTGCCCTCCCCGGTAATGATTCCAGTAGATTGGAACATTTTGATTATTGATCTGAAAGATTGTTTTTTTACTATACCGTTACATCCTGAAGATCAAGAGTAGTTTGCTTTTACAGTACCATCAATAAATAAGGCAGAGCCTGCACGACGGTATCAATGGACAGTTTTACCACAGGGAATGAAAAACTCTCCTACCATGTGTCAACATTTTGTTGCTTGGGCTTTGAAACCAATCAGAGAAAGATTTGCTCAATTTCTGATCTATCACTATATGAATGATATATTGAATGCAGGGAAAAAATCACGGAAAGCAGCTTGTGTGTGGCAGGAGGATGGGAAATGGCAGACGCACGTGCTGCAAGGAGACGGGCAAGATAGCCTGCAGACCTTAGAGCTCAAGGCGGTCTGTTGGACCTTCATAAAATGGACTGATGAACCTTTGAATGTGGTGTCTGATTCGTTGTATGTCATTGGAGTAGTGCGCTGCATAGAGGACGCCCTACTGAAGCGTACTGCCAACCCTCGGCTAGGAAGTTTGTTTCAAGAAATACGGCGCGCCATTAACACAAGGCAACATCAGTATTGTGTCATCCACATTAGAAGTCATATGTGGGACGTTGGCCTAGGGGAAGGAAACGCCAGAGCAGATGCTGCAGTCAGTTGGATCACACACGTGCCTCCCTTGAATCAGTTTGAACAGGCACGGAATAGTCATGCAAACTTTCATCAGAATGCCCGTGCGTTGCGAAAACAATTTAGACTTACACATGCGGAGGCCCAAGGAATTGTTCGAACATGCCCCCAGTGCAGCCATCATGGCCCAGGCCTCGGTTTGGGAGTCAATCCAAAAGGCTTGCGAGCCCTTGAACTGTGGCAGATGGACGTTACCCATGTAACAGAATTTGGGCGTCTGAAATATGTGCATGTTACAGTTGATACGTTTTCAAAATTCATTTGGGCCACTGCTTTACCTGGAGAGCGAACTCTTCATGTAAAGAAGCATCTCACAGCTTGTTTTGCTGTTATGGGGGTCCCAGAACATATTAAGACAGACAATGGCCCAGCTTACACAAGTCAGAGCGTTTCTCGATTTTTGGCTACTTGGGGGGTAAAGCACAGCACTGGACTCCCGCATTCTCCAACTGGTCAAGCTATTATTGAAAGAACACAGAGAGTACTAAAGGACTATCTTGCCAAGCAAAAGGCTACAGAGGAATTAGACCCTGTACAGCGACTACACAAGGCTCTTTTTACTTTGAATTATCTGTGCTTAACGGAAGGCAGGGAGGAGCCGCCTGTGGTCATACATCATACAACAGGTGAAGGACCATTGTGGGTACCAGCGCGATTTACCCGAGCTGCACGACAACCGAGAGAAGCCGACAAGAACGAAGACGACATCTGTGCCTCAGCAAATTAGCGGCCCTGCTGGCCTTTTAGACAGTGTGTGTGAAGTTTGAGAGAAAGATACCTTGTAATATTAAGATGAGCACTAATCAAAAGATTGGCAATCGTTTGAGCCCAAAAGGGTACCATTTGTGTATAACAAGTCTGTTCCTACAGTGGGTGACGAGCGTCATAGCCATACATCGCATTAACCCTCAGGTAAACATGTGGGTCACATGGGCAAATGAGACGGGACAGCACTCTTTTTGTTTGGCAATGGCATCAGCTGCGGATCCATTTCGCACTTGTTTAATTGGAATACCCCAATTTAATGCAGAGGATTTTAAGAGTCATAGCACTGGAAACTGTAGCGAAAGTCAGTCAGTAGCACAGTGTGCTGCGCAATTAATTAATATGGCAAACGTCTCGTTGCCCTGGGACCCGCAAGAGCTAGATCTGCTGGGATCAACGCCCATTGACAACTCTACCAAAAACGTAACACAAACTTGTTTTGTATTTGGCGGTTTGTTATTTGCTGGCACAAACATGTATAAACCTCAGAGTTGGTCTCAGTGGACCAATGTAACAAGCCACTCTACGATATATGGCTATATGAATGCAGGAGATTTTTGTGGTACCAGCCGCACCGAAAGTCAAAAACAAGGCCTTGGCGCCTTAGGAGCAGAAACAAAAGGCAGTAAGCAGTCTATATGGGTAAACAATACTGCTAAAGCCTTACCCCCTGGAGTGTTTTTAATTTGTGGCGACCGAGCTTGGCAAGGCCTGCCAAAAAATGTAATAGGAGGACCGTGCTATTTAGGTAAGCTCACCTTATTTGCACCTACCATTAGGACTTGGAGGAACCTTACAAGAAACCACCCTCGGAGCAAGCGAGCAATAACGCAGTTGACTCCCGAGTGCAATGATAATGTGGAACTTTTGGGAACACCTGCAAGGGTAGTGTTGTCTCTCCTCCTCCCGGGTGGTGCAGCAGGGAACGCTTTGAACAATTTAAATAAGCTTGCTTGTTGGACGCAAAAGCAGTTTAACACAACTGCTGATGTAATCACGCAATTATTAGCTGATCAGAGTAGCTTGCGCCATGCTGTTTTACAAAATAGAGCTGCCATTGATTTTTTGTTATTAGCCCAAGGACATGGCTGTGAAGATTTTGAAGGAATGTGTTGTATGAACTTGACTGATCATTCTGAATCCATTCACAAGGCACTGTCGCTGATGAAACAACGCATGTCTCATATTACGGTGTCAACATCTCCATTTGACGAGTGGCTAGCCAGCTTGGGCCTTGGTGGATGGCTGGGAAACTTATTTAAGGAAGGAGTTCGTTTGATTGTTTATGGATTGATATTTGTTTTAGCAGCATGTATATGTGTGTCATGCATAAAAAAGGGTTTAGAAAAGATAGTAAATCAGGCCTGGCTTGTCCAAAAACAAAAAGGGGGAATTGTGGGAGATTTCATGGAAAATGGGGGACATTTCTTTGAGCCTGATTATTTAGAGTTAGCATAAGTAGGCCGCAGTTAGCATGAGTGGGCCAGAGTACGTGACAGCTGCAGTATGAACGGACTTTGAACCACCAGAAAAACAATGGACATGAGGAACTTGGACAGTGGAGCAATTAATAAACAAGATAACAGAACTGCAGAGGCAAGAAGGAGCTGCAAGAGCTTTAACGCAATTAAGAAAGCTGTCATTTCGGCTTAGAGCATTTAGCTGCGGGATGGGGACTTAGGAGTTGGTTTGTATCTTTGTTAAAAATCGGGGTTTCTTTTATTCCTGTGTATTTTATTAGGTATAATGTTGCTTTTACTGTGTTTAATTAATTGTGTTCATAGATCTTGTAGGTTACCTTGATCAACATGACAGGTCAAGATTCTTTGTGCATTGCAACCGCATCACAAAGCCCATGAACCAATAGACAGGATGGCTATGACTCGTGCAGTGCGCCTGGCCAGCAAGCGCATGCGTCATAGGCTCCCCATGTTGCAACCGAGGCGGATTTTGGCACCCGCTGGCCACGTGTGCTGAAATCCGTTCCTCTGCAGATGTATAAATACCGGGATTTTCCGAAGAGCATCGGGCTGGTGTATGGCAAGGCCATCGTTGCCTACGTGGGGACGCCCACATAAAGCTGGCACCTACCGATTGCTGGGCTGAGTTTGCGGTGCAAGACGGCACAAGAATGTATGGATGGTCCATCTTCCTCACAGTCCTCGGTTGGATGTAGTCACGGATACTGCCGCAAGCCAAAGAAAACATCTGGATGACCCTGGCTGATGTGACCGGACAAGATTGCTTATGCCTCCGTACAGCAGCACCAAGCAATCCCTTTTTCACAGGTTTAATAGGGGGTTCCACTGGCATCAACGAAGTTTAAGAACTTATTGATGGAAACAATTGATGAAAAAACAAAAAAGGGGGAATTGTTGCGGACACATATTTAGCTAACGGTAGTAAGAGCATTCCAGACGCCTTTAGAAGGCCTTGAACAGAATAAACAAGAAGACAAAAAAAGAAAGATGCCAATTAGAAGAACACAGGTGCACATTCCAAGATAAAGGGAACTTGGCACGAAGAACCTCAATTTGGCAGTTTATCTTAACCAATTAGGCTGAGACAAGTTTCGCATGTTTTAGTTAGTATAACCAATTGTGTCCTATGTTTAGGCGCGTGTACAGAGTTAGTATAACCAATTGTGTCCTACGTTTATGCGCGTGGACAGAGATAGTATAACCAATTATATTTTAGCTTTTGGCGCGTGGACAGCTGATGTTTAGCTTGACAAGGTATATAAGCATGCTATTTGGGCAATAAAGGGAGAACAACTTTAAACGTATCGGTGTCTGGTTGTTACTCGGCTCACATCTCCAGATGGTTCCCTGCTACATTTTACAAATATGTTAACAATAAAAAGAGAGCCAAGGAGAATGTCTGTCCTTTATTGGATGCAGAGGGGAACGTTGCCACCAGAGATGAGGAAAAGGCTGAGGTACTTTATGCCTTCTTTGCCTCAGTCTTTAATAGTGAGACCAGTTATCCTCAGGGTAATCAGCCCCCTGAGCTGGAAGGCAGGGACGGAGAGCAGAATATACCCCCCATAACCCAGAAGGAAATAGTGACCTACTACGCCATCTGGACATTCACAAATCTATGGGACCCGATGGGATCCATCCAAGAGTACTGAGGGAGCTGGCGGAGGTGCTTGCCAAGCCACTCTCCATCACTGTGATGGTCTGACAAATTATAGTCAATGTCTCAAACATTTGTTAAAGAACTTTGCTGGAGAAAACGGCCTCTGTAAAAACGCTGGAGTTTTGTGAACAGGACAATGTGGCCGGAGGAGAGGGCCCCACGGAGGGTGGGAACGCACTTCTCCAAAGCCGCAATTCCTTATCTTAAGTGACCAGGAGAAGGAGCACAGCATATGCAACTGGAGGAGGAGGCCCCATGGAGGATGGGACTGTGCTTCTATCTTAAGCGGTCATGCCAGCAGAAAAAGAGAGGCAACTCTGCAATGAACCCCCCCCACAAAGCTCATCGACTGATTCCAGAGAACCCCGGGAATGGGACTGCGCATGTCGAGACCACTGACTAACACACTATAAAAGAAGGGAGAATGAGTTCTCAGTGCGCGCCCTCCAGAACTGGATCTCTACGCCGGCTGGACCAACGCTGGACGCAGGACTGGTGAAACCCTTTCCTTCTCTCTTTCTTTCTTTCTCTCTTTCTCTCTCTCCCTCTTTTCCTTCTCTCTTTTCCACAGTCCCTACACCTCATCCTTTTAAACATAAACTGTTGACCAAGTCTGAGACTAGGAGTGGATTTAGCCACCCCTGGGCTCCTCTTTGAGAAGGAGTCCAGAAAGCAAGGGGGTCTGCTCTGAACCTCGTGACTCAACGGGAGGGCTCTCCTTCTGATACATTTCATGTTCCTTTTTCCATTTCTTTTTCTACACCTCCCTTCTCTTCTCAAACAGTGGCTTAACAACATGTTGCAAGGTTCATATTGATAAGTTCACTTGTACTTGGGCAAGGTTAGCTAGGCTGAATAAATGTTGATTGTTGTTTGAACTCCCCTGGTGTCATTTCACCTTAATTCTGACAAAGGAAATCCACGAACCTGAGTCGCTCCAACTTTGGGACGCGACAATCACTTATCAGCAGTCCTGGTCAACAGGGGAGGTCCCAGAAGACTGGAGGCTTGCCAATGTGACGCCCGTTTACAAGAAGGGTCGGAGGGAGGATCCGGGGAACTACAGGCCTGTCAGCCTGACCTTGGTACCGGGGAAGATTATGGAGCGGTTCATCTTGAGTGCGCTCACATGGCATGTGCAGGACAAGCAGGGGATCAGGCCCAGCCAGTATGGGTTCATGAAAGGCAGGTCCTGCTTGACCAACCTGATCTCCTTCTATGACCAGGTGACCCACCTAGTGGATGAGGGAAAGGCTGTGGATGTTGTCTACTTGGACTTTAGTAAGGCCTTGACACTGTCTCTCATGGCGTACTCCTTGAGAAGGTGGTGGCCCATGGCTTAGACAGGTGTACTCTTTGCTGGGTAAAAAACTGGCTGGATGGACGAGCCCAGAGGGTTCTGGTGAATGGAATTAAATCCAGTTGGTGGCGGGTCACAAGTGGTGTTCCCCAGGGCTCGGTGTTGGGGCCAGTTCTGTTTAATATCTTTATTAATGATCTGGATGAGGGGATAGAGTGCACCCTCAGTAAGTTTGCCAACGATACCAAGTTGGGAGGGAGGGTTGATCTGCTCGAGGGTAGGAAGGCTCTACAGAGGGATCTGGACAAGCTGGATTGATGGGCCGAGGCCAATTGTATGAGGTTCAACAAGGCCAAGTGCCGGGTCCTGCACTTGGGTCACAACAATCCCATGCAGCACTACAGGCTTGGGGAAGAGTGGCTGGAAAGCTGCCTGGCAGAAAAAGACCTGGGGGTGCTGGTTGACAGCCAGCTGAATATGAGCGAGCAGTGTGCCCAGGTGGCCAAGGCGGCCAACAGCATCCTGGCCTGTATCAGAAATAGTGTGGCCAGCAGGAACAGGGAGGTGATTGTTCCCCTGTATTCGGCACTGGTGAGGCCACACCTTGAGTACTGTGTTTTGGGCCCCTCACTACAGGAAAGACATTGAGTTGCGGAGCGTGTCCAGAGAAGGGCAACCAAGTTGGTGAGGGGCCTGGAGCACAAGTCTCATGAGGAGCAGCTGAGGGAACTGGGCAGCTGAGGGAACTTTAGTCTAGCGAAAAGGAGGCTGAGGGGAGACCTTATCGCTGTCTACAACTACCTGAAAGGAGGTTGTAGTGAGGTGGGTGCTGGTCTCTTCCGTCAGGTGGCTGGTGATAGGACAAGAGGAAATGGCCTCAAGTTGTGGCAGGGGAGGTTTAGATTGGATATTAGGAAAAATTTTTTTACTGAAAGGGTTGTCAGGCATTGGAATGGGCTGCCCAGGGAAGCGGTTGAGTCACCATCCCTGGAGGTATTTAAAAAGCGCATAGACAAGGCACTTCTGGACATGGTTTAGTGGGCATGGTTGACTGTTGGACTCGATGATCTTGAAGGTCTTTTCCAACCTAAATGATTCTATGATTCTATGATTCTATAATCTGATGGTATTAAGGTACACTATGCACCAGTGTCCACTAGAGCTTTATACTCCCGTGGGGATGATGTTCCAGGCTATCAAATCCACACAGCCCAGTAAACCCAGTTATCCCTTTCCTCCACCTGGCCGAAGGCAGGGCCCCTCTATTCCTGGTCGGAGTCTTCATTACTTGATTTTTGTAACTGCAAACCAGAAGTCCTTTCATCAGGGTCAAAAGTATGATTAGCCCTTCTACTCTGCCCAACAGACATTGGAGCAGTGATTTTCCTGGATGGATGCTTTTTGGCTGTTGTTTTTCCTTGCAGTTCCTGTACCTGAGCTTCTAGTCTCCAGGTAGGTTCACCATCCCACCTCCTCATGTCCTCCCCCTGGTCACGCAGGAAGAATCACAGGCTTGCACGTGGTGTGCACCACCGGTACCCTTTCCCTTGAACAGAAAAAGGCTGACTCTTAATAGCCAAGGCCCTGGTTGGAGCGTGTGAGAAAGACCTACCCTTCTTGGCTTGCTCAGATATATTTTGGGTCAGTCTGTCCACAGCCAAGACACATGCCCACATGGAAGAAGCGAGATTATCTTCGTATTCTCAGAGTTGTCTGGCCAGTCCATCTATAGTTGGTGCCTCCATGTCTGTCCAGATCATTATCGCTAGGGTATTGGCATATGACATCAGTGCATTTCGTACAAACTTTTGCCACATGAACCAGATTTCATCCAGGTCTCTGGATGCCTGGTCGTTATCCAGGTTGTTATAGATCACCTCCACCATGGCTAATTCCCTCAGATACTGGATACCTCCCTCAATGTTGGTCCATTTGCTTCGGGAATTTGCAAGTTCTTCCTTGAGGGGATACCTGTCCTTCACACTTGACAGGAGTTGCCGCCAAAGACTGAGGACTCCTGCCTTTTTTCCAATCCCTTTGTCAATGGCCTTATCCTTAGCAAGGGATCCTAGCTGCCGGGCTTCCTTACCCTCTAATTCCAGACTACTGGCCCCAATATCCCAGCATTGGAGTAACCAGCTGAGACTTAGCTCACCTGGTTGACAGCTAAAATCTTTTCGCATATCTTGCAGCTCACTTAGGGATAAGGTTCAGGTGGTTTCTGTCTGATTTATGATTTCAGTCTCTTCCTCCTCCTGGTCATGCGACTGCTCTGCTGCAGAACAGGCTGCCTCTTCCGATTCTTTCTCCTGCTCCCTCTTAGGAGAAGCTACTTCATCCCTTACTAAATGAGCTGACTTCCGCTTCCATTGTTTCTTTTTAGTTATAGGGGCAACTGATATAGTGTCTGGATATCGTGGTTTAACCCCAACCAGCAACTAAGCACCACGCAGCCACTCTATCATTCCCCCTCCTCAGCTGGACAGGGGAGAGAAAATATAACAAAAGGCTCATGGGTCGAGATAAGGACAGGGAGAGATCACTTAACCAATTACCGTCACGGGCAAAACAGACTCAACTTGGGGAAAATTAACTTAATTTATTGCCAATCAAACCAGAGTAGGGTAATGAGAAATAAAACCAAATCTCAAAACAACTTCCCTGTACCCCTCCCTTCTTCCCGGGCACAACTTCACTCCCGGATTCTCTACCTACCCTCCCAGCGGCGCAGGGGAACGGGGAATGGGGGTTACGGTCAGTTCATCACGTTGTCTCTGCCGCTTCATCCTCTTCAGGGGCAGGACTCATCACACTCTTCCCCTGCTCCAGTGTGGGGTCCCTCCCACAGGAGACAGTCCTCCACGAACTTCTCCAACATGGGTCTTTCCCACGGACTGCAGTTCTTCATGAACTGCTCCAGCGTGGGTCCCCCGCGGGGTCACAAGTCCTGCCAGAAAACCTGCTCCAACGTGAGCTCCTCTCTCCACAGATCCGCAGGTCCTGCCAGGAGCCTGCTCCAGCGCAGGCTTCCCACGGGGTCACAGCCTCCTTAGGGCACCCACCTGCTCCAGCGTGGGGTCCTCCACAGGCTGCAGGTGGATATCTGCTCCACCGTGGACCTCCATGGGCTGCAGGGGGACAGCCTGCCTCACCATGGTCTTCACCACGGGCTGCAGGGGAATCTCTGCTCCAGCGCCTGGAGCACCTCCTCCCCCTCCTTCTTCACTGACCTTGGTGTCTGCAGGGTTGTTTCTCTTACATGTTCTCACTCCTCTCTCCGACTGCAGGTTCTGTTCTGCTGCAAGTATTTTTTCCTTCTTAAATATGTTATCACAGAGGTGCTACCACTATCGCTGATTGGCTCAGCCTTGGCCAGTGGCGGGTCCATCTTGGAGCTGGCTGGCATTGGCTCCATGGGACATAGGGGAAGCTTCTAGCAGCTTCTCACAGAAGCCACCCCTGTAACCCCCCCCGCTACCAAAACCTTGCCACGCAAACCCAATACACTGGTTTAGCCATAGTGTCTGTTGGTATGTTTTCCCTCTCTTCTCCCTGAAGTTGCTGCATAATATCGAGCAGTGTTTGGTAGATGCTGGCCAGGGCCCAGCACAGTGCGGTAAGTTGTACCTCTTTGGAACAGCTACGGCATTATTTTTTTTCAAACATTCTATCACGTCATCAGGATCCTGTAGTTGTTCGGGAGTGAAGTTCCAAGCCACTGGAGGTGAGAAGTTCTCTAGATACCTACTCATATTCTCCCACATGCCATGCCACCCATGACCATACTCTTGCGGAACCTGGGTCATATTCCTAAATTGTTTGTTAGCCTTAGACAAAATCGAAGCAATAATCCTAACAAATACCAATAGAAGTATTTTAACTACCCAAGGATGTTAAAGATACTGAGAAGTCATTGTAACAAGGGAGAAAACATCACAGAAGAAGGTAGCGAAGGTGCCATTCTGCATTTTCTCCACAAAAAACCTCAGAGGTAGAAGTATAATCGTTAATTGTCTCCATGTGATGGTACCCAAAGTACAGTAATGGCTTCAGTACAGAGCCCAAATACCAGATTAAGCTCAAGGTCAGTGTTTTAATAACAAATCACCCAGGCAAAACAGCACTAATCACTACAGAGCACAGCAAACTGAAAAAGCCAACACCCATCTTTAACAGTGTCGTGGTTTCAGCCCAGCCGGTATCAAAGGACCATTCAGCCGCTCCCTCACTCCTCCCCGCCCCTCTCCGGTGCAATGGGGAGGAGAATCAGAAAGGAGAAAAGAAAAAAAAACGGAATCTCATGGGCTGAGATAAGGACAATTTACTGGGACAACACAAAAAGAGAAGTTACAGCAACAACAACGGTACTAATAAAAGAATATACAAAACGAGTGATGTACAGTGCAACTGCTCACCACCCGGAACCCGATGCTCCACCACTTCCCACACCGAAAGCCGAGAGCGCACCCCCCAGCCCGCTCCCCATTTATATACTGAGCATGATGTCACATGGTATGGAATAGCTCCTTGGCTAGTTCAGGTCAGCTGTCCCGGCTGTGCCCCCCCTCCCAGGTTCCTGTGAAAATTAACTCTATCCCAGCTGAACCCAGGACAAACAGGTACAGCAAAAAAAAAGAGCTTGGTGCAGATCAGATAAACTAATATCAAGAACAGATGAATCAATGTCGTGACCCGCAACTGTTAACAGATATAAAACCCTTCTAAAATGCAGGGAAGGTACTACCTTGTGACCTTATTTAATGCCAAAGCCAATGTAAGGCAGGTATGTGGAGCATAGGGCTGAAGCAGACCTGTGCCCTTGCATGATGAAAACATGTGAGATGCAAAAAACTGAAAGGATAGACAAAACGAGCTTATTTTCCTGCAAGTTGGTTTTGTTCCCTGTTCTGCCACACTCAGCTCTCTCCTAGTCCCTAACAATTAAACTGAAGGGTATGCACTTCACTTCAGTGTTGCTTCTTTATTAAGGTAATCAGATGCTTATGCAGTGCAATCTTCTTGGTGGTGTTACATTTTAAAAGAAATCAAATCTGATTACAGCTGAAATATTAGGAATATAGAGTTGTGGTGTGTGACTATAGTAGATAAAGAACTTAAAGAATGTGCAGTACTGTACTTTTAGCTGATTATCGTTGGCTTATATTTTCTTTTAAGAAGCCAAGAAGATTTGCTTCTTGGAAACTCCCTACCTTTCCCATCTTGATAACAAACTGAAAGACCAATCATTGAAAAGGTTGGATTTCAAAAGAGAACATAGTATACATTTTTATGCAAACTAATATAGATAGTGATGAGAATCATACTGCGCAGAATCAGCTAAAAGAGGTCAAGAAGCGGACAAGTGAGGAAGACTATGAAAGACCACCAGAGGGCTTCTGAAGACCACCAGAGACCTTTGCTGCGCCTGCGTGAAGACACATATACATATGCTAATGATTTACTGGAAAGTTGATGATTATGTATAACATTTCCCAGAAACTTAATGAATATGTATAACAAGTGTGTATTTAATTGTATTGTTAGACGACAGGTGCACACGATAGGTGGAGCGATCCTCCATGTGCCCAGCGCTGCAATAAAGGAGTGCCTGCTTCTTAACTTCTCATTGCTGTTAAGGAGTTTTATTCCAGATTTCGGCAACAGTTTTGGCGACCCAGATGGGACCTTGCGAGTGAGACTGGACGAGATTGAGTGGTGATCGAACTCCAGCCGGCACCGAGGGATTCTCGGGGGGGAACCATCGCTCTTGACTCGCAAAGCTCCTCCCAACGTTCCCTGGAGAAAGGGTAAGGCACTTCTTCTTTGGAATTTGTTTGGATAGCCTGCCCGTAAGGCGCGGCGAAAGCTTCGCAGGGTTGGGGCTCAGAGGGTACCTGTTTGTGTAGAAGCCTAGGCGTCTGCCCGTAAGTCATAAGCGAAAGCTATTGCTGGGTTGGACATTTGTGTATTTGGGACAATTGTCATTTGCATTTGTTTGGTATTTGGTATTTGGTTTTTGGTTTTTGATATTTGGAACTTTGATAATTGATATTCGGTGCATTTGGTATTTGATATAAGTATAATGGCATTAGCCAAATTATTTAAGAGTAAGAGTATGGGAAATATAACTACTGATGAAAAGATACCGAAAACATCACCATTGGGATGTTTATTGGCACATTGGAGTGAATTACATGATGATTTACATAAAAGTCAAATGATTGAATATTGCAATCATTGGTGGCCTTTGTATGTTTTGGAAGATCAAGAAAAATGGCCAACAAATGGAACTTTAAGTTATAATACTATATTACAGTTAATGTTATTTTGTAGGAGAGAGGGTAAATGGAGTGAAGTGCCATATGTGGATCTGTTCTTTTATTTGAGGCAGAGAACGGATTGGCAAAAAGAATACAAGTTAATTAGTCGAGACAATTTGGTGATGACATTAACTTCAGAAAATAAGAAAACTAAGAGTTGTTGTTCAGCTTGTGATATTGGAAAGAGATACATTAAATGTACGGTACCAAAAGAAGATAAAATGGAACTAGAATTAGAAATAACCCCACCAAGGGAGGAGCAGGATCTCTCTCCCTCACATTCACGGGAAAGGAGTATTGAGTCAGGGAGAATAATTTATTGGATAGTACTGAAAAACAGATGGTAATAAAACTGGAAAAACACAAGCAGAGGCAACACTTATGAATGGAATGCTCTCTGGAACTTTGGAACAGAGTTTTCCTTCGGGAGATCCCCAGTGGGATCCAAATGACCCTGTACACAGGAGAAGGTTAACTCGATATCAAAAATAGGTATTGTATGAAATAAAACATGCAATGCCGAAAGCTTTGAATTGGTCTAAATTATATGAGATAAAGCAAGATAAAAATGAATCTCCCTCTGTGTTTTTGGAAAGATTGAAGGAAACCGCTAGAAAATATACTGATTTGAAATTGGAAACAGAAGCAGAACAACAACAATTGGCTTCGATTTTTATGGGGCAGTCAGCGCCTGATATAAGGCGAAAACTCCAAAAATTGGAGGGAGAGGATTCAAGAAATTTAAATAAAATGTTAGAAGCAGCATGGAAAGTCTATAATAATCGAGAAAAAGAAGAAGAGCAAAGAAAAGAAAAGAAAGAAAAGATTAGAGACAGTAGATTAATAGCTGTCTTAACAGGGAATGCAGCAAGAGGAAGAGGATGAGCTCGGGGAAGAGGAAGTTTTAGAAACTTTGGTAACCGGGAACCTAATGCACTTCTAGGAATGAATCAGTGTGCATATTGTAAGGAGGATGGATATTGGGAGAGGGATTGCCCTAAATTACAAACAAGTCAGCAAGAGGCTGCAAAAATGATGACTTTAAATGAATGAAGGGGACCGGAGGGGAACCCAGCTGAACCTCTGGTTACAATTAAGCTGGGAAATGATAAAGTTGAATTTTTAGTTGATACGGGAGCAGTATATTCTGTTTTGAATACTTATAAAGGGAAATTGGGAAATAAAACAGCTAACATAATTGGAGCGACTGGGAAACAGGAAAATAGACCATTCTTTCAACCCCTTGATTTAAAATTTGGAAATAAAGCAATTACACATGAATTTTTGTATGTGCCAGAATGTCCAATACCCCTGTTGGGTCGAGATTTGTTATCCAAATTGAATGCACAGATAGCTTTTGAGGGAGGAGAAATTCTTTTAAAGATACCAGAATCAAAGACAGGAGAAATATTGATGATACAAGAGAAGGTTAAGATTCAGGAGATGCCACAAGAAGTTGATGATGCTGTGATCCCTACAGTTTGGAACACAGAGATACCTGGAGAATCTAAAATGGCACAGCCTGTAAAAGTAGAACTGAAGGAAAATGTGAAACCAGTGAGATTAAAACAGTATCCAGTTAAACCTGAGGCTAGATTGGGAATCAAGAAATTAATTGATAAATTTTTGGAATATGGAATCTTAGAGGAGTGTGAATCTGAATATAATACTCCAATTTTACCAGTGAAAAAGCCATCAGGAGAATATAGATTAGTACAGGATCTAAGGGCAATAAATCAGATAGTGAAAGATATACATCCTGTAGTGGCCAATCCATATACACTTTTAACAGCTCTAGGGGAGAATCACCAGTGGTTTACAGTGCTTGATTTAAAAGATGCTTTCTTTTGTATACCCCTGGAAGAAGGAAGTCGAAAATTATTTGCTTTCGAGTGGGAAAATCCAAAAACAGGACGAAAAACACAATTGACATGGACAAGATTGCCGCAAGGATTCAAGAACAGTCCAACAATTTTTGGGAGCCAATTAGCAAAAGAACTTGAGATGTGGAAACGAGATGGTCCCAAACCTGGACATTTGCTCCTACAGTATGTAGACGACATATTGATAGCGACAGAAGAGACACCAGCGTGTATAAAGGTAACAATTGATCTTTTAAACTTTTTAGGGTTAAGCGGATACAAAGTCTCTAGAACTAAGGCCCAGATAGCAAAACAGACTGTGATATATCTGGGTTTTGAAATCTCACAAGGGCAAAGACAGTTAGGAACAGACCGCAAAGAAACAATTTGCAGTATCCCGGAGCCGAGAAATACCCACGAATTGAGAACCTTCTTGGGAATGACTGGGTGGTGTCGGCTATGGATAATGAACTATGGTCTGTTGGCTAAACCATTATATGAAGCTCTTAAAGGTCCACCATTTGAATGGGGTCCAGATCAGCAGAGAGCTTTCAAGAATCTAAAACAGGCCCTGATGACAGCACCAGCCCTGGGACTTCCGGATCTGACTAAAGACTTCCAGTTATTTGTACATGAGAAACAACACCTTGCACTGGGAGTGCTGACTCAGAAGATGGGAAGTTGGAAGCGACCGGTTGGATACTTTTCCAAACAATTGGACTTTGTAAGTAAAGGCTGGCCTGCTTGTTTGAGAGCAGTAGCAGCCACTGTGATGATAATACAGGAGGCCCGAAAATTGACTTTGGGAAGGATGATGGTGGTATATGTACCACATATGGTGATATCAGTGTTAGAGCAAAAGGGGGGCCATTGGCTCTCCCCAAGCAGAATGATGAAATATCAGGTAATTTTGATGGAGCAAGATGATGTACTTTTGAAAACCACTAATTTGACTAATCCTGCAGTCTTTTTGAGTTCTATACAGGAAGAAGGAAAACTGGAACATGATTGCCTGACTACCATTGAGTATGTATATTCCAGTCGAGAGGATCTGAAGGATGTACCTATGGACAATCCGGACTGGGAATTGTACACAGATGGTAGCAGTTTTGTTGAAAATGGAATCCGCTACGCAGGATATGCGGTAACAACTGAAAAATCAGTTATAGAAGCCAATGCTTTGCCAAGCACAACTTCAGCTCAGAAGGCGGAATTAGTGGCTTTGACAAGGGCTCTAGAATTGAGTGAAGAAAAGAAAGTGAATATTTGGACTGATTCGAAATATGCATTTGGTGTGGTCCATGTCCATGGGATTTTATGGAAGGAAAGAGGATTATTATCCTCTCAGGGGTCCAACATTAAATATAAAGAGGAGATTTTGCATTTATTACAAGCAGTTCGGAAACCAACTGCAGTAGCAATCATGCACTGTAAAGCACATCAATCAGGGAATACAAAAGAGATTGTAGGGAACAGATTAGCAGATAAATCAGCTAGAGAAGTAGCAAAAAGGAATGCCCTACAAATGGCATTAATTCCTACAAAAACTATTACATTACCAAAGGAACAAGGAGATTGTTGGTACAATTTCACTCTGACCAAACCAGTCTATGTGGTGTGCAATTGGCGATCTAATCCACCGATAGGAGAACTATCAGGCCTAACATTTAAATTCAAAATGAATACTGTAACTAGGCCTCTAGTGATGCTTGTTGCAGTAGTCACGCACAATGGCATAGATACCCTCTTCCCGCTAACTGACAAGGATGAAGTTATACCCTCTTTTACGGTGATACAAGGAGATAACATCACAATAAGATGTAGACTGATCACTGAATCTCACATTGAATCCACAAAAAGTTATGGGATTGGACCATATGGCCCTATTTTGTTGTGTAAAAATCAAAACCTAGACTGTTGGTTAAATTTGACTGCTGTATAATACTCTTATAAAGTCATGTGTGGGAAAAACAATACCAAATATTGGGGAGGATTTAAAATAGATGTTACAATATCTACTACCCAACCAATTGTTGTACTGAACCCAAAAATTTTTGAAATTGGACCATATGTGATCAGAAATACGGGCCTACAACAAATGTTGCTTAACCTGGCATGGTCTCTCAAACGGGTTGAATTGTCGATGCAGAACAATGTTTCAGACATTCGGCCAGCTTGCTCACCTTTCCTAAAGACTTCTTACGAGGGATGGACAACCTGGCTGCAAAAACGAACTCTTTCCATGAGAAGAACACGGAGAGACCTAACCGGTGTTTTGGGAACAGGATTGGGAGTTCTAAATAGCATCGACTCAGAAGTAATAATGAACAAGTTGGCTATTTCAATTAGTGATTTGGCTAAATTACAACAGCCTTTGCGATCTTCGTTATTGGCTTTGGGGACCAACCAGTGGCTGTTGTCCAATATATTACCAAAATGGGAAGAGGTAAATGTAAGGGACCACGAATTGATTACTGATGCACTTGGGGTGGTCCAAAATAACCTCTCTTTGGCTCTCAGTTGTATCCAGGCTCAAATATGGATGCAGTCGGTAGCCGCCTCAATTATAAGAGAAGGTGAAGAAGGCATTCTCCCTACTGAAATTCGGAAAATAATTTGGGACAGTGCCACTGATTTTGAGAAGGAACTCCAATCCTGGTGGAACCTGGTAAACTTTACTTATGATCCCATTACAAACACAGCTACAACTTTTGTACTTACTATATATAATGCTACCATATACCCAATTTATCCCATTATTGCGTTAGGGTTGAACCACAATGGAACTATACTCTATCCTTTTGAACATAGAGTATGGGCCTGAAAGGTGAATGAAAAATGGCAAACTGTTTATTTGGAATCTTGCATTGTACGGGAACAACAAGGATTTGTTTGTGAAGGTAATGCAATTGAGACACAAGATATTTGTTTAGATACTGAACAAAATATTTGCCATTTTGAGATTCATCCTAATGAAAACCCTGAAACAGTACTTATATATATTGGCAAAAGCTGTGTATGTTTGAGGACTGTTTGTGATTTTTTATCTGTAGACGAGGTAGTTGTAGAGACTAAAAATCATTCAAATTATTGTGTTTGCAATTTTACTAAGATTGTTGGACGTGACTTTTCCTATTCGGCCCCGGTCACGTCTCACCAACTTTTGCAATCTAATTACATGTTGATTCATGAATTATTACCTATACCCATCGGAATGAATCTCGCTTTGGTAAAACAGTTATTACAACACAAGGATCTGGTTGAGATTTTGGAAAAAATTAGGGAAAATGGACAGAAAACCTTAATAACTGTTCATCACAATGTGAAAGAAATACACCGAATTTTTGAAAGAGTGCAAAAAGATGCAGAACATAAATGGTGGGACACACTTTTCGGATGGTCACCTACTGCTACAGGCATCCTGAACAAGTTGTGTCACCCCATCGTGGTTCTTTTGATATTGGTTTTGATCAGTTTGACTCTGTCAGCAATATTATATATCCTAACCTGGAGAATGATGAATCGGCTAACACGTTTGACTCGTGAAACTTCTTTTAATCATATGATCGTCCAAGCTGTTGCAAAACAACAAAATGAACAAATAATCCCAGAGCCTCCTCCAACATATAGTAAGTGATCAGTAAAATTATAGTGAAAGTATTGAAATGATTTTCAAAACTTTCAAAGGGGGGAAATGTTACATTTTAAAAGAAATCAAATCTGATTACAGCTGAAATATTAGGAATATAGAGTTGTGGTGTGTGACTATAGTAGATAAAGAACTTAAAGAATGTGCAGTACTGTACTTTTAGCTGATTATCGTTGGCTTATATTTTCTTTTAAGAAGCCAAGAAGATTTGCTTCTTGGAAACTCCCTACCTTTCCCATCTTGATAACAAACTGAAAGACCAATCATTGAAAAGGTTGGATTTCAAAAGAGAACATAGTATACATTTTTATGCAAACTAATATAGATAGTGATGAGAATCATACTGCGCAGAATCAGCTAAAAGAGGTCAAGAAGCGGACAAGTGAGGAAGACTATGAAAGACCACCAGAGGGCTTCTGAAGACCACCAGAGACCTTTGCTGCGCCTGCGTGAAGACACATATACATATGCTAATGATTTACTGGAAAGTTGATGATTATGTATAACATTTCCCAGAAACTTAATGAATATGTATAACAAGTGTGTATTTAATTGTATCGTTAGACAAGACAGGTGCACACGATAGGTGGAGCGATCCTCCGTGTGCCCAGCGCTGCAATAAAGGAGTGCCTGCTTCTTAACTTCTCATTGCTGTTAAGGAGTTTTATTCCGGATTTCGGCAACAGTGGCATGGCCACAGGCAATGGGCAACCTGGAAAAATGTATTAAAGTAAAATCAGTGCTACCCATGATTAACCTCTGTTGAATTTGATCCCTCATCTGTCTGAGGGAAGTATGAAGCTCTGCAGCTCTTAGGGGTCATAATGCAGTACTTTTGAGAACAAAGGTGACCTAAGGAAGAGGCGGAGCCTTACAAAATGAAGTTATTTGTGTATGACCAAATCCCTGAGATTTTTGTATGCCAGCTCTGGCTGTCCAAGCATTGGGAGGACCAGGTATAAAGGATTTCAGATTGCGGCCACTCTACCCAAGGAGACACCACAGGCTTTCACCCACAGAGCAAGTCTGACATACAAAATCTGTGGGATCCTTGCAAGTTGTTGAAGTTAGAAAAAATCCCTTAGTGTGGAAGAGCAGTTCTGAGTACACAGCCAGCAGTGCTTATAGATGTAAATAAGAGCAGATTGATTAGGAAAAACATTATCGCTAGGAATGTAGCACCCAGGTATCAGCTATGAGGCAAACTGGGGGCAGCCACAGCTCTGACCACCCAAGTGGAGACTTTTACACTGACATTTCTTCCTTAAGGAAAAAAGCAAAAAACAAAAAAAAGGTGTGGTGAGCTGACCCACCCCCTTGCCATGTACACTGAATAAAAAAGGCCAATTAAATCCCTGCAGTAATTCATCTCTTGCGTATGCTAAAAAAAAAATAATAATCCCTCCAGACCACAGGGAGAAAGGGGAGATTAAGATAGCACTTGTTAAATTGAGTCTTCAGATTGAGTTTTGGAACCAAGAGCAAGAATTTCAGTGCACTGGTCTATTTTGTCAGCCTAGCAGGCAGGAGGCAGGCAGGGCATGTCTGAAGGCTCATAGCACTTGAAGACAGAGTCTTCTACGGTTTTGGAGGCTGAGCCAAAATACCTGTCCACCAGTCCTTTCATTCCCCATCTCTCAGCCCTGCCACCCCATCAGACCTGGTCAGGTTGAATGGGAACAGGAGCAATGGCACATTGGTTCCTAATGAGAAGCACAGTTATTTTCCCAAGCTGAAATTTGAATAGGAGGTGGTTGACTGCACCTTAGGTGTTTTCCAACTGAAACCAGCCTCTGGCTCCCTTTAGGTTTCTTTCTCTCATGTTTGTTTATGTACATGTGTGTGCTGCTCCCAGCAGTTTTCCTGGAGACAGCTCAATAAGGAGCACAAGGCCTGGCCTTCAAAGATGCAGATTTCCCTTGCAATCAAAAGACTACAGGGAAGTGTGGGAAAAAGTGGGGGGAAGTAGGGAAAGGGAGAGAAAAGGAAAGAGGATCCCCCACTGGTGACAGTGACCCTGGAAAAACCCTGTCAATGGGTGCCAGTATGTAATTTCACAAAAAGACTCTCTGCACTGGTGGTGAGGTGCATAGGCCGCTCCTATCACTGGGGCTTTGTGGCTCGCAGCTCTGCCGGGGGAGCCCGCTGCCGGTGCACCTCTGCAAAACAGCCCCCCAGCCCCCCCCTCCGAGAGAGGATGGCGCTGGCAATGCCCCGGGGCTCGGGGGCTTTGTACACGGCCGCAGCCTCGGGCGTTTGACGGATTGGATGGAAAGGTGCCCGGTGCCCGCGGGCTTGGCGGTCCCGGCGTGGTACGGGCCACAGTACCGGGAGAGACCTCCGAGCACGTCCCACGGCCGCCCCGGCAGCTCCGGCAATGCTGCCCGCAGCGCAGAAAGAGAAGGGGCAGCACCCCTCCGCGCCGCCCGGCGAGGTTGTTCCAGGCCCTTGCTCGCACGTTGAGTCTGATCCCATCTCGTCCCGTTCCCCCCTCCCTCGACTTTTTTTTTTTTTTCTTTTTTTTTTTTTAATGAACATACACCGGGCGCGCCTTAAAGCCGCACTCCTTCGCTGCCGCGCAGCAATTCCCCTTCTCGGAGGCAGCTTCCAAAGAACCTCCTCGGGCCAGGCGCGGAGCCGCGGCGGGCGAGTTTTTCTCTGTCCTCCGCGCGAGTGCGCTGGGATGTCTGCCCGGGCCGGAGCCGGGCGCGACGGGGCGCGGAGTGGAGCGTCCTCTGTGCTGTCCCCGCTTCCCACGGCTCCTCCGCAGTGAGCCGCGCTGGGGGCCAGTGCGCGCAGCTCCGAGGCTGGACGAGAATGCGCGCAGTTGTAACGGCAGCAATTAATGGCTGATTCACAATGAACAGAGATGGGGAGGAACAGTGCCAAAAAAGTAAACAATCATGTATAGTTTAAGAAGTGTTTAGCGTGGCCAGGCAGGCTGTGTTTCATGAATTTTTACACTAAAACATATTAAAATTGGCTATCCTCCGGTTTCAGTTTTAAAGAATGATCCCTAAGTTGAAACAGGCTAGCTACTGTGAGGTTTTAAATCCCTCAAGTTGTTGCAAATATTTTGATAAAGAAATTAAAATTTGATTATATAAAAGAGTTTGGTTTGATTAAGAAGTAGAAAATTGTGAAGCATAGGTATGGGAGTGTTAAGTTTGAAATGTAGTCATAGGAACTTAGGAACTTTAGAAAATGTACTACATGTAACCATAAGAATTCAAGTATTGTCTAAAATCATTTAACCACAGAAACTTTGACAAAGATTTGTTGATTTGTAGTGTTTTGTTTTAAGAAACTAAGGAAACCGTTATGGACACCAGTTTGCTGCTTGGAAACCCCTTACCCTTCCCACCTCGATCTAATTATCGAGGATTCCAATCAGTAGAGTTAAGTGAGATTAACCAATGATTGTTTTAACATAAGAATATTAATAAGATGATGTGACTGAAGGACCAATTATTAGAAAGGTTAAATTTAAGAATAGACATAGTATGCATTTTTATGTAAATTAATATAGATGATGGTGAGAATCGTACTGCGCAGAATCACCTAAGAGAGGTCAAGAAGCGGACAAGTGAGGAAGACTATGGAAGACCACCAGAGGGCTTCTGAAGACCACCAGAGACCTTCACTGCGCCTGCGTGAAGGACATTTACATATGCTGATGATTTATCGGAAAGTTAATGATTATGTATAACATTTTCCAGAAATTTAGTGAATATGTATAACAGGTGTGTATTTAACCTGCACAGTTAGACTAGACAGGTGCACACGATAGGTGGAGCGATCCCCCGTGTGCCCAGTGCTGCAATAAAGGAGTGCCTGCTTCTTAACTTCTCATTGCTGTTAAGGAGTTTTATTCCGGATTTCGGTAACAAAGTCATAAGCTTCCACTGTGTTTTTCTAAAAGTGGACAGGTTGTTTATATTGCAAGGAACTAAGTCACCTCTTTAGTTAAAAAATAAAGTCAGAGTGAGAAAAATCTGGCACTTCCTACCGCAGTATTCACGACCCTGTCATTATTTCTGCAAGCCTGGAAATTCAGCTTGGACCTCCCAGTATTTGTTGCAGCTTGAGGCCAAGGTACCCCTAAATGGATTTTCTTTTAAGGGCTTTAGAAATTGTTTAATGCTGCTTTCCTCCCGTTTCCCCCCTCTTTTTTAAAAGAAAAAAAAATCTATATATGGATCGCGAGAAAGTTCTGGGCATGTATTTGTCTAAAAGCATCCCGAACGAAAAAAAATCTTGAAAAGAAAATGAAGAAGAAAGGAGGGGAGACATTCCTTAATGGAAGTATTGCATGCAAAGAAGGATGGATCTCTTTAAGGCTCCCCCTGAAGCTGGCGATGCACAAGGGTTGCCTGCCTGGGTGGTCTCTCTACTTTGATGAGCTGTTGCTAAGCAGCTAAAAATAGTCATGTTTGCTGAGTAATTTCTACCCTCCTCCAGACAATCCGCCTGGTAGAAACCTAAGCCATCTGACAGCCCCAGGGGTGGGCTTTCAGCTCTTTTTTTCCTCCCTTTCTCTCTCTCCCTTCCCCTTCCGCCCCTCCTCTTTATCCAAATGGAGAGAGTCCTTTTTTTTCTTCTTCACCTCATCTTTTGAGCTGAGGGGCTCCAGCTCGGTCCTGCCGCACACACGCCGGGGAAGAGCGGCAGGCAGCCGCCTGCCCGTCGCCGCGGGGCAGAGCGCGGAGCCTCGCCGGCCCCGCGGCTCGCGGGTAGCACCCCGGCGCTGAGGCAGTATGGTGCAGCGCGGCGAGACAGCGCAGCAGCAGCCGCAGCCCGTCGTGCCGCTGCTGCGCCGCCGCCGCTGAGCGCCGCCGCAGACAGCGGCTTCCCGGAGGCAGCGGCGGCAGGAGGAAGCGTTTTCAACGGGAGCGGAGGAAAGCGCGGCGGCAACCGGGACGGGGGCGGGGGGGCAGGAGTCGCGCCTGCCCGCCCACCCACCCTCCCTGGGTGTGGGGAGCAGCCGCCAGCACCTCGGGGACCGCACGCGATGTGGCAATGGGAGGCGCGGGGTGCGACTCGGCAGGAGCGGCCCCGGCGGCAGCCACCGCCCAACGCTCCGCGTGAAGCGGCAGCGCAGCGGCGGCAGCAGCAGCAGCCCGCGGTCTGCAGCGCCGCCGGCCCCCCGCGGGCCCCGCCGCGCTCCGCGGGCCACTACCGGGCTTCGGGCCCCGCAGCAGCGGCGGCAGCAGTAACACCAAAGGCAACTCCCTCACCCCGCCGGCAGCGGCGGCAACATGGCCTCAGCCGTTAACGAGTTGGAGCCGGAGGCGAGCAGCGGTGCGGGGGGCGGTGGCGGCCACCCAGCCCGGGCGGCGAGGGGCGATAGCGGGAGGCGGCGAAGGACCGGAGGGAACCAGCGCGCCGCAGCGCCCGACCGGGAGTATCTGCAGCGACCAAGCTATTACGATGCGGCTTTCGCCTTGGAGCAGATCTCAAAGGTGCATTCAATCTCTCAGACTTTTTTCAGAGATATAGATACGTGCTAGCACTCTTATTATGGGGGAGGGGTTTTCTCGTGGGGGGTGGAAGGAGGACATGGAAATGAAACAGCCACCAATAAAATGCTGGGAAAAAGAGAGGGACGTCTGTGACTTTAGTGCGGGAGAGAGCGCTCTCCTTCCTTTCCTTCTTGCATATGCTTTCCCTGGTGCGTGTTTGTGCTGCGGAGCGCTCCTCTAGTTAAATTTCCTGGAGGCAGTTTCACCTCCCTCCCGACCTCCCCCGGGTAGTTTGTGGCCCGCTCTCGCTTTTCCTCCGCTTCCTTTGCTTCTCTCTATTCCCTTGTAGCACTCCGCAACTTCATTAACACCGGTCTCTAACCGGAAAAGGGGAGAAAATGAGCGGCTGCTTTCTTGGCAAAAAGTTGTGCTTTTGCGAAGTTCTCCACCGAGTGACGAAAACGCGACTACCCTCAGAGAGGGGTTCTCATAGCAGAGAAAGTTTGTAACGTTTAACCCAGTGTTCGGAGGAAAAGTGAAACTTGTAAATAAATTACTACCTTAAATCTTCTGAGCCGGTCGTACTGAATCCCCCCGGTTCACTGGCTTTATTGTTAGCGTGGAAACGCCGGAGGTGCAGGAGCGCGCTGGAAGCCCGACTCGGGGAGGGGAAGGGGAACGGTCCCAACCGCTAACGTCTGCGAACCAAAGAATGTTCAAAATAAACAACCTCGAGAGACAATGCCTTTCTGCAAAGAGCATTTCATTTCATGGAGCGGATTTCTAGACTTTGTAAAAAGGGGAAAGGCAAAAAAAATCCATGTGGCTGCCCTCTTCCGTTCACAAATATTGTCGTAATTTACAGATGGCTGCTCTGCTTCCTAATTAAGATCGCACAGTGTCTCCAAACTCTATGGAAATTAATTTCTTATGATCTTACAGCACTGCTCACCACGTGGATCATGCATTTACTACAAAGTTGTGCTAAGGGCTGGGAATGGGAGAAATGGCAACAAATTCCTACAAAGTAGTTTTCCTTCACCATCAATATCCCCACCACTCCCTGCCATCAGCCCTTTAGAGGTCTAATGAGAACAGGAAAGGGGACTTTTTTTTTCTTGACATGCCTGTTGAGATTCATTGACATAGGTTATTTATCCCCTAGAGCCATGAATCTTGCCAGCATGAATGAGTGTGTTGCAACCTGAACTGGTAGGGGTGACTTGAGTGCAAGACAGTATGGGCAGCTTAGGCAGGGAGCAGGCACACATACACAGTCTTGTTTATATGGATTTCAAGCAGTGATGGAATCCCAAACCTGTGTGGTGGTTTAGCAATAGAATGGTTACCAGCAGGTATGCATCTTGGCCTACAGGAATATTTAATGGTGGTTGCAAGCTGCTCAGCTGAGCCATGGGGTGAAGGTCCTTCACGAAGGACAGCATTACTGTCCTTACTCCAAGGGACACTGTGAGGATATGAGCATTTATGTATAAATAACTGTTCTGCTTCTGTTAGTGCTTGGAGGGGGGCTTTCCCCATATGCCCTCTTGGAATAAGTGTGCCTTGCCTTTGTCAGTGTCTGCCCCAGCCTTTTAACTACTAACCTTTCCTTGCCTTGTAGGGGAAAGCTACTGGAAGAAAAGCACCACTGTGGCTGAGAGCAAAGTTTCAGAGACTGTTATTTAAACTGGGCTGTTACATTCAAAAAAACTGTGGAAAGTTTTTGGTTGTTGGCCTTCTCATATTTGGGGCTTTTGCTGTAGGATTAAGGGCAGCAAATCTTGAAACCAACGTGGAGGAGCTGTGGGTGGAAGGTAAGTCCGAGATCCCCTTTTTTCTGATGCCATCCCTCCCCACATTGCCCCTTCCACCTCAGAAGCTGGATAAAAAGAGCTTGAGACTCTGAGTGTGTGCATGCATGTGTGTGTGTCTATACATATGTATATAATAGACCTTCTTCAGGCTGAGGAGGGCCTGCTGACTGTTTGGGGGCTGGGCTGGCAGCCAGGGGAAGCCTACAAAGCGCTGGCTGTGCCCAGCGCTGTGGTGTTTTGCGGGGCTCTGTGAGGCTGGTGAACACGAGAGAGTGTGTATAGGTTGGGAAGGGGTGGGCAGCAGGGCACGTGGCTCCAGGCGGCGCGTACCACTTCACCACCCACGGAGGGCTGCAGGACAGTGGGCTGTGCACTCTGGGTGAGTGCCTGGCCTTGTTGCGCCCAGCCATATCGCTTGTCCACACTCCAACCCCTTTCTCCAGACAGGAGGGCTGCTGGCAGCGGTGTCTTTCTGGCCCCACTGCCAGAGACGGGAGGCTGCACTGCAAGGAGGCCTCCCCTTCACCATTTTGGGAGTGCATGTGCTCGTGGCAGGCCATGAGGAGCATGGCCTAGAGGGGTGTGTGCCTGTGTGTGGTCCTGGGTTTTTTGACAGCTTTCAACTGTGGGGGAGAAACATTTGTTTTAAGGTTAAAAAAAAAAAAAAAAAAAAGACTGCTGAAGTGAAGCCTGGCCTGGCCAGCCCAGAGGCTGTGGCTGGGCAGCTGGGTGTGGGGTGGCCGTGGGCACTGCCCTAGGCCAGAGGGGAATATGTCCTCCAAAACCAGCCAAAACGCTCACCCGTGTTGCCTTTGTGTTGGTAAGCACCAGCGTCGGAAGGTTGCTTTGGTAAAGGAGAAAAAATTGTATTGGGAGGCTAGGGGTTTGTGTGCTTCCTTTAGAAATAGCCCCACCCCAGCATGCAGGCGGGGGAATGTGGAGTGGCTGCTTCCCTTGAGGGCCTGGACACAGTCAGCATCACAGCCCTCCTGCCCAGGGGCCTACTCAGGGTTGCTCTAGTCTGAGGCATCTACTCCAGGTTGTAATTTTTTCTTTTCAGGGAGAAAATATTATTTACTTAGCATCAGATTTCCCCTTTAGCTGTGTTGATGTAAAACCAGACTGACTTTGTTGACAGTGGTAGTTACTCTGGATTTATGTCAAAGTAGCTTGCAGCAGAATTTGGCTTATAAAAGTTAATACAGAAAACTGCATAAGTAATCATTAGTAAATACCTCTGTGTGTGTTGAGAATTTAGTGCTAAGTGCAAACAAAGTTACCAGCTATCGTAAAGATGGTCTGTCTTGCCTGGCTAGCTCAGTCTGTAGTGCATAGGACTCAATCTCAGGGTTGTGGGTTCAAGCCCCATGTTGGGTGCCAAAAAGGACTGGTGGGTTGACCCTGACTGGAGGCCAGGTGCCCACCAAAGCCACTCTGTCACTCCCCCTCTTCAACTGGACAGGGGAGAGAAAATATAACAAAAGGCTCATTTAATAAAGCAAAAGCAAAGATCACGTGCGAAAGCAAAGGAAAACAAAAGATTTTATTCTCTACTTCCCATCAGCAGGCGATGTCTGGCCACTTCCTGGGAAGCAGGGCTTCAGTACTCATAGCGGTTGCTCTGGAAGACAAATGTAAATAACGAATGCCCCCATTTCTTCCTCCCTTTACTTAGCTTTTATTGCTGAGCTGACTTCATATGGTATGGAATATCTCTTTGGTCAGTTTGGGTCAGCTGTCCTGGCTATGTCCCCTCCCAAGATCTTGCCCAGCCCCAGCCTGCCAGTGAGGGGGTGGGAAATGTTGGAGAGACAGCCTTGATGCTGTGGGAACACTGCTCAGCAGTAGCCAAAACACTGGTGTGTTATCAATACCTTTCTAGCTACCAATACAGAGCACAGCACTACAAGGGCTGCTATGGGGAGAATTAACTCCATCTCAGCCAGACCCAATACATATGTGGATGAGTTATAGCATATAGGACCAGATTTTATCTTTGCAGATGACAGCCATATTGGTGTCAGGATGAAGTTCATGGATCATTTAGTGAGTATTGTTCTTTCTATTTTGAAAAATAATGTGCTACTAATTGAACTTTTTTGGTACATGTAGTTGAGGAGCCCAAAATACAATGAAATCAGCCCCCACAGCCCAGAAAAATAGAGCAGGCACTGCAGGATCCCACCCATAGGCAGAGATGTACATTCAGAATCTGTTCTGGTCATTAGGTGCTGTGCACCTTAATTACTAATGCAAACAGTTGTGAACATTTTTTTTTCCTCGACATTTTTTTCTTAATTCCTTGTGAGATTGTTGTGGCAAAGTTTCTTTTGTCAATTTTTGCTATTACTTTTTTGTCTCTGCCTTTTTATAAGTGTTTGTTAAATAATGTTTGATTGCAGTCCCATCTAGCGCTCGTCCCTGAGGTTTATTATCCTGATATTACTGGGGTTCACTTACTAGGAAGGGTAGTCCCATCTTATGCCACCTGCTTCTCCGGACAGTTTAATAAAAGAAACTGCTTGCTGACAACACCTGTGTGACTGGCCCAGCAGTAAAAATGCAGTTCTCAAGGAAAAATCACAGAATGGTTAAGGTTGGAAGGGATCTCTGCAGGTCATATGGTCCAACTACCCCTGCTCAAGCAGGGCCACCTAGAGCCAGTTGCCCATGACCATGTCCAGATGACTTTTGAATATCTCCAAGAAGGGAGATTCCACAAACTCTCTGGGCAACCTGTTCCAGTGCTCAGTCACCCTCACAGTGAAAACGGGGTTTTCTTTATGTTCAGACAGAACCTCCTGTGTTTCCGTTTGTGCTCATTGCCTCTTCTCCTGTCACTGGGCACCACTGAAAAGAGCCTGGCTCTGTCGTCTTTGCACCCTCTCTTCAGGTATTTATATACATTGATGAGATCCCCTCCTGAGCCTTCTCTTCTCCAGGCTAAACAGTCCCATCTCTCTCGGTCTTTCCTCATACGTGAGATGCTCCAGTCAATCCCTTAATCATCTTCATGGCCCTTTGCTGAACTCTCTCCAGTATGTCCATGTCTCTTGTACTGGGGAGCCCAGAACTGGACACAGTACTCCAGGTGTGGCCTCACCAGTGCTGAATAAAGGGGAAGGGTTGCCTCCATTGACCTGCAGTTGGAACCTGCTGTGTACAACACAGGGCAATCCATGATCTCCTACAGAGGTCACCCCTGCAGCACACCCCACCACCCCCCTCACCAAACCCCTGCCAATTATTTTGATGCAGCTATTACATTCTAAATCACTGATAGGTCTCTGTCAAGTTCCATCTTGACAGATATCCACATCACTGCTCAGGGTTGATGCTCATTGCTGAAAAGCTCATGCATCAAAAGAATAACTTAAGTATTTAAAATTCCTCTTTCATCTTTAAGAGTTTTAACTCAGTGAAACTCTAGTTTAGTCTAGAACAGTGCGACTGTTTTTCAGTCACTGAGAAGGTAAAGGGTGAAACCTGAACTCATTGAAAGCAGTGGCAGAACTTGGAATTACTTTAGTGTAGCCAGGCTTTCACCCAGCATTTGTACAAAACTGTACCAGACTAATACATGACAAGTGCCCCCACTCTGCCTATTATGGGAAGGGCAAGAGGAGGATCTTGTTCTGTAGGACTGGCACTCCCCCAAGTTGTAAGAACACAGTTCCTTTTGCCTTTCAAACTTCAGAGGAGTTGAATTTACTCGAGGCTCCAGAAAATTAATCTTCATTATTATTTCCAAACTTATCACGCTGTGGCTAATGTCTGTGCCACAATGTGCACTATAAATCTGTGTTTGGAAGGGTCTGTTTCCTTTTCTGTTGGAACAGAACATGTATGCTTAGACAGGGCACTGCCCTGGTTGCACCATTCCTTTCTTCCTTTCTCCTGAGCTTTGAGTGAATGCCTGCACCCTGGGGATTTTGCTGGTTATGAACAGATTGAGATGGGCATTTTTGTAGTACCAGAGAGCTTGGAGATTTTGGTGCATAAATCCAGGAGTGAAACAGAACAGTTGAAAGCCACATTACTTTCTTGTTCCCTATGCCACTGCTGTTGAGCAGGAACAGAGGGAATGTAGGTAAGCAGTAGGGCTGGCTCAGCAGTAGGGCAGGCTGCTGCTGGAGTTGTGGCACCATGTGGAGATATTGATGAGTGGTTTGAGGTCTGCTAGTTCCTATTACTTGTTAAGTGGACTCTTTTGTAGAGAATAGGCCTTCCTTTCTCATTATTCCTCAGCAGACACTGGGTTCAGACAAGAGTGAACTCTAAAAGCCATGGACACTCAAACTTACTTTTAACAGAGAATGCATTAAGGAAAACTCCTCATCCGGACTCCATCTATTTTCATGATTTATTTTTTCTGTGGGAAGGGATGGTCCAACAACTGTTACTAAATAGTATTTGTGGTGGCTCCTCAGAAAGGTAGTAATATGCAGAGTGTATGCACGTGTCCTGGTTTCGGCTGGGATAGAGTTAATTTTCTTTCTAGTAGCTGGTATAGTGTTATGTTTTGGGTTCAGTATGAGAAGAATGTCATAACACACTGATGTTTTCAGTTGTTGCTAAGTAGTGTTTAGTCTCAAGTCAAGGATTTTTCAGCTTCTGATGCCCAGCCAGCAAGAAGGCTGGAGGGGCACAAGAAGTTGGGAGGGCACACAGCCAGGGCAGCTGACCCAAAGTGGCCAACAGGGTATTCCATACCATGTGACATCATGCCTAGTATATTAACTGGGGGGCAGATCACCGCTCGGGACCTAACTGGGCATCGGTCAGTGAGTGGTGAGCAATTGCATTGTTCATCACTTGTTTTGTATATTCCAGTTCTTTTATTATTATTGTCATTTTATCATTGTTGTTATTATCATTATTAGTTTCTTCTTTTCTGTTCTATTAAACTGTTCTTATCTCAACCCACAAGTTTTACTTTTTTTTCCCCCGATTCTCTCCCCCATCCCACAGGGTGGGGGGAAGTGAGTGAGCAGCTGCGTGGTGCCTAGTTGCTGGCTGGGGTTAAACCACGACAGCATGTAACAGTTTTTGACCACTCAACAAATTTAAAGGATATTACATGCAAGTGAATGTTTCAGTTATGTATAACTGTTAGGAGGCTCCAAATTATGACAGCTTCCAGGTGTATAAACTGACTGATTGCTTTGTTTAGATTATGCTCCACAGCAGATGCTTAGATTAGTGCTGGCTGGAGAAAGCTATGGGAGATTTGTCTGGTTTCCACAATGCCATGTTTATATTTCATTTGGATTTCTCCTTCAAAGATGACCTCCCTATGACCTGTTGGAATTGTGTCACTGGGATGCTAATTTTACCGTGTCTGTGACTGCTTTCCTTTTGGTGTCTAATGGAATATGTTCTCATCTTGATACTCGTGGATTTTTATGCATGACTCTCGTTAACATAACAGTGAATTATGCACTTCAACCTATGAGCAGTCAGGTAAAACTGTGCTTGCAAAGTTTTCTGCCCCACAGCTAGCTATTTAAGAATATTCTGATTGGTTAAAATACTGTTTTGGTTATAGACCTTGCAGTACTGTTCTTTGTCAGGCTTTTTCCCCTGTGTATAGAATTAAGTTCAGTCTTCCAGCCTTTGCACAGTGTTTTTTCTCTCCAAAGATGATGATGTGGCTATACATGGTCCTAGTTGCTCTTTTTGGAGTTCAGTAGGAGCTAAAGTGCAGAATTTTACTGAGCAGTTCATTATTCTTTGTCTACCCCATGTGTCTACCCTACAGTTGTATATATTTTCTTAATCTTCCTTATTTATCTTCAGTATGCCTTTGCTTCTCTTCATTTCTCTAATCACTCCAGTTTTGTACTATGTAGGAAGTCTTTCCCTATTTGTGATTGTTAGTAACTCTATCTGGGAAAACTTGAAGAAGCCAGTAAAATTCCTTAATGGCTAAGTGACAGTTCTACAGTAAGGAGTGTAGTCTCCTGTCAGAGTTTAGAAAGATATAGATACACAACATCCGCTATTACTGGTAGAAACTATGAGTTTCTACTGTTGATGCTTTACTGAGGGAGCAGATTTCTGAGATGGTGCCTCACAAGAGAAAACTCAGTGCTATGGAGTATGATTTGGAGTCTCCATCCTTGGAGATATTAAAAACCTGACTGGACACAGTCCTGGACAACCCGCTCTAGCTGATCCTGCTTGAGCATGGGGGTTGGACTAGATGATCTCACGAGGTCCCTTCCAACCTAAATGATTCTGTGATTTCTGTGTACTGAAAATGCATAGTATCTTATAATAGCCACTTTATTTCTCTGCCCATGAATCAAGAGGGAGAACAAGAAAATGTTTGGCTCCTGTTTTGCATGATCTGTGCTATTTATTTTTCTATTTACAGTATGCTAAATATGAACAATGAATGCCAGATGTTCATCCTTGTTGTTCATCCAGTGATGTTGGCTTGTAATTTGACCCATTGTGTATTGTAGGGTCTTACTAGGAATAGGTGGAATGGAATTACAAGGAATAACTTTGAATTCAGAATTTAAAAAAAAAAAGTTCTTATTCTTCTTAGCTGTATAAACTTATTTTTTTTCTTTAACAGGAAGGTTTGATAACCATAAATACAATTTACTTGCCTTTTTTTTCCTGTTATTTTTATTCAGCATCACCTCAGTTGCTGTAAACATCCTGAATTTGCAAAAATAGCAGTTTTCTGAGGTAAAAAGCCCTTTATAGAAACTGCTGACCATATATATATTTTCATGTATGGGAAGATTTTAATTTTGTTGTTTAGAATTAATGTCTTGGCTTTAACTTCTGCATGGTTTAGTGGGCATGGATGATGGTTGGACTCGATGATCTTGAAGGTCTTTTCCAACCTAAATGTTTCTATGATTCTATGAGAGGAAATGGCCTCAAGTTGCGGCAGGGGAGGTTTAGATTGGATATTAGGAAAAATTTCTTCACTGAAAGGGTTGTCAGGCATTGGAACAGGCTGCCCAGGGAAGTGGTTGAGTCACCATCCCTGGAGGTATTAAAAAAGCGCGTAGACAAGGCACTTCAGAACATGGTTTAGTGGGCATGGTTGATGGTTGGACTTGATCTTAAAAGTCTTTTCCAACCTAAATGATTCTATGATTCTATGCTTCTATGATTGTTTATTTTGAAAACTTAGTTGTTGCAGTCCTTGAGCAAAATATGAAGTAAGGGAATGAGGAAAAACATAACCTGACTCCTTCTACAAAGATGCTGTTCCTTTAGAGAATTGTACAGAACTTCATTCCAGTTTCAAATATGCAAGTCTTCATTGTATATTTGAAACATCTGTATATTGCTCATGCGCAAGAAAAAGCTGATATTTTAAGGCACATGTGCATTGTTGTGCACCCATATACCTGAAGCTGGAACTGAGCCCTTGAACTATAATATGGTCTTCATTTATTAACAATAAGATAGATTAAAAGAAACAGCCTTCTCTTGTTTACTAGTCCAATGCATTTCTACTTTTCAGTCAGTAACTGAAAGCTAAGTGCAACAAAGTAGAAATGAGCACTGTTAAGTCAACTTGTATGATTCCACTCACCCCCCAGAATCATTACTTACGGGCTTCTGGCCTCTAGCTCAGGAATCCTGCCCAAAAGTGCCAGATGTCAAGTATTGCAATGTAGTGTTCTGTGCCATGAGATCAAGGTGGTCCATCTATTTAAAAAAAAAAAAAAGGGGAAAATCCACACACTGAAATAGGCACAGTAGTTGTAGTGTTATTTGTGTGTTTGGCTGCACAGCCAGTATTTTGGAGCTGAAAGAGTGAAAATAAATTAGTGCTTTGAACTGGCAGATAATAATAACTGAAACAGATGCTAGAAATCAAGATATGGCTTGGCTGAGTCTGCTTAATTTAGTGAAACAGGGTTATAATATGTAAAATATTAGAGAAAAGTAAAGACCTTGGATGTGTGCAGAGGGGAAAGGGGTTATAGGAAGTTATTTGTATGTGATAAATTATATTTAAATAGCTACAGGAATGTAATCCCAATGCAGATCTGAGTGTAGTCTCCTTAGTGAGATAGCCAGAATAAAATAAGCTTTAGGAACTCATTTAACCTCTCCCTTCCTGCTGACACTAAACTATGATAATATAAAAAACCCACCCATTGCAACTTCACATTTTTCTTTGTAAGTTACCTTTTCTATAATGGCAAAAAGAGTACAGTTATTTAAAAGAGATATTTTCCTGTACTAGTTTTCCTGGAGGGTGTTTCTTGTGCGTTTCTGTTGTTTGATTGTCCACTTGGGCCTGACTGTGATTTCATTTACACTGGTCTTATTCTACTGACTTCTTGAGGGGAAGTTATTCCTCATACTCAGAAAAGAAGCCCTTGCTATTTAGAAACTGATGCTGTTTAAATGGTAAATAATAGAAAATATGATACTCTAGTGCAAGTTATTAAGACCATGAATAAAAATAAAACTAAAATGTGTTTATTATGACTTTCAACTGTAGATAAAAGCTAGCAACTCGAGAGAATTGTGATCAGGCCTAAATATCTATCTAGCTAGCTCTTTCTAGAGATTTGGGGAAATAGGATGACCTTTTTTATTCCTTTTTTTTTTTTTTAAATAAGCTACAGTTTCACATGGCTGGCAAAAGAAATCTTTCCCCCTTTTTTTGTTTCCCACACCAATTGATTTATCATTTTGCTTGCAAGCAGACTTAGAATGTTAGGGCAGGAACACACTCACTTTTTTTCTCGTAACCTTTTTGTTGAGGACAGAAACCAGTTGACTTGAATAAATTTTTCTGTGGTCTGAATGAAGCCAGCAGCGTGGAAAAATCTTGCCATTCAGATCCATCTGAATGTACATTTCAGCCACACAGTAAGCTGTATTGGTAGGCAGTGGACTGCTAAACACAACCATTTTTTGCAGCAGAGCGTTAGACAGGTGATTAGCATAATTAGCACAGAGTAGGCTATACATATGGTAATGTTAAGCGTGTAAATGCTAGCTGCAGTGTAAAATTTATGTCAGGGGTCAACAGAGCTGTGTGAAAGTATTGTGTTACAGCTGCAGGTCAAAGCCTCCATTGCTTTACCTCCTTTTCTCATGTTGGTGAATGTGTTAAACCGAAGAGAAAGACAGGCAGAAATATAACAGATAAGGCTTTTCACAGAACTGGACTGTTCAATCAAGAGGGACTGCTCTTAAAAAAAAAAAAAAAAGAAAAAAGCCCCAAAACTACACACACATGCAAAACAAAAGTTCCCCTCTTTCACTATAGATTTTGTTTTGCATCATGCAGGCTACAAATGTGTTGCTGTCTTTGCATGATGCCCTTATGATGGGGGGAGGGGTATGTTTGGGGAGAAAGGTGAGAGTTTGGTAATTGTGCTTTAAGGAACAAAAACAAACAAAAAATTGAATTCTGCTTCTCCTTTCTGCATTCCAGCCCACAACTTATTTTTTTGTCTCTGTTACTTATTGCACTTAGGGTCTAAGAATTAAATAGCCTTGAAGGTAACAGCATTATATGTAATAAAATCTCAAAAGTGCAACAATCTTCAAGTTGCATGACTGGTTTTAGAATAAGTGCTAAAAGTTCCTCTGTGGTTTTGTGTGCGGGTTGCTACACTTATTCCCCAGGTTCCTCCTAAACCACTAATTTTTTTATAAATTGAAAATTACTAATAAAGATTTCTTGTTTTAAAGTAATACAGCTTTGAAGTGTACACATCTTTTTAAACAGCTGATGGGGAAATCTGTAAATTTCTTTGTTGCCATAAACTGTTCATTCATATATTTCACATTTGCAACTTTTTTCTTTTGTATTGTTTTGTAGTCAGCTATAAGGAGTGGTGGTGTTGACAGAATATAGTTCCCACCACACTGACCTTGTGATGAAACTTCTTCACAGCCACAGGGAGTCCTTCTGAATCAACCCCTAATCCAGCTAATCCTGATCGCAACAAAATCATGAAAGTGGTTCCTGGTGATGTGTGTTTCCCTGCACAGATGCGGAGAGAAGGAAGCGTTAGAAATAAATCAATCCAAAGTGATGTTCTTCACAGGCTGGGGGAGCCTGTGTGTGAAGCTGGGGGCTTCCATTGTGTTTTGCCCCATGCGGCTTCAAGTGGAAAGACAATGAAAGGAGGGCTCGCTGTATAATGGTGAAAATAGTGCTCAGTGCTGAGAGGTGATGTCAACTCCACAGAAAATGAGAGAAGGGAGCTGGGGTTAATGTTATGCAACAAGCTGAATGCACTGATAGAAACCATATATTGCAAGCACTGACACTGTCTTTATGTGGTTTTTAGGAAGTCTTAACTAATTGTACAGAAATCGGTTTAATAAAATCTCTGGTATTTTATGTATACTTGCTACAGCAGGGGCATTTTTCCTCCTATTTCTAGAGATTCTAATAATTTTGGGTTTAAAGGGAGAATAGATAATTTTTGCAATGTGGTAGGATTGGTAGTGAAGTAAAATTATCTGAATGATGAGGCTAGCCAAAAGTAGAAAGTAAAGATTGTTTTGTGGGGTTTGTTCATTCATTCGTTTAACTTTCTTTTCCAGTTCTTTGTGTTTTAGAACTTAGACATATGGTCACACTCTCAGTATATCTGATAGGAATCTCTAATTACATTCATACACAAAGTCAAATGTGCTCTTTACTGCTTGGTGTGAATAGCAATCAAACTAAGAGAAATGGGCCTCTTGACAGATGCAGCACTGTCTTGGGAGCTGGTGGCCAGTAAGAAATATTGAGATGGGGGAGTGTGACAGGCAGCAGGTTCAGTGCTGGGGGGAGCAGTGACCTGACCTGACTGCGTCCAACAGTGAGAGCAGTTTTGCTTCAGTGCAAAGCCATTCAGAAGGAAGCTGCTTAGGCAACAACGGATGGTACAGCAAGCAGCTAGTAGGGAATACTTGGAAGAAACTGCACCCTGTTTCATAACATGTTCATTCCTTTCATTTTTCTATATGTTAGTTTTGCTGTCTCCTAAAAGCATCATTTTGGAAATGGTATCCCCTAAAAGGTTCTGGATAAAGAATTTGTCTTGACTGTTTTCTGTTCCGTTAAAAATTTGTATTCAGATTTTGTGCTACTCCATATACAGATTAAATTTGTGCCATCCCAGGAGTACAGATGAAAAGGCTTAAAAATGCTGCTTTCAATCACACAGGAAAACAATTACATATTTGAGGAAAGGGCACTGAGAGGTTAAATGAAAAGTTGGATCTCAGGGAAAACTGACATCTATGGAAGAACACAACAGATTGTTTTTAATGTATTACCTAGCAGAAGCTCTTAGTCAAGTTAAAGTAAGTTAAAACAATTATATTCAGATGTTTTAAAATCATTGGGTTTAGACCTTGAAACCCATTACATACTCTGCTCAGCAGAACTCCTGGAAACTTTAGAGCACAGAAGCTGGTGAAGGGTCTAGAGAACAAATCTTATGAGAAGAGGCTGAGGGAACTGGGATTGTTTAGCCTGGAGAAAAGGAGGCTGAGGGGAGACCTTATCACTCTCTACAACTACCTGAAAGGAGGTTGTAGTGAGGTGGGTGTCGGTCTCTTCTCCGAAGTAACAAGTGATAGGACAAGAAGAAATGGCCTCAAGTAGTGCCAGGGGAGGTTTAGATTAGATATTAGGAAAAATGTCTTCACCGAAAGGGTTGTCAAGCATTGGAACAGGCTGCCCAGGGAAGTGATTGAGTCACCATCCCTGGAGGTATTTAAAAGACATGTAGATGTGGTGCTTAGGGACATGGTTTAGTGGTGGACTTGACAGTGTTATTTTGCAGTTATTATTTTCATTATTAGTTTTTTCCTTTCTGTTCTATTAAACTGTTCTTATCTCAACCCAAGAGTTTTACCTTTTTTTTCCCGATTCTCTCCCCCGTCCCACCGAGGGGGGGGAAGTGAGCGAGCAGCCGCATGGTGCTTAGTTGCTGGCTGGGGTTAAACCACAACAGCAGCCCAGAAAGCCAATCATATCCTGGGCTGCATCAAAAGAAGCGTGGCCAGTGGGTTGAGTGAGGTGATTCTCCCCCTCTACTCTGCTCTCGTGAGACCCCCACCTGGAGTATTGCATCCAGCTCTGGGGCCCCCAGTACAAGAAAGACATGGACCTGTTAGAGCGGGTCCAGAGGAGGACCATGAAAATGGTCAGAGGGCTGGAACGCCTCTCCTCTGAAGAAAGGCTGAGAGAGTTGGGGTTGTTCAGCCTGGAAAAGAGAAGGCTCCAGGGAGACCTTATTGTGGCCTTTCAATATATAAAGGGGGCTTATAAGAAAGATAGAAAGAGACTTTTTACCAGAGCCTGTAGCGATAGGACAAGGGGCAGTGGTTTTAAACTGAGAGTAGGTTTGGATTGGACATAAGGAAGAAATGCTTTACGATGAGGGTGGTGAGACACTGGAACAGGTTGCCCAGAGAAGATGAAGATGTGGATGCCCCGTCATTGGAAGTGATGATGGTCAAGGTCAGGTTGGAATGGGCTTTGAGCAACCTGATCTAGTGAAAGATGTCCCTGCCCATGGCAGGGGGGTTGGACTAGATGATCTTTAAAGGTCCCTTCCAACCCAAACCATTCTATGATTCTATGATTGGTGTGCAAATGTATACTAGAGGCGAACAGTTTTGGTTTTCTGAGTGCTTCTCACTTAAGATGCACGAAAGCATTTTATTGTGTGGTGACTGGGTGTCATGATTTAACCCTTGTAGGCAGCTGTGCTGGTTTTGGCTGGGATAGAGTTAATTTTCTTCATAGTAGATAGTATGGGGCTATGTTTTGGATTTGTGATGAAAACAGTGTTTATAATACAAAGATGTTTTTGTTATTGCTGAGCAGTGCTTATACAGAGTCAAGGCCTTTTCTGCTTCTCACACCACCCCACCAGCAAGCAGGCTGGGGGTGGGCAAGAAGATGGGAGGGGACACAGCCAGGACAGCTGACCCCAACTGACCAAAGGGATATTCCATACCACATGACGTCATGCTCAGCATATAAAGCTGGGGGAAGAAGAAGGAAGGGGGGACGTTTGGAGTTACAGTGTTTTGTCTTCCCAAGTAACCCTTACACGTTATGGAGCCCTGCTCTCCTGGAGGTGGCTGAACACCTGCCTGCCAATGGGAAGTGGTGAATGAATTCCTTGTTTTGCTTTGCTTGCGTGCATGGCTTTTGCGTTACTTATTAAACTGTCTTTATCTCAACCCACGAGTTTTCTCACTTTTACCCTTCTGATTTTCTCCCCCATCCCACTGTGAGGGAGGTGAGTGAGCAGCTGTGTGGTGCTTGGTTGCTGGCTGGGGTTAAACCACACCAGCAGCTAAGCACCACACAGCCGCTCGCTCACTCCTCCCAAGCAGGATGGGGTGGAGAATCGGAAGGGTAAAAGTGAGAAAACTCGTGTCTCGAGATAAAGACAGTTTAATAATTAAAAAAAAAGAAGAAAAAAACCCCCAACAACAGAGAGGGGAAAAACCCCCCAAAACCAAGAAAAACAAGTGATGCAAATGAAAACAATTGCTCACCACCAACCGACTGATGCCCAGCCAGTCCCCAAACAACAGCAGCCCTCGCCAACCTCCAGCCCCCCAGTTTTATTGCTGATCATGATGGCACACGGTATGGAATATCCCTTTGGTCAGTTGGGGTCAGCTGTCTGAGCTGTGTCCCATCCCAACTTCTTGTGCACCCCCAGCCTACTCGCTGTGGGGTGGTGCGAGAAGCAGAAAAGGCATTAATGCTGTATAAGCACTGTTCAGCAATAACTAAAACATCCCTGTTTTATCAACACTGTTTTGGTCAAAAATCCAAAATATAGCCCTATACAATCTACTATGAAGAAATTTAACTCTATCCTGACCAAAACCAGTACATTCTCCACCCCTTATTACATGTTATTTACATTATGCTCAGGTCCTGCACTATCCAATACATCCTCATTAATCAACTCCCCCCTTCCTATCCTTTGATATATACACAGATATCGTTCCCTTAGTCTTTGGACCACTCCTGTAAAATGTCCGTAAAATTTTCATAAATGTCTGTTGAGTTTGTTTAGTCTACGACTTTGGGCTCCATCTGTTATGGTGGTCACTCAGGACAGGAGAGGTAGTGTGTTGCATGGAGTTATTGGGCACCAAAGCCAACTCAGATCGGGTCACTGCTGCACTTGTACTGCTTCTTGTGAGGCTTGTCCTAACCAAAACCAGTATACTGGGACACTGGGACTGTGACTCAAGTGCTTGGTAACAGGATATAGAGCTTTCACCTTAAGTTCATGGGTTCAGGTCTACCTCAAGTTAAGGATGACTAAAACTTCTTACTGCCTGACAGCTGTTCATTGCTCTTGGGGAAGAAGATGTCATTGTCCTCAGATAGATCTTAGCAACATGGTGTCCATATTGACATCATTACCACTCTCTGCAGGTTCCTGAGAAGGATGAAGTACTTTAACCAGCTTCCATTTAAGTCAGTGAGGAAGTTCAGGAGGAGCAGCAATGTGCTTAATGGTACAGGAGACCAACTTGCTCAAGTCGCATCTCCTGTGTTCTGGCAAAGAACTAAGAGAGGAGCCTGTGGTTATCCAGGGAGGGGAATGACACACACATGAACGACACATGGACACACAAGACTTCCCTCTTCTCTGGAAAAGCCACTCAGGGGCTTTTAACAGGAACTAACATTCAGCAAAAAAGATATCTTGTCCAACCTCCCTCCTCAAGCAGGGTCACCTAGAGCCGGTTGCTCAGGACTATGTCTAGACAGCTTTTGACTATCTCCAAGGATGGAGATTCCACAACCACTCTGGGCAACCTGTTCCAGTGCTCAGTCACCCTCGTGACTCAAACATTGTCATAGTCTTCTCCCAGGCTGGTGATTTAGATGTAAAGAAAGGGGAGAGAGAGAAAAGGGGAGAGAGAGAGAAACACTTAGTGGACAGAAGATGGAGAGAAGAGAGGGAAGAGATGGCACGGGTAATCATACAGTGAACAATTGCAAGGCCAAGCATTAAGAACAAAAATCCACATAACAACATGAGTCCAATGCTAACAAACAAACAACTTTCCCCACCCCGTGAGTCCCAAGGACGTTAGGAGGGAGGTCAGCAACGATCCTCCGTTAAGTTAGTCTCTTGGTTGCATCACTTGGAAAAGTTCTCCAGTCTTGTCTGTAACTTCTCTCATCTTCTTTCACACTTCTTCTGAGGAGGTAGTTGCATTGTATATGGTGAGACAGCATTCTCTGTTGGTGAGATTTAACATCCCATATACCCCATGTTCTTTTTAACAACAACATCACAAGATTCAAGGTTTCCTCCTCAGGGAAGAAGATAAATCTTTAAATCATCAGAGGGAGGGGGGTTTTTTTGAGCCATGAAAGATCCCCCGGAAGCATTCCAGGAGCAATTTGGTCACAAGATTGGTGATATTTAGATTAATGAGGCCAAATTGAATTCCTTTGTACAGACACCTGGATTGGTGTCATTCGAGGTACATAAAACCTTGAATCAAATTCCAAGCTAAATCTGGAGAATCTTTTCCCTGTCCTCCAGTGGAAAGGATCAGGATGAGGGAAAAGGCTCCCCAAAGCATCTTTCCCTATAATAACAGACAGAAATTACAAGTAACAATAAACTGATAACACAAATAACAATTAATGTAGTTAGGACTAACACAGGTCCCTTGCCGTCTTTCTCTGTTTCTTTTTGTTTCTACAAAGTGCAAATATAAAACATACATAGATTAAAACGAGGGTATTATCTATTGCGTGTGGATTCGGTGGTCTTTTCCATGTGCATCAGTTGCTATCCACGCATACAAGTTCAAAGGAGTTTTAAGGGTCAGAGGCACCTCTCCCACTGTTGGGATGTCCACCAGAACAGGTTGTCCTGGGTAGTATAAGGGTTTTACCGGGTCTTTTGTTTCCCTTTCCCCCAGGAGTAGGGAGGGGGGTTTGGGGCAAAATGTGGTGAACTTGGGACATCCATTTACTCCCCAGCGACTGTTCACCTTCACTATGGCATCAGGGAGCCATGCGGGCTATCCGGAATCATGGGGCCTAAGGACACGCTTTAGCAACCTGTTTGTCCTCTCCACTATCCCATTAGCTTGGGGATAGTAGGGGGTGTGAAATACCCACTGTTGTGGTTTAACCCCAGCCAGCAAGTAAGCACCACGCAATCGCTCACTCACTCCCCCCCCCCCCCCAGTGGGATGGGGGAGAAAATCGGGAGAAGAAGTAAAACTCGTGGGTTGAGATAAGAACGGTTTAATAGAACAGAAAAGGAGAAACTAATAATGATAATGATAACACTAATAAAATGACAACGGCAATAATAAAAGGATTGGAATGTACAAATGATGCGCAGTGCAATTGCTCACCACCCGCTGATTGACACCCAGTTAGTCCCCAAGTGGCGATCCCCCGCCCCCACTCCCCCCAGTTCCTATACTAGATGGGACGTCACATGGTATGGAATACCCCGTTGGCCACTTTGGGTCAGCTGCCCTGGCTCTGTCCTGTGCCAACTTCTTGTGCCCCTCCAGCTTTCTTGCTGGCTGGGCATGAGAAGCTGAAAAATCCTTGACTTTAGACTAAACATTACTTAGCAACAACTGAAAACATCAGTGTTATCAACATTCTTCGCATACTGAACTCAAAACATAGCACTGTACCAGCTACTAGGAAGACAATTAACTCTGTCCCAGCTGAAACCAGGACACTACTGTATTCCTTCGCCCTTTACCCATTCCTGCACCACCCCAGCAGTAAAGTGGCTACCATTGTCTCATTGGATCGACTGGGGTTTAGGCAGATAACTGAACCATAGCTTTAAATCCTTTCACCGTATTGTCCCCAGTCGCTCTTGCAACCGCTGCCGCTTGGGTAAGTCTCGACACCACTTCCACCCCGACAAGAACATATTGCTTCCTGTCCAACTTCTTGAAGGGTCCTATATAATCAATTTGCCAAGTCTCCCAGAGTCCCTTCCCATCTCGTAGGTGGAGAGGGGGTTCTTGTAAGGGATGTTTTTCTAGCCGTGTACGGCACTGACTATAAGCAGAAATGATCTTATTAGGCAGAAATGATCGTATTACACAGTTCCCGGGTAACAGGCCAACCTCTGCCACCAGCTTCTTTGAAAAGATCTTTAACCCCTGAATGACCATGCTTCACATGTAACCACTCTAACAGGTGTCCCCAATTTTCTTCTTCAGCTCCTGCCACCATCGTAGCTAAGCGAGTTAGTGAGTCAACCTGATTATTCCAGATGTGTGCTGGGTGATTCCCCCCTTGGTGTGTGGCTACCCATCCCACCAAGAAAGTTCCCTGTTCGGCGACATTCAAAATCTCCTATTTTTCTCTTTGCCACACGGGTACCTGGTTAACCTCCCACTGATTCTGTTCCCAGAAGGGGAGTGTATTGGGTCTGGCTGAGATGGAGTTAATATTCCCCACAGCAGCCCTCATAGCACTGTGCTCTGCATCAGTAGCTAGAAAGGTGTTGATAACACACCAGTGTTTTGGCTACTGCTGAGCAGTGCTGGCACAGCATCAAGGCTGTCTCTCCAACATTTTTGCCCCCCCCTCAATGGCAGGCTGGGGCAGGGCGAGATCTCGGGAGGGGACATAACCAGGACAGCTGACCTAAACTAACCAAACAGATATTCCATACCATATGACATCAGCTCAGATATAAAAGCTAAGTAAAGGGAGACGGAAGGGGGGCATTTTTGTCTTCCGGAGCAACCACTACGCGTTCTGAAGCCCTGCTTCCCAGGAAGTAGCTAGACATCGCCTGCTGATGGGAAGTAGAGAATAATATCATTTGTTTTTCTTTGCTTTCGCACATGACCTTTGCTTTCACTTTATTAAACTGTCCTTATCTTGACCCACAAGCCTTTTGTTATATTTTCTCCCCCCTGTCCAGCTGAGAAGGGGGAGTGATAGAGCGGCTTTGGTGGGCACCTGGCATCCAGCCAGGGTCAACCCACTACAGGGAGCCACTCAGTGCACCCTTTAAACACCACATATGAATCCGTATAAATGAGTACTGGTTCTCCGTTTTCAGCTTCTCTTTTTACCACACTCCAAACTGCTATCAATTCCCCTACTTGGGCACTTCCCTCACCTACTGTCATGATTTGGTCCCCTGAGTTAACATGCAGGGCTACCGCTTGGTACTTCCAGATCTTCCCCTCTCTTTTAGAAGATGCGTCAGTGAACCACACTTTTTTTTTTTTTAGATGAGACTTGAATGGAGGGGCAGGTTTTATATATGAGGGAGGAAGTTCTTGAGTTAATTGGGTGTCAGGCAGTTCTAGTATTTGGAGTGTTTTAGGCGCTCCCTCTTCTATTTGGCATGTGTGACAATAATGATCTAGCTATGCTTGCCATTTCCTTACGGTTTCTCGTTGTGCGACTCCTACAGGGGGTGGGGTTCCCGCCAATATTGGTTTTAAAACCTTAAAGGGCCCTCTCAGGATAATTGGTTGTTGCCGTATGATCTTTTCCACCTCTTGCAAAGCTAGGTTGACCACAAAGAGGCCCTTTTCCCAAAGTGAGTATTGTTTCTCTGCATCTTTAAAGCTACATGAATAGAATCTGATAGGCCAAGTCGGGCCTTTGGGTCCACGCTGCCACATATGTATTGATAGCCCATGGATTGCAAAACCCCATTCAATGCAGAGTGGGTCTGTTGGATGAATTGGCCTCAAGGCCTGGTACACCCCAGCTTCAAAAATTAGCAGTTTTAAGGCTTCTTCATGGACTGGGGTCCAATCCCAAGAGACCCTTTTGCGTGTTAGATCGTACAGGGGTTGGGCTATGATAGAGAAGTTGGGGATGTGTTTCTTCCAAAACACCAGCAGGCCTAAGGCATGTTGGAGTTCTTTATTTGCAGGCATTTTCACTAGTTCAAGGGTGGTCAAGGTTTCGGGGGGAATGCACACTGTCCCACCCCTCCACCAGATACCCAAGAACTTCACTTTGGAAGATGGGAGTTTTATCTTTTTGTTTGGAATTTGGAGTCCTAATTTTTCTAGGTGAGCAATTATCTCTGGGTCTGTCCCACTTCCTTGGTATCAGGGCTGCCAATTAGTACATCATCAATACACTGGTGTATCTTAACCCCTTCTGCGGGAGTGATTTTGGTGAGCTCTTGAGCCAATGCATAATGAGCAATTGTCGGTGAGTGCCGATATCCCTGGGGGAGACGTGTAAAAGTGAATTGCATCCCTTCCCAAGTAAAAGCAAAGAGGTCCCTATCCACTTCCTGCAAAGGGACCATAAAGAACATATCTTTTACATCGATGGTGGCTAGGATCTGGTGGGCTTGTTCTTGTATTGTTGCGATCAGCTCGGCCATGTTAGGCACCGCAGCTGTTAAGGGACCTGTATTAGCATTCAAGCACCGATAGTCGATTGTTAACTGCCATTTTCCGTTTGGTTTGCAGACTGGCCACACTGGAGAATTGTAAGGTGAGTGGGTTGGGACAATTACTCCCTGTTCCCGTAGCTCAGTTATTACAGGGGTAATTCCCTCTCTCGCCCCTAATGGCAAGGCATTAGGTTTCACACTGACTATTTTTGAAGGTGGAAGTGCAGGCGCCAACTGCAAAAGCCTCATCGAAGCCACAGGGAGTCCAAACTTCCATTCCCTCCCCTTGGAGTCTATCCACGCTCTCCCTTTCAATAAGTTGAGCCCCAAAATGTTTGTTGGTAGCAGTCCCAATATCATTATAGTTTCTGTCGCAGTCTCATCTCCTGGCAACCAGCACTTGACCCGGGCAGTTGCCTGGGGCTGAGAGTTTCCAAAAACATCTGTTATCCAAATTTGTTTCTTGTCAGCAACTATGCCATTATGGTTGGCAACATCCGTTTGGAATGCTGACACCTGAGCACCTATATCTACCAGAAATGTGACTGGGGTCTTAAAGGGGTCTAGGGAAAAGGTAATTAACAGGTCCCCTTTATTGCTTTCTGTGAGCCTTCTCAAATGGACCCACTGGCTGTCTCCCAGCTCACTTGTTGGGGATGGCGGAGGGGGTTTTCCCGATGGGGGGACGTCTTAATCAATTCAGCCTCCCGAGGAGCAGACAGGGCCACGTCCCTGGGTTCCCGGGATGGGGGAGAAAGGTCCCTTTTTATTTTGTCCCAGCCTTTCACCAGACCTTCCAGGTTGGGAGTGGGCAGCCGGTCCATCACCTCCCTGGGGATTCCCTTTGAGATACCCTCCATCCACAGTGCATATCTTTTATTGTCAACAGGCCGTGTCGGCTTCGTTGGAGGGGGGTAGTCAAGAATTGTACGAGGGCTTAGGTTTTATTTCCCCAGTCCCTTCCACCCTCCTAAGGTCCGCTTTGGATTTTGTTTCTCCCTGAGTGGTGAATCCCATCCGTCTCCCATAATTGATCAATTCCTGTGCTACTTCTCCCCATGTCATCTCTGGGGGGCCTCCCCTTCTTCGGGGTCGGGGTGCTCTTAAGCGATCTTGTAATTGCACCGCATACAATTTCAAGGCATCAGGCAGTCCCCTTATAAGAGGATGCAACCTTTCAGGGTCTGTCGCATATTGCATGGGGAAGGACTGTTGCAGAACCAGGAATCAATCATGCATCAGCTGGAGACACGCAGCCTTTTGTACGCTCTCCAAAAGGTGATCTGCCGTAGGTGTTTTAATCAAGAAGGGGTTTCCCCTCTCCATAGGGTCCAATCCACCTGCCCAATATGCTACTCTTTGGGTCAGGGACCACAGCTCTCTATTGTCATTTGTAGTTAGGAAAACCCCCGGACCCCAATATCCCCTTGCCTCATCCTCACTTAGCAGGATACAGTCACCCCCAGTAAGGGATACTCTCCACACATACTCAGTTTCTGTTTCTCGGGGTCCCCGGGAATATTTTTCCTGAATTTTAGCCAAATCGGTGGGGGAATAGGGGACGATGCGGGTGGTAACTTGTTGGGCTCCTCCTTGACCACCATCCACAGTCTCAGTCTTAATCAAAGGCCGTATTGTGGCTTCCCCCATCCCAAGAGGAAATATTTCCCTTATCTGTCCTAGGTTTTTCAAAAGAGTATGGTTTTGATTCTTTTTTCCCCATCAGAGTCTGCACCCACATTTTCTACAGTGATCTGGGAGCAAGTTTCATCTAATTGCTCCCTTAATACTCTTTCCTGCTCTAAAGCCTCCATCAGAGTGGTATGTAGTCTCTGGTTAGTCACTTGCTTGGTGGTGAGTTGATCAGAGACACTTGTCTCATTTTCCAAATGCTCCTGCAAAGCTTTCACCAAGTCTTGAAGGGATTTTATCATCTTCCCTTCTGCTTGCTGGTCCACATGTTTGCCCCATTGTGCTGCCACCAGAGCGGCTCCTAAACCCACACAAACCAATGTTATACCAAGGGGAAAGAGCTGGGCACTGTAAACCTCTAATCTCTCCAGGAGAGAAATAGAGTCTATGGTCGGATCTCCCGGGGGGGCATAATGGGCACACAATTATAGGTATCAGATCCCTTTATTAGTTCTCCGAGGACTATCTGCCTTGTGTATGACTCCTCTCAGAGAGGGGCCACACCAGAGATCTGATTCCAATAATTGCTTTAGCAACACCGAGGGAATCCTGCCGACTACACCAACAATGTCACGACCCGGACTGGACAGACCAGGGAGTCGAGTTGAATTCAGAATTCCCTCGGGTTAAATTAAGGTGAAACAACACCAAACGATCAGTTAAACATTTTATTCATGGCAGAAGTAGTCAGAACATGGGAGGTGTAACAGTAGGTGGAGTGGTCTCCCACAACAGGAATTAGCATGAAACTACCTCAGTAAACCGTGTAACCTGTGGTAACCATATACATCAATTCAGGGAACAAGGGGATCCCTCCTGTTGAGTCATGAGGTTCAGAGTGGGCCCCCTTGCTTTCTGGACTCCTTCTCAGAGAGGAGCCTAGGGGTGGCTAGATCCATTCCTCATCCCAGACTTGGTCAATGGTTTTATGTCTTAAAGGGATGAGGTATAGGGATTATGGAAAAGGAAAGAGAACAAGACAGAGAAAAAGGAAAACAGAAAGATTTCACCGGTCCTGGGTCCAGTGTTGGTCTAAAGGTCCAGTTCCGAATGCCTTGTGCGCCTGGGGCTTCAGCTTGTGTCCTTTTATTATCCTTGCCCCCTCCTTCAGGCAGGCACTCAAACTCATTAGGCTAATTAGGTGTCATGCGCAGTTTGTGCTTTCAGAACCTTCAGGAAATGGGTCGGTGCGCTTGGGGGTCGTCTGGGTAGTAACTCCTCCTTCCCTGTAGACATGACCATTGTTTGATCTTTGGCCATGCATGATGAGCTGCCCTGCTCAACATATCAGAACAGCATATCAGAACACCAAGCACGCCCTCCCCCTCCTGTTGCTGATGTCCTGTGCTGATCGGCTTCTTTTCACCTGTGGTTCCTTGTTATGCAGATTTCGTCCTTATGCAGAACTTGCCCCACCACAATGTTTGAGACATTAACTCTTTCAGTCCCTCACACCCTCACGGTGCAAAAGTGTATCCTTATGTCCAGATGGAAACTCCTGTGTATGGAACCCCCTGTGTTTCCGTTTGCGCCCATTGCCTCTTCTCCTGTCACTAGGTACCACTGAAAAGAGCCTGGCTCCGTCTTCTTTGCACCCTCTCTTCAGGTATTCATATACATTGATGAGATCCCCCTGAAACGGGGAGCCAAAGGAACCTTAGTAGATATAGTAGATATATGGATGTAGATAAGAACTGTTTAATAATTATCTAGCTTATAATGAAGTTAAAGAAATTTCAATAGAGGTAGACATGGCCCAAGAGGATGAGAAGTGATGCTTAACGTTTGCATTGTTGAGGCTGGCTGGGGCAGGAGATAGTCCCTGATAAGAAGCAGCAGTCGACCCCAAGAACCAGCCAAGACTGGCCTTGTGACTTTTTGGAACTAATTTTAATATGAAGCGGGGATAGATCATGCCTATGTATAGGCGTATTGCGAAACTCCATGTATATGTAACACTTGACTGTATAAATTTGAAGCGAACTGCCTAGTCAGGCGCGCACGACTTTGGTGGGACTACCCCCCCGTGCTGCCCAGCGCTGAATGAACATACCTACTTTACAATCTTACTGATTGTGGAGTCTGTTTCCGCACGTCAGTTTGGCGAGCCAGGCAGGAGACTCTCTGCTCGGCTGCGGGACCGACTGCGGAGCGGACGCCCCTAGGCGCGCCCCGAGCACTTTCCTCGGAGGAGCCTCCGCTGCCAGCCGCTCACCGCGGGAGCAGACAACAACCTCCTGAAGCCGCGGACCAAACGGTATGTTTCACAAAGGGAGCCTGTAAAAGTACGGGCCGGGCCGGGGCAGCTGGTAAATTGCGCAGAGATGTCTGGCGTGCAGCGTAGTCCCCGTATGGGAGGAGGGTACCCTGTATGGTAACAAGGGGGGATTTGCTGACCGATAGAGCGGCCGCCAGCGATCTTGGGGGTAGATCGAGCAAATCCGGGGTGACTGCTGCATCCCAGTATCGGGAGCCAGGACGGACCTGTCGATGACTGGTATATAAGAGGCAGGAGAAGGGTAAGCGCACCCCCTCGCAATTGCGCTTGGTACATTTTTGGGGTAAGTGGACCCCCTCGCAATTGCACTTGGTACATTTCTGCAGCTGCTGAAAGGTTGTCAACTGGAGCGATGATTGTATGATGTGAATGTTTGGAAATTTAATGTTAAAGATTTTGTGTGAGTATGTGGAAATGTTATGTTGAGATTTATATATGCTTGTTAATGTGTAAATGTCTAAAACTGTGGATTGAATGTTCGAGGAAAAGAGATGCAGCTCAGCTGCGGAGCGTGTGTGGAGTTCTGATCCACAGTTTCGTAACTCCACAAGGGGTACAGCCGGAGATGAACGAAGTGTGACTCCCTGATGATTTGGAACTTAAATTTATATGTTAGCATTGTAATTGTAAGTTTGAGTTTGATTATCTTAATCATTTTGTGGTGTTGGTATAAGAAAGTCCCTGTATGGTGCATCGCATAAATGTGGGTATTTGAATGGTGTCTTTTACATCCAGGAAATGAGTGTATGCCCTCATATGTCCTGGAATGTGTGTGGTGTAAACAGAGGTTGCAAATAGATTGTGGAGGGGATATTGAATGCCCTGAGTGTTGGGTTTGGACTCCCTGGGATAAGAGGGGACATTAAGGAATATTTCCCTCTCCAAGACCCAAAGTGGGATGTTAATAGATCTGCACATATGGAAAGATTGCAGGGGTATCAGGATTGGATTATAAAAGGAATGGAGAGGGCAATCCCCAAAACTATAAATTGGTCAGCTTTATATGCAGTCAAACAGAGTCCTTCCGAGTCTCCATCTGAATTCCTGGATCGATTGAGGGATGTAATGCGCTGCAGCACACCGCTGGATCCTGGGTCAGAGTCTCCCCCTAGAAGGAAGCATTAACGAGGACATCCTAAACCAAGTGTACCCAGGGGTATGGGCTACCGATGCACCTGGAAGAGCAAAAAGTGCTCCACCTGTTGAAGTTAGGATCAAGGAAGGCCAAAAGCCAGTAAGAATTAAACAATATCCCCTAAAGAAGGAAGACAGAGAAGGAATCCAGACGGTGATAGAAAAATTTTTGCAGTTGGGATTATTAAAAGAGTGTGAGTCTGAATTCAATACCCCTATATTACCTGTTCGGAAGCCCGATGGGTCATATCGGGTGGTCCAAGACTTACGGGTGGTGAATAAGATAACTGAAGATCTTTACCCGGTAGTGGCGAACCCATATACCCTGTTGACCGTATTAACACCTGAATTGACTTGGTTTACTGTTTTAGATTTGAAGGATGCTTTCTTTTGCCTCCCTCTCCATGAGACCAGCCAAAAATTATTTGCATTTGAATGGGAAAACCCCAAGAGTGGTCGAAAGACCCAGCTCACTTGGACGGTGTTGCCACAAGGATTTAAGAATAGTCCTACCATTTTCGGCAATCAGCTTGCGAAAGACTTAGAATCCTGGGAAACCCCGTCTGAGGAGGGGAAGCTGTTGCAGTATGTGGATGATATCCTGATCGCCACCAAGACAGAGAAAGATTGTATAATATGGACGGTGAGTCTGCTGAATTTCCTGGGACTTCAAGGGTACCGGGTATCCAAGAAGGCGGCACAGGTAATGCAACGCAAAGTGAATTATCTGGGCTATGAAATTAGTGCGGGACAAAGAACTTTGGGACAGGCCCGTAAAGAGGCAATATGTCAAACTCAGAGACCTCAGACAGTAAAAGAGTTACGGACTTTTCTTGGAATGACGGGGTGGTGCCGATTGTGGATCTATAATTATGGATTGCTTGTTAAACCACTGTATGCACTGACAGCCACTGAGCAGAAACACCTTGAGTGGAACAAGGAGACCGAACGAGACTTTGAGCTACTGAAAAAGGCTTTGATGTCAGCCCTGGCCTTAGGACTCCCAGATGTGAGTAAGCCATTTCTTCTTTACTCCCACGAGAAGCAGGGCATTGCCCTGGGAATATTAGCACAAAACCTGGGTCCATATCGATGGGCAGTTGCCTACCTCTCTAAGCAGTTAGACACGACTGCAAAAGGTTGGCCTGGATGCCTGCGGGCGGTTGCGGCTGTAATACTGAACATACAGGAAGCCCGAAAGTTTACTCTGGGCCAGAAAATGACTGTTTTGGTGTCTCACACAGTATCAGCAGTACTGGAAGCAAAGGGTGGACATTGGCTCTCTCCACAAAGATTCCTGAGATATCAAGCTATATTGGTAGAGCAGGATGATGTGGAGATTGTAGTCACTAACATTGTCAACCCAGCTTCTTTTCTCAGCGGGAACACAGGAGAACTGGTACATCATGACTGTTTGGAAACCATCGAAGCAACATACGCCAGTCGCCCAGACCTGAAAGACAGCCCCATGGAAAACGGGGAAACTTGGTTCACAGACGGAAGCAGTTACATCCTAAATGGTCATCGACATGCGGGATACGCCATCACCACCAGCCAAGAGGTAATAGAATCAGGGGCTTTGCCCATGAACACCTCTGCACAGAAGGCAGAAATAATTGCTCTGACCCGTGCCCTGGAATTGGCCCAGGGCAAAGTTGTGAACATTTATACAGACTCAAAATATGCCTTTGGAGTTGTACATGCACATGGAGCAATTTGGAAGGAGAGAGGACTATTGAGTTCTCAAGGGAAAAATATCAAACATGCAGAAGAAATTCTGAAGTTACTGGAAGCTGTCCAGCTCCCTAAGAAAGTAGCAATTATGCATATTAAGGCACACCAGAAAGTGAGCTCAGATTTGGAAAGAGGGAATGAGCTGGCGGACAGAGAGGCAAAACAAGTGGCCAAAACAAAGGTTGGCCAGAAGCATTCCCAACAAGAACGGCTAAAGCTCAGGAGTCTCTTACAGAAAAAACCCTGGAGCCACAGTGGGAAGGACCATTCCAAGTACTACTCACCTCCTTTACTGCAATCAGAATCAAGGAACAGAACACTTGGATTCATCACACCAGAGTGAAAAAGACACCCAAAACTCCATGGAAAGTCACCACAAAACCCGATGGACATTTAGTTTTTACGCGGTAATATGGGGAGTTGTGGGGACTCTGTGTAAGGCGTGGGATGAAAACCTGTTTGTCATATATAACCAGGAGCTAGCAAAGGATATTAATGTATCAAGCTGTTGGATGTGTACCTTAATACCCAGACAAGGAGAAACCTTCCCATTTATTGGTGTTCCCCTCAGAACAAACAGCACTAAACCACTATTGAATAGAACTGCCAACTATACTTGTTTATATGGAAATGGTTCCAGAACTATAGTGAAGTATAAACTTGATCTGGATAGCAGAGACCCACATGATAATGATCGATACAATTGGTCTTGGAGATTAAAAGACATGGAAAGAGGCAGAGGGGGAGACCCCGTAATGATGCGCCCCCATTATGCCAACACTTCTAGTTTTCTTGGGACACTGAATGGAACTTGCTTTCGATGTAATGAATCACACTCTACAGGGATAGCTAATACAGGATGGGGAAATCTAACAGGGAGTTGTTATCTTCCTCCTCCTCGGGAGCCGTCCAATTGTAATCTCCCTGACGGGCGTTGGTACCTTTGTGCAAACGGGAAGGCACATAAGAGTTTACCTATCGATTGGTGGGGAGAATGCACAGAGGGAATAATAATCCCACAAACACTCCCTATCTTAGGAAAATGACAGGGAATATTCCGATCCCCATGGCACCACACGAGGACTAAAAGAACCTCTAACCCTCTTATAGAACGAGGCACCACATTCCACAGTGTGGTACGATGGCTTTTCCCAATGCTTGGAGTATCTGAATTGGAAAAAGCAATAGTCAATGTATCAGCGGTGGTCAAGACTTTAGCCAATACTACTGCTGATGCTCTAGGAAAATTACAAGCCGAAATTGATTCCTTGGCAAAGATAACGATACAAAATCGCCTTGCATTAGATATGTTAACCGCAAAGGAAGGGGGGGCGTGTGTACTTATAAATCAAAGCTGTTGTGCTTATTTAAATGAAAGACAGCAAGTAGAGATAGATATTGGAAAGATTTGGGAAATTTCTAAGGAGTTACATCTTATCGCTATGGATGACACATCATGGGGATTTTCTGAGGTATGGGAAAAACTAACTTCCTGGTTGCCACATTTAACATGGCCAAAACAACTGTTCGTGACAGCAATAGTAATCATTTTTCTGCTCATAATCCTTTGTACAACAATTCGATGCAGCTTATGGTGTTTCCAAAGCACAGGGGATTCCTACAGTGAATGGAAAAAGAATCAGTTGCGACGAAAACTCGAGTCCAACAAATATTTTGAGAGAATGCTAGATAGGGAAACAATGCATTAGAAGTACTAGAGTTGGATATAGTAAAAGAATTTACTATTTTCTAGAAAAGGGGGGACTGAAACGGGGGGCCAAAGGAACCTTAGTAGATATAGTAGATATATGGATGTAGATAAGAACTGTTTAATAATTATCTAGCTTATAATGAAGTTAAAGAAATTTCAATAGAGGTAGACATGGCCCAAGAGGATGAGAAGTGATGCTTAACGTTTGCATTGTTGAGGCTGGCTGGGGCAGGAGATAGTCCCTGATAAGAAGCAGCAGTCGACCCCAAGGACCAGCCAAGACTGGCCTTGTGACTTTTTGGAACTAATTTTAATATGAAGCGGGGATAGATCATGCCTATGTATAGGCGTATTGCGAAACTCCATGTATATGTAACACTTGACTGTATAAATTTGAAGCGAACTGCCTAGTCAGGCGCGCACGACTTTGGTGGGACTAACCCCCCGTGCTGCCCAGCGCTGAATGAACATACCTACTTTACAATCTTACTGATTGTGGAGTCTGTTTCCGCACGTCACCCCCCTGAGCCTTCTCTTCTCCAGGCTAAACAGTCCCAGCTCTCTCAGTCTTTCCTCATATATGAAGTGCTCTAGTCCCTTAATCATCTTTGCAGCCCTGCGCTGGATTCTCTCCGAGTAGCTCCATATCTCTCTTTTACTGGGGGGCCCAGAACTGTACACGGCATTCCAGGTGTGGCCTCACCAGTGCTGAGTAGAGGGGAAGGATCACCTCCCTCAACCTGCCGGCAATACTTTGCCTAATGTAGCCTAGGATACCATTAGCCTTCTTTGCTGCAAGGACACATTGCTGGCTCATGTTCAACTTGGTGTCCACCAGGACCCCCAGGTCCTTTTCTGCCAAGCTCTTTTCCAGCTGGGTGGCCCCCAGCATATATTGGTGCATGGGGTTGTTCCTCTCCAGGTGCAGGACTTGGCACTTCCCCTTTGTTGAACTGCATGAGGCTCCTGCCTGCCCATTTCTCCAGCCTGTTGAGGTCCCTCTGGATGGCAACACAAGTCTCTGGCCTATCAGCCACTCCTTCCAGTTTTGTGTCATCAGCAAACTTGCTGAGGGTACACTCTGCCCCATCCTCCAGATCATTAATGAAGATGTTGAACAGGACTGGACCCAGTATTGTGAGACTGAAAGAGTTAATGTCTCAAACATTGTGGTGGGGCAAGTTCTGCTTAAGGACAAACTCTGCATGACAAGGAACTCTGCCTAGCAAGGAACCACAGGTGAAAAGAAGCCCATCAGCACCCATCAACAACAGGAGGGGGAGGGCATGCCAGAGGGTGCACAGCTCCCTGTTCTGTTGTGCTGTTCTGATATGCTGAGCAGGGAAATTCACTATGCCGTTTTGATATGATGTTACATGCTGAGCAGGACAGCTCATCGTGCATGGCCAAAGATCATGTCTGCAGGGAAGGGGAAGTTACTCCCCAAACGACCCCCAAGCCCAAAGGCTCTCAAACTGATCATGACACCTAATTAGCCTAATGAATTCGAGTGCCCGCCAGAAGGAGGGACGAGGATAATAAAAGGACACAAACTGAAGCCCCAGGTGCGCAAGCCCACTGGAACTGGACCCCTCGGCTGACTGAACCAACGCTGGACCCAGGACCAGTGATATCTTTCTCTCTTCCTTTTTCTCCTCCCGTCTTGTTCTCTCTTTCTTTTTCCTTTTCCACAGTCCCTACACCTCATCCCTTTAAGACATAAAACTGTTGACCAAGTCTGGGACTAAAGAGTGGATCCAGCTGCCCCTAGGCTCCTCTCTGAGAAGGAGTCTAGAAAGCAAGGGGGTCTGCTCTGAACCTCGTGACTCAACGGGAGGGATCCCCTTATTTCCTGAATTGATGTATATGTGGTTACCATGGGTTACATGGGTCACTGAGGTTTTTCCATGCCAATTCCTGTTGTGAGAAATCACACTACCTGCTGTTATGCCTCCCATGTTCAGTGTGCTTCTGTCATGAATAAAATGTGTAACTGATCATTTGGTGTTTTTTCACCTTAATTTAGCCCGAGGGAATTTGGAACTCAACTTGACTCCCTGATCTGTCCAGTCCAGATCGTGACAAGTTTATTGACCCCTGGGGTACACTGCTAGTTACTGGCCTCCAACTAGACTTTGTGGCACTGATCACCACCCTCTGGGCCTGGCCATTTGGCCATTTTCCAACCCACCTTACTGTCTGCTCATCCAGCCCATACTTCATCGGCTTCTCTATGACAATCTTATGGGAGACAGTGTCGAAAGCCTTTCTCAAGTCAAGGTAGACAATATCTCCCCTTGTCTACCAAGCCAGTCATTTCATTGTAGAAGGTTATCGGGGTGGTCAAGCATGACTTCCACTTTGCGAATCCATGCTGACTACTCCTGATAACTTTCTTGTATGTCTAGTTTGCTTAAGTATTCTCTGACCTGATTCTCTTCCACCACGGGTAAGTATTCCTTGCCCCACACTTTTCCCCTGGTATCTGGGATTCTTGAAGGCTTGTCTTGCTAGTAAACACTGAAGCAAAGGAGGCATTTGTTACCTCAGCCTTTTTCATGTCCTGTGTCACCTGGTCCCCTGCCCCATTCAGCAGCAGGCCCACAATTTCCCTACTCTTCTTTTTGTTATCTATGTACTTATAGAAGCCCTTCTTGTTGTCTTTGACATCCCTCAGCAGATTCAGTTCCAGGTAGTCTTTGAATTTCCTAACTTCATCTCTGGATGCTTGGACAGTGTTCTGTGTTCCTCCCAAGTTACCTGTCCCTGCTTCCACCCTTTGTATGCTTTCTTTTTGTTTGAGCGTTGCCAGGAGCTCCTTGTCTATCCATGCAGGCCTCCTGGCGTTTTTGCCTGATTTCCTCTTTGTTGGGATGGACTGCTCTTGAGCTTGGAGGAGGTGATCCTTCGTTATTAACCAGCTTTCTTAGGCCCCTCTCCCCTTCAGGGTCTTATCCCATGGGACTCTACCAAGTAGATCCCTGAACAGGCCAAAGTCTGCTCTCCTGATGTCCAAGGTTGTGATCTTGCTTTTTGCTCTTCTCCCTCCCCTCAGGATCCTAAACTCCACCATCTCATGGTCGCTGCAGCCAAGGCTGCCTTCAACCTTCATATCCCTAATGAGCCTCTCCTTATTGGTGAGTATGAGGTCCAGCAGAGCCCCTCTCCTTGTCAGCTCCTCTGTCACTTGGATCAGGAAGTTGTTGTCGATGCAGTCCAGGAACCTCCTGGTTTGCTTATGCCCTTCTGTGTTGTCCCTCCAGCAGATGTCAGGGTGGTTGAAGTCCCCCATGAGGACCAGGGTCTGTGAATGTGAGGCTGCTTCTAGCTGTGTGTATGTATCTCTAGATCATAGCCCTGCAACTGCACACAGATTTCTAACTCCTCGTGTTCCCCATGTGTCACGACCCGGGCTGGACAGACCAGAGAGGGATTGTGGTGAGTTCAGAATTCCCTCGGGCTAAATTAAGGTGAAACGATACTGTATTGGGTTTGTGTGGCAAGGTTTTTGGTAGCAGGGGGGATTACAGGGGTGGCTTCTGTGAAAAGCTGCTGGAAGGTTCCCCTGTGTTCGAGAGAGCCCATACCAGCCGGCTGTAAGACGGACCCGCCACCGGCCAAGGCCAAGCCAATCAGCGATAGTGGTACCGCCTCTGTGATAACATTTTTAAGAAGGAAAAAAAAGTTGCGGGACAGACAGAAACGGCAGCCAGAGAGAAGAGTGAGAACATGTAAGAGAAACAACCCTGCAGACACCAAGGTCAGTGAAGAAGGAGGGGGAGGAGGTGCTCCATGTGCCAGAGCAGAGATTCCCCTGCAGCCCATGGTGAAGACCATGGTGAGGCAGGCTGTCCCCCTGCAGCCTGTGGAGGACCCCATGCCGGAGCAGGTGGGTGCTCGAAGGAGGCTGTGACCCCGTGGGAAGCCCACGCTGGAGCAGGTTCCTGGCAGGACCTGCGGATCTGTGGAGAGAGGAGCCCACGGAGCAGGTTTTCTGGCAGGACTTGTGACCCCGTGGGGTACCCATGCTGGAGCAATGTGCTCCTGAAGGACTGCACGCCGTGGAAGGGACCCACACTGGAGCAGTTCGTGAAGAACTGCAGCCTGTGGGAAGGACCCACGTTGGAGCAGTTTGTGGAGGACTGTCTCCCGTGGGAGGGACCCCACGCTGGAGCAGGGGAAGAGTGTGAGGAGTCCTGCCCCTGAGGAGGATGAAGCAGCAGAAAATAACATGTGATGAACTGACCGTAAACCCCATTCCCCGTCCCCCTGCACCACTGGGGGGGTAGGTAGAGAATCCGGGAGTGAAGTTGTGCCCGGGAAGAAGGGAGGGGTGGAGGGAAGGTGTTTTGAGATTTGGTTTTATTTCTCATTACCCTACTCTGGTTGATTGGTAATAAATTGAGTTAATTTTCCCCAAGTTGAGTCTGTTTTGCCCGTGATGGTAATTGGTGAGCGATCTCTCCTGTCCTTATCTCGGCCCATGAGCCCTTTGTTATATTTTCTCTCCCCTGTCCAGCTGAGGAGGGGGAGTGATAGAACGGCTTTGGTGGGCACCTGGCATTCAGCGTCTTTTATAGCCCGGTTCCTGCCTTTTCTCACGTCAGTCACACTCTTCTTGGTCTTCCGCACACTGCCCGTAAGTACTTATGTAACTCTCAATCTTGTGTGCAGGCGCCATTGGGGGGGGTGGTTGCGAAGGGTTCCTCCAGCGGCCTTGAGCCCCTTCCTCAAATAAACTTTATATGACCTTTGGCCATATATGGTGAGCTGCCCTGCTCAGCGTATCAGAACACGGAACACGGAACTGTGCACCCTCCAGCATGCCCTCCCTGCCCTGTTGCTAACTGGCTTCTCAGCTGCTCTGCCGGTTTGTTGTTATGCAGAACTTGCCCCACCACAATGTTTGAGACATTAACTCTTTCAGTCTCTCACACCATGCTGCATGAATTAGTTTATACTTACTTCAGAGAGGCACTCCTCTCTGAACCAATCATTTGTTTTGATAATAAACAATTGGTCACTTTCAGCAGATAGGAATGCTGCCCTTTGTCTTGCATGGTTTGATCTGTTGGTTCAAGTCCTAGTTAAATTCAAAAGTGAAGTGTGAGTGGAATGGGAGAGAGTATAGTAGTGTGAGTAGATGTTTATGGTTGACTCCAAAGTCCTCATCCAATTGGGTCTTTATTGCCTTGGGTAGCATTTAAACAAAAAAAAGAGAAAGCGACATTTTGTGTTCTGAAGTACTTGCAATATAAAGGACTGCAAAAGCAAGCTTTTGTTCCAAGACATATAGATTAGAATACATGTGCTCCCCTATCCCTACCGCTTTGTCCCTGTAAGACAAAGCAAAATTTATTAGCATATCATAGAGTACTGGCTGGTGGAGAAAGACAGCAGTGGACATGAACATCAGCCTCATGAATGAAATTGGAATTTTATGAATCATAGAATATCCTGAGTTGGAAGGGACCCATGAGGATCATTGTATCTGACTCCTAACTCCACCCAGGGCAACCTAAATGTTAAACCGTATATCTAAGAGCATTGTCCAAATGCTTGTTGAACACCAGCAGGCTTGGGGCCATGACCACTTCCCTGGGGAGCTTGTTCCAGTGCTTGACCACCCTCTCAGTGAAGAACTTTTTCCTAATATCCAATCTGAACTTCCCCTGATGCAGCTTTAAGCCATTCCCTTGCATCCTATCACTGGACACTAGAGAGAAGAGATCAGCACCTCCCTCTCCACTCCCCCTCATGAGGAAGTTGTAGACAGCAATGAGCTCACCCCTCAGTCTCCTCTTCTCTAAGCTGAACAAACCTATCCTCAGCCGCTCCTCATAAGTCATGCCCTCTAGTCCTTTCACCATCTTTGTTGCCCTCCTTTGGACACATTCTAATATTTTTATATCCTTATATTGTGGAGCCCAAAACTGCACACAGTACTCGAGGTGAAGCCACACCAGTGCTGAACATAGTGGGACAATCACTTCTTTCAACACAGCAGCAGTACAACAAATCTGATATATGGGTTTGTGAAGTAACTTTCAATCTAGAATGATCATTTGATATGGAGTATGCTATTTGATTTGAATTTGCATTTAGTTGTGATTAACGTGCATATACTCAAACACTTGAGGCAAAGTCTAAGTGGTTTTAGGGTTTAATTATTGATATAAATTAACAGTAGCTTTTTTGTTACCATGCATATGCAGTCTTATTTATTGTATATCCTGTCACTGTAATAAGAGGGATGTTAATAAGTTATAAGGGGAATCTAGGTATGGAATTTATACTTTGCTTTTTATTTTTTGTTACTGTGAGCTGATCATTGTTACATGATGTGAAGGAGGTAGTGCCACATATGACAGGCTGAGAAAATGGTTGGAGTGTGTTGTAGAAATACTTATTTCTTCAAAGAATTCTTGAACTAAAAATTAAGTGATGCTTTGTGCCAGAATGACTATAATTGTTGAGGGATTCTGACAGCTTTATCCATGCTGGGGCCTAGCTTCTTGCCTGATGGTCCCATTAGCCCCACGGGGGTTACAGGTAGAGTGAGGGTCCAACTGATTGAAAAAGTATGTCCTAGGCACGTTCAGACTTGGGAATGTTGTCTCTTACACTGCCGACTGGTTACAGATCAGTCTTCCATTACGTGGTCTAAGAGAGAGATTTACATGTATAGTTTCTATTCCCACTGTTGCAGAACTGAACTTTGACAGTAATTCAGATCACCAGTGCCAAGGTGACTAGAACTGAAGAAAATGTAACAAATTAGACCAGGTCTGTAGCTTGGACCTAGCAGAGTAATAAAGTTAATAAATTGTAAGGGATGGAAACAATATATTGGTGGTGTTCTTGTCCTCCTCATCTGGATGCGGTCTTGATTCAACTAATGGGCTGAATTAATTGAACCCTCTCCCACATGCATTTTCTAGAGAGACTATAGGGGAGGTTATGTAAAGTATATATACTTTAGCTGAATGCTTTTTTGTAAGTGGGAAGATAATTTTCCATTATGTAATTTTCTCTGGCAAGGCAAGTTGAATATGGCTCCCTCTAGAGCCTGTCTCCTTTGCAGTCTCTCTCTGCCTTTTTCTTTTTTTTTAATCCATGTTTTGATATGGAGCACACCTGCTCAGCTCATGTGGGTTTAGAAACAGATGTTGTGTATGAATTATCCCCTGCATCACACCATGTTATGCAGGTACTGGACCACTAGGACAAATTGTTTGTAGATGGTCCTTTCTGCTACACTCTGTTGCACTCAGGACTGCACCTCTTCATGTGAATTTAATATTTTTTCACTTTATATAAGGCTGAAAGAAGTACTCATGCTCACTTACTCTTTCCCTCTTCCCCTTTTTTAACTGAAGAGAAACATCCCCCTTCTGCCTTTGCCAAATTATTTAGAAGAGTGTAAATTGAAGCCATTTATCTTGAAATGTGCTACTGGAGCAGACTGTTTATACAAGTGAAAGACATTGTAACATGAGAGTATTTGGTCTGGTCTGCAAGGAAAAGGTTTTTTTTTTTATATATACGGAATATTGGTTCTAATACAGAAAAAAACATGTTGTTTAAGAGGCTCCAATTTGCACATCAGTGTTTTAGTGCAGTAGGGACAATGGCATTTTTTTAATGGGGAATATGTTTTTTGTTACACTGTTACTAAAATAAATTTGATATTAGATTAAGAGCTACGCTGTAATCAATTTGAGGTAGAATATTCCATGCACATGGTAAAGATTTTCTGACCAGAGAGTGCTCATCATGTGAATCCAGAATAAGCTGTTATTAGCTAATACAAAGCTATTAATATTTATCCATCAGTTGGTGGACGAGTGAGTCGGGAATTAAATTACACACGGCAGAAGATTGGAGAAGAGGCCATGTTTAACCCCCAGCTCATGATTCAGACTCCACAGGAAGATGGTGCTAATGTACTAACAATAGAAGCACTCAGACAGCACCTTGACTCTGCACTTCAGGCCAGCAGAGTAGATGTTTATATGTACAACAGGTAAGGAGAAAAGCAAAAGTTTTCTTGATCATCTGTAACAGCTAGAAAGTGGGCAGATGTTTCCTTGCATATATTTTTAATGGATAGCACTTCAGAACCTTTCCCTTAGAACTGTGTTTTGATTTGAATGTCACTAATTACTGATGCTTGAAATTGTGGCATGATAGCAGTGACTAGTTGACTTTTTAACAAATAAAATGGTATAAGAGGTGTTGGATGAGATTCTGAAAATGTACCCTTATGAGCAGTGCTAACAGTGTCCAGCATTTTTCCTGGTAAAGGAATGATAACTGTGCTCTTAAAAATAGGACTTTATTGATGGGATTCCTAACAATGAAAAGCCTTCCAGTAATTTGGGTTTAAAGGGAAAATGCAAATGGAAGAGAAATGGCAGTGGGTGGAATTACTGGGCTATTTAATAACATAGATGCAATCATAGTAGAGTTGGCCTTCAGAGTGTCTGTGTATACATACTGAGGGTTGGGAGTTGTCCGAAAAGCAGGAGTTAAGAGTTGTCCAACAATAAAAATACTAAAAGTGCACCTTAACAAGGCACCAGCTTTGGGCTAGTGAGATCTCTCCATGACAAGTGGTTCCTCCAGGGTTACTACTTACATGATTTCAGCACATCTAACTGATGCCTAAATGAACTAATACCTAGACTCCAATTATCTTTTACCCAGCTCCTGCCTTGTCTAAGGTGCTATAAGCCACTACAGTGGAAATTGTAATACAGCTGAACAAGGAAAACAGAAATTCTAATAGTTTCTTTTCTCCTACATGCATGAGTCAGAGCTAGTCTGAGCCTGAAGCTGACTTCTCTCTTGTGTCACTGAGTGCTATCTTAAGTCACAAGTGGTCTCATTTATATAAAGCCACATTTCTGTCCCTTTTAGTTGTGTCAACTAGCCTATTAATCCAAAAGTAGCTCCATTATTTTTAATTTACAGAGACTGTTTAGCATAAATGAAATAAATATTTCTAGTTTTGTCTTTCTCAGTGATTCACTACTTGAGGCCACCATGTCTATGTGAGTTGCAATTTTAATGTATGTTACATTTTAAAAATAAATTTTCAGTAATTGTGAAAGAAAAAAAATACTCGTTCTTTATATTTATTACAGACAATGGAAATTGGAACACTTATGTTATAAATCAGGAGAACTCATCACAGAAGCAGGTTACATGGACCAGGTAGGTATAACAGGCATTTGGTTATAACCATTTTATAGTCTCATGATTCAGCTTGTGTTGTTTAGATTATATTGTAGTCTAACTGTGTTTTTTTTCCCCTTTCTGACTTTGACAGATCATAGAATATCTTTATCCTTGTTTAATTATCACTCCTTTGGACTGCTTCTGGGAGGGAGCAAAGCTACAGTCAGGAACTGCCTATCTATTGTAAGCATGCTGGTTTTATAACTTTCCAGTCTGTCTGATTTTAATAGTAAAATGATGCATGATTTTGAGTTGCATCCCATTGCTTATTCAGATTCTGGTTTAACCAAAAAATAAAAAATAAATTGTAATGTCTTTGCCAAAAATGCACATGGATTTTTTATTTAATTGAACAAAGATTTTTCTGTTTCTAAAAGATTATTTGTATGCATCAATTTAAGTCCTGTGTCATTACTTTTCTTGTTCTGCTAGCATGCAAAAGGAAATATAAATTCTGAATTCAAGCTTTTTTGGAAATAAACTTTTTTTTTTTTTTTATCCCCCCCCAAACTACAAAAACATCGGCTGGGAATTAATTTTATTTCTAAGAAAATGTAGGTCTCTTGGGTAAAAACTCAAGTCTTCCTAAAGAATAAAACTAAAATCCTTTGCTTATGAGATCATTAAAGAAACCAAATATATCCTTTATGGGTGGTTTCTCACAATTTGCAAGTGTGATATTATATGCCCTGGATCATTCAAAGAGTTAATTGTTAATCTGTGCAGACATTTTCTGTTAATTATGCAAGAGTTGTTAGCATTTGAGTTAGTTATTGTTTCTGTCCTGGTTTGCATATGTCTCTGAAAGCAATTTGCAATGGCTATCTCCTAATGTTTAGTGTACAGTTTTAGGTGGGGAAATAAGGGGGGTTGCATTTTCTGGTTGGAAGATTGCAAATAAAGAATTAAGCCTGGTTAAGCAGATACAGTGTGGTTTGAATCACAAAATAAGGCAGCTAAAAGCCTTTGTAGTTTGTCAACATCACAAATTCAAAAGTGAGGGGTGGGAGACGTGACAGTGATAGCGATGACAGCCATGGTAGCAGGAAAGCTTGATGGTTGATAGTCAAGCAGCCAGGGCATTTGCAGGAGCACAGAACTGTTATAGATAAACAAAGATCAGCTATATTGATTGATTACATTTGCAAGATGATTATTAGACTAGCAAGAAGTAATCTGATACTATGTGAAAGGATTTCTTTCCTCAGCCTTCCCTTCTTTCCCTCTCCCCTCCCTCCAAATTCTTTGAAGCAGCAGTTGGTTGCTTTTTTGTTATTTAGGTGCTTGATGGTTTGTTTTACTTGGTTTGTAAATGAAAGTATTTTTAACGTGAATGTTCCCTTTCATACAGTAAATTGGTATGTAAGGACTGACTATTTTTGTTAAAATCACCACAGGGCTACAAGAAAAGTATACATAAACAAATATAATTAAAACATGCATTTCATGTTATGAAACAACCTTACCAGAAAGGGTTGTAGCTTGTAACAGAAAACAACTTCATCATTTGTGCAAATACAAATTTAAAAATTATGTTTCGGTACTTATTTTGTCTTTTTTTGTAATTTTTCCCTGATTTCTTTTACAGAGGGAAACCTCCTTTGCAGTGGATCAACTTTGACCCCTTAGAATTCTTAGAAGAGTTAAAGAAAATAAACTACCAAGTGGAGAGCTGGGAAGAAATGCTGAATAAAGCAGAGGTTGGTCATGGTTATATGGATCGACCTTGTCTGAATCCTGCTGATCCTGATTGCCCAATCACAGCTCCCAACAAAAATTCCACCAAAGTAAGTTCGCTTATCTTTGTATAGATCTTTTCAAGGGAGGCTCTGTATGTGTGGTGAGAGAAAAGGGTACCATTCCCTTCCAAGTAATATATATTTTATGTTCTTCAGTGATTTCATTATTTGGTTCCTATTATATACCATTAGCCCAGAGTCACTAACTTTCCCTCAGCCTGTGATGCAATATTAATCACACATATTTAGAGTGAGATTACAGTTCTCAGCTACTGTCTGGGTGTGGCAATGTGGTGACACACCATTTCAGCAGGCAACATGCCTCAGGCAGATGCAGTCACTCCTGGAATCCGCAGTCACTCCTGGAATCCGCAGTCACTCCTGGAATACGGCTGCCTCTCTACACTGACACCGTGCAGCAAGGTCTTCCTTCAAGTAGGGCCAGTTTTGTTGACCCAACTTTATATATCCCTTTCTCAGTCGCACTAGGCTTTGGAGAAGTTGCTGTTTGGTGAACAAGTATCGGGCTAGTTTGTCTACTCCATTTGTTGAACACATTTCTCCTTGTAGACTTCCTAGATGATCTTCAATATCTGTTATTTCAGTATACTAGGTGTTGATTTAGGATATGAGTTTGTCTGAAGTTGTACAACTGATGAATTGCTTCTTTAAAACTTTTTTCTAGCCTCTTGATGTGGCTCTTGTTTTGAGCGGTGGATGCTATGGACTGTCAAGAAAATACATGCATTGGCAGGAGGAATTGATTATAGGTGGTACAGTCAAGAATAGTTCTGGTAAACTTGTCAGGTAAGCAAACAAATGTTTACAGAAAATTTTAAAATTTTTCTTTGTTAGGGTTTGGGTTTTTTTTGGCAGGGGGCCAGACCATGCAAAATCAACTGCCTTTCAGAATCTGTGAATGATGCGTATTATGAACCCTGGTCTAGGAGGACATCCCTGATGAGGACAGAATTTAAGAGTGATTAGACAGTTGTTTAAATTTAAGGAGGTGTCATTGCTGCCTGCTTCTAATCTAAAAATGACAGTGTACATTGCTCAGAAATATTTTTTTTCCTGGCAACTTTGTTGTTTAGAGTGTATGTATAAAGCATTGAACAGTATTTAAAACACTGAACAACTTTGTGTTTTTGAAATAAGATCAAAGGAAAAAAGGGGGAAAAATAACTTTGGTAATGTGCCCACTCATTTGACTTTTCTCAGAATTCCAAAATCTCCATTGAACTGTTTGTTTAGGGTCAATACAGAGAAAAGTATATCCTTTATATCACTGTATCTTGAATACTTTTTTGACTGACAAAATAAAACCCTTTGTTTCAGACTTCTTGAAGAAGTCATGGAACACTTGACTTTGGGGGGTAAACCCCTTGAAATAGAACTGTGTTAAAAAAATAGGACATATAAAAACATTATTTAGATGTATACACTGAATCCAAATTTATATTAAACTAAAAGAAGTATAATTCTTGCATATTTAACACAGATAATTTTTAGTAGAACTTTTGATATGGATTTTGATGTTTTTTACATCGACACTAAATATTGAAGTTTAATTTCTTACTAATTTTGATTTATTCTGAAAAAGTGCACAGATGTGTCTTCTAACAAATAGCCAAAGACTTTATTCTTGGTGAAAAATAAAATAGTTCCTTAAGCTTCTAAAATTGTTGGATACAGTTAGATACTGTGGAAATTTACAATGGATAATTATTGCCTTTTGTGTATTCTTTGCTGCTTGTCAGGTGTCAGGAGTTTAGTCTGGCATTTCTCTCCAAGGGATGAAAAAGACCGAGGTCTTCAAATGACAAATTGCCAACAGCATTTGCAAGATCTCATAGGAATAACTGTTCTTGTGTTCTCCTCATAGCAATCTGTCTGTCAGTCGTGATCTCTATAACTGATTTGTAGGGTCACATTCTTTGCTCCTGAAACTGATCCTATTGAAAATAATGGCAAAACTCTCACTAACTTCAGTGAAAACAGACTTAGCCTCAATACTGTATAGACCAGTACAGCTGCACCAGATGCATAGTAGAATAATTATACTATGTTCAATTTTAATGTCAACATGTGGCCTATAAAATCAAGAACTCATGCAAGCTCCTATTAGGCTCTCATTTGAGCCTTTATGCAGTGAAAAATCATTTCCCGAAAATGCTTATTTTATGCCTCTTTCTCCTCTCTCTTCTCTCCCTGTTACAGTGCCCAGGCTTTGCAAACCATGTTTCAGTTAATGACTCCTAAGCAAATGTATGAGCACTTCAAGGGGTATGAATATGTTTCACATATCAACTGGAGTGAGGATAAGGCAGCAGCAATTCTGGAAGCCTGGCAGCGGATGTATGTTAAGGTAAAATTGAAAATAACCTAGATGTCTTACTATAAAGTTTTACTAAGATCCACTGCCTTTAGTCGTGGCTTTTTATAGTATTTTCTCAAGGAAGATGCTTAAACTAGAACTGAGTGTTGTCTCCTGGTTTTAAAGTTATCCTTGTGCTGTAACAGACTATTTAAAAAGGCTGATTTCTTCTTTTTTTTAATTAAGAAACTGCTTACTTATTCACATATGAGAAGCCATGAAGGTTTTACTGTTTGCTGGACCTTGGATTAAAGGCAAAACTCATACAACAGCAAATCAATGGCAGAGTTATGGAAAGAAGAAACCTCCTTTACATTTCAGGAGTTAAGTTAAATGTTTTAAATGATCTGTGAATGCAGTGACCTTTCCTGAAGGATGCAAATTCTTGTTTGATAATCAGTATCTTGCAGGAAATAATTACCAAAAATATTTATTTCATGTAGCATCAGTGAAATCTCTTGTATAGGGTGTGTGGTTTAACAGGAACATTAAGGCAAAAGTAGTTGATTTCAGATATGTGCTGTAGAAGATTATAATGGGCTTTTTTTTAGCCACACTAAGTTTTATTTTTCTTTCCATAGGTTGTTCATCAAAGCGTTGCACAAAACTCTACTCAGAAGGTGCTTTCCTTTACTACAACTACCCTGGATGACATTCTAAAGTCATTTTCTGATGTCAGTGTTATCAGAGTAGCTAGTGGCTACTTACTAATGGTAAGAAAATAAATTATATTTATTTAATTGACTCCAGTAGTATAGCAGGGCTCAAATGGCTGCCTTGTTACCAGTCAACAGTCCAGAACATTTTCAGAATACTTAAAATAAAAATTGCAGTTTGTAAACATCTGCCTCAGGGTTGTCACCTATTCCTCTATGTAACATCTCTGATGTGTCTGTTCTGTTTAAAAACGCTTGTAAGTTGTGTATGTTGTTGGGGGGAGATAGCTGATGATAGAGAAGGATCCATTCTAATCCAATCCCTGCTCTGCTTTCAGCTTACCTATGCCTGTTTAACAATGCTGCGGTGGGACTGTGCCAAGTCTCAGGGTGCTGTGGGGCTGGCAGGAGTCGTCTTGGTTGCTCTCTCGGTGGCTGCAGGATTGGGTCTGTGCTCATTGATTGGAATTTCCTTTAATGCTGCCACAACTCAGGTATGAAGGAGCCACAAGTCTGCTGCTAAATTACAAGAACTTTGTTAGTAAATGAATGCATCTCAATCAATCTTTGAGAAAAAACAAAAGCTGAGGAAGTATTTTGATTTTTAGATTTTTACTTGTGTCTTTCTCCTATCTAGTAGCTTGCACTGTGAGAAATTAAGAGAACATGCTGCCAAACGATTTTAAAGAAAAAGGCAGATATCCTGCAGTTCGTTTAATTAGGTAGATTCTAGGATATTTGTTTTTCTGTGTCCCAATATGAATGCAAGCATCCAGTTGTATATAAGAAGCTGCAAGTTTTGTCCTTACATCTGAATATATCAGGATGTTCAACTCCTGAAAATATTTTGAAAATAACGTGAAATATTATCTGATATTCTTTGCCTACCAAAAACTTGAATTACTTTTAGTGAGGTTTTGTACCTGTAAATGGTATACTGCAAGTTCTTCAGCAGTCTTTCAGAATGAAAGTTAATAGCTGTATTGCATCCTATTGATTTTCATTTTAACCTTGGATTTGTGTTCAGAGTGTAGTGTAAAGGTTATTTTGATTAGCCATTTAATGACTAGCTGCATGGTAGATCATAAGAATAATATAAAAATGTTCTTGGTTTTTTGCTTGTTTTGTTTCTCCCCCAAGGTTTTGCCTTTTCTTGCTCTTGGAGTTGGTGTAGATGATATATTCCTTCTGGTACATGCATTTAGTGAAACAGGGCAGAATAAGAGAATTCCATTTGAGGTAATGACAAAATGGGGAGTTGGGGGAAAATAAAAGAATAAAATAAAAGAAAAAGCCTCATATAGGGAAATATATGATACCTAGAATTAGTTAGTAATGATTTTTTAAAAAAGCTTTTGTTCTAGAGATCTTTGTCCTAGGGCCTGGTTTTCTTTCCTTTTATTTATAATTAACCATGACATTCACATTATTCACATTATGAAATCTAAGATCCTCCTCACTTTTATAATCTTTTCCTTTTATTGACCTTTTTATTCTCAGTCCAAAGTTTCATATCCAAAGTACAAATCATTTAAAAGCAATATATATTTGCCAGTTTTGTTTTGTACAAACAATGTCTTCCATGTACTCTTTCCAGCTGGTTCGGCATGCAGGCACTATAAAGTCATTGTGCTATAACCTCCATATGCTTCAAAATAACCTACTGCGTTGGGAAAGGGTCCTGTGTTTGATTCTCTCTGGTTTTTTGTGTGGTTCCTGGGGTTTCTGGGTTTTTTTCTTACATGCTTCTTCAAGACATAATGCATGCTTATTTTGTCTGAAAAATGTTGAGAAAACCAAGTGACTGCACTGATACAAAATACATCCTACTTAATAACTGATGTATTTGATATAATGTCAGTATCCATTTAGCTTTGACTTTTGAAGCCATTGTCAGCTTTGATAATGTTTGCTACCCTCAAAAAATGTAAGCACTTCATGTGTCATCTGCTTTTCTCCTGGACAGTGTACTTAGTATATTGTTTACTCTTACATATTCTCAAATGCACACTTGTATTCAGAATTTCCTTGTAATAGTTTTCACTGTTACCATGTTATATCTGTAGGATGACCCCTTCATTTGCAGGACATCACCTTATTCATGACTTGTACAATACGTCATTTGTTTTGCAGGACAGAACAGGTGAATGTTTGAAGCGAACGGGAGCAAGCATAGCCCTTACATCTATCAGCAATGTTACTGCTTTCTTTATGGCTGCCTTAATCCCTATTCCTGCTTTACGAGCATTTTCACTCCAAGTAAGTTTTTATGTTGTTTTGTTAGCTCTTGTAGATGGTGTCATCATGGAAAGTGAATGATAATAACTGTTAGTGGTAGCGTTAAAGTCCATGTTCAGTGCTTCTGCAGTTCACTGAACCAATATGTGATCACTGTTTACCATAGTTCTTGGTGATAACCAACTGCTTTCTCCCCTTGATTCTGCTCCTTCTGTTTCTCACACCTTGAGTCTCTCACATCCTGTTGGTGGGTAAAAGAATATCCTACCCCATCCCAACTAGGTTGAGTGCAAAAACCAAGTATGCAACTAAGCAGAAACAAGTCTCCAGCAACATTTGAATTCTTAAGGCAGTCTAGACCAGTAGACTGTACTCTAGTTTACACCATCACATTCCTAAGTAGGAATATAATCCTTTCATTGAGGTTTGTCCAATTTGCTGCTATTACAAACCATAACCAAAGTGCAATGACAGCAGCGAGAATGCATTTGCCACATTAATTATTACAGCAGCAGTTTGTACTGACTTGTTCCCAATGTAATTTTAGCAAAATGTTGGAGAAAACATCGAGAATTTTATGTTCTGTTCTGTTTTGAGAGAAAATGTGAATTTTCTGTGCTGAAGCATGTATTGCTTTCTCTGCCTTTCTCTCTTTGTCTTCTCTTTTTTTTTTTTTTTTGATAATATACCTTCAGGAAGATGAAATATTAAGGATGCTGAAGAAAGCTTCTTTTGAATGCAAGGGCTCTGAAGAAAGCTCTGGGAAGTTCTCCTCTGACACGTTTTTAACACACAAGCGATTTATAGCATTGGCTGACCTTGGTGCAGAGCAGGCAAAGTACTTTTTCAGTAGCTATTTTTCCTCTGTTATAGAATGACATTCTCTTTGAGCCCCTGACCTACCCAGAAGAAGCAAGGGCTGCATTTTTTCTTAATACCTGAGGCAATTATTGCTGTTTTCAGCAATGTAAGCATGCCTGCATTAAGCTATTAAATGGTAAAGTGTTCATGATTGCAGATACATGACCAACATTAGTAACTTGTTTACCATTTTCTTCTCAATAGGCAATTTGGTAGTGAATAACAGAGAAAGTAAAGGAGAATATAGGCATTGGTTTGCTGCATAGTTGAGCAGATATCTGTGTCATCTTAAACTAGAGCTTTAGTCCTAAACAGTTAACAGTATTTAGTTCTGCTGACTTGCCAAAACCTAGATCTCTCTTCTTACAGGGGATATGACAGTGAATTGTTTTATATTACGGCAAAGACCAATTTGAGTGTGTGAAATATTTCTGAAGTGTAACACTTCTTTTGGAAGAAGTGATTTATGTCATCTAAATCTTGGGGTACCCAGTCTGCTGAGCTGGAAGACAGAGACAGGGAGCAGAATGAAGCCCTCATAATCTAAGGGAAAATGGTTAGCAACCTGCTACACCACTTCTTAGTCCATGGGGCCGGATGGGATCCACCCAAGGATGCTGAGAGAGCTGGTGGAAGTGCTCACCAAGCCACTTTCCATCATTTATCAGCAGTCCTGGCTAACTGGGGAGGTCCCAGTTGACTGGAGGTTAGCAAATGTGATGACGCCCACCTACAAGAAGGGCTGCAAGGAGGATCCGGGGAACTACAGGCCTGTCAGTATGACCTCGGTGCCAGGGAAGGTTATGGAGCAGCTCATCTTGAGTGACATCACATAGCACGTAGAGGATAACAAGGTGATCAGGCCCAGTCAGCATGGGTTTGTAAAAGGCAGGTCTTGCTTGACTAACCTGATCTCTTTCTATGACATGATGATCTGCTTGAGGGTAGGAAGGCTCTACAGAGGGATCTGGACAGGCTGGATCGATGGGCCGAGGCCAATCATATGAGATTCAACAAGGCTAAGTGCCAGGTCCTGCACTTGGATCGCAACAACCCCATGCAATGCTATAGGCTTGGGGAAGAGTGGCTGGAAAGTTGCCCGGCAGAAAAGGACCTGGGGGTGCTGGTCGATATGAGCCAGCAGTGTGCCCAGGTGGCCAAGAAGGCCAAGAGCATCCTGGTCTGTATCAGAAATAGTGTGGTCAGCAGGACTAGCGAAGTGATCGTCCCCCTGTACTCAGCAGTGGTGAGGCCACACCTTGAATACTGTGTTCAGTTTTGGGCCCCTCACTACAAGAAAGACACTGAGGTGCTGGAGCGTGTCCAAAGAAGAGCAACAAAGCTGGTGAAGGGTCTGGAGAACAAGTCTTGTGAGGAGTGGCTGAGGGAACTGGGGCTGTTTAGCCTGGAGAAAAGGAGGCTGAGGGGAAACCTTATCTCTCTCTACAACTACCTGAAAGGAGGTTGTAGCGAGGTGGGTGTCGGTCTCTTTTCCCAAGTAACAAGTGATAGGACAAGAGGAAATGGCCTCAAGTTGCGCCAGGGGAGGTTTAGATTGGATATTAGGAAAAATGTCTTCACTGAAAGGGTTGTCAAGCATTGGAACAGGCTGCCCAGGGAAGTGGTTGAGTCACCATCCCTGGAGGTATTTAAAAGACATGTAGATATGTGTCCTGGGTTCAGCTGAGATGATAGAGTTAATTTTCACAAGAAGCTGGGAGGGGGCACAGCCAGGACAGCTGACCCAAAGTAGCCAAGGGTACCCCACAAAGAATTGAGTCAGACAACGGGACTCATTTCCGAAACAACCTCATAGACACCTGGGCCAAAGAGCATGGCATTTAGTGGGTGCATCACATCCTTATCATGCACCAGCCTCCAGGAAAACTGAATGACAGAATGGCCTGCTAAAAACTACACTGACAGTATTGGAGGGTGGAATCTTCAAACATTGGGATTCACATTTAGCAAAAGCCACCTGGTAGGTCAACACCAGAGGATCTGCCAATGGGGGTGGTCCTGCCCAATCAGAATTTTTACATACTGTAGAAGGGGATAAAGTCCCTGTAGTGCACATAAAAAATATGTTAGGGAAGACAGTCTGGGTTACTCCTGCCTTGGGCAAATGCAAACCCACTATGAGACTGCTTTTGCTCAAGGACCTGGGTGCACTTGGTGGGTGATGTGGAAGGATGGGGAAGTCCAATGTGTGCCTCCAGGGGATTGGATTTTAGGTGAGAATAGCCAATGAATCAAATTGTATGATGTTAGTTGCTATATAACCCTGCCACTGTATGTCATCATACCATAGTTGTCATATGCCATATTAATGTGTCGTGGTTTAACCCCAGCCAGCAACTAAGCACCACGCAGCCTGCTTACTCACTTCCCCCCACCCAGTGGGATGGGGGAGAGAATCTGGAAAAAAAAGTAGAACTTGTGGGTTGAGATAAGAACAGTTTAATAGAACAGAAAGGAAGAAACTAATAATGATAACAATAACAATAATAAAATGACAATAGTAATAATAAAAGGATTGGAATATACAAAACAAGTGATGAACAATGCAATTGCTCACCACTTGCCGACCAACGCCCAGTTAGTTCCCGAGCAGCGATCCGCCCCCAGGCCAACTCCCCCCAGTTTATATACTAGGCATGACGTCACATGGTATGGAATACCCTATTGGCCACTTTGGGTCAGCTGCCCTGGCTGTGTGCCCTCCCAACTTCTTGTGCCCCTCCAGCCTTCTTGCTGGCTGGGCATGAGAAGCTGAAAAATCCTTAACTTAGTATAAACACTACTCAGCAACAACTGAAAACATCAGTGTTATCAAAATTCTTCTCATACTAAATCCAAAATGTAGCACTATACCAGCTGCTAGAAAGAAAATTAACTCTATCCCAGCTGAAACCAGGACAGCCATATCAGTGGTATTACAGTAAGAATCACCCAAATCACTGAAGGATGGACTTTGATGAAACTGAGCAAAGTGCAGCGGTGATGGAACTTTGTGGTGGGTTGACCCTGGCTGAATGCCAGGTGCCCACCAAACCTTTCTATCACTCCCCTTCCTCAACTAGACAGGGGAGAGAAAATATAATGAAAGGTTCGTGGGTCAAGATAAGGACAGTTTAATAAAGCAAAAGCAAAGATCACGTGCGAAAGCAAAGGAAAACAAAAGATTTTATTCTCTACTTCCCATCAGCAGGCGATGTCTGGCCACTTCCTGGGAAGCAGGGCTTCAGTACTCATAGCGGTTGCTCCGGAAGACCCCCTTTCCATTTCCCTTTACTTAGCTTTTATAGCTGAGCTGATGTCATATGGTATGGAATATCTGTTTGGTCAGTTTGGGTCAGCTGCTATGTCCCCTCCCAAGATCCTGCCCACCCCCAGCCTGCTGGTGAGGGGGTGGGAAATGTTGGAGAGACAGCCTTGATGCTATGGGAGCACTGCTCAGCAGTAGCCAAAACACTGGTGTGTTATCAACACCTTTCTAGCTACCATCACAGAGCACAGCACTATGAGGGCTGCTATGGGGAAAGTTAACTCCATCTCAGCCAGACCCAATACAAACCTGAACTGGCTTCAGCAAGTGGCGCCCAGCAACTCCTCAAGACCAACGACTTCAACCTGCAGACCGTGGGCGTGGCCCATGCCAAATGCACCAGCCATGAGCTCTGGATGCAGCATGCAACAATCCAATGCCACACACCATGTCTCCCACCCTGACAGACTGTTACAACAGATGGAGCCCCAAAGTCATGGATTAAATGAACTCAACGGACACGTTAGAGGGATGGCCCACAGACTAAGGGAATGATATCTCTGTGTGTGTATATATATCAAAGACAGGGAAAGTGGTGGTGATTAATTGGAAAGTGTAGGATCTGGGCATGACGTAGATGGTTGTATTGGGTTTGTGTGGCAAGGTTTTTGGTAGCAGGGGGGTTACAGGGGTGGCTTCTGTGAGAAGCTGCTGGAAGCTTCCCCTATGTCCGACAGAGCCAATACCAGCCGGCTGTAAGACAGACACGCTGCTGGCCAAGGCTGAGCCACTCAGCAATAGTGGTAGCGCCTCTGTGATAACATATTTAAGAAGGAAAAAAAGTTGCATCAGACGCAGAAATGGCAGCCGGAGAGAGGAGTGAGAACATGTAAGAGAAACAACCCTGCAGACACCAAGGTCAGTGAAGAAGGAGGGGGAGGAGCTGCTCCAGGCGCCGGAGCAGAGATTCCCCTGCAGCCCGTGGGGAAGACCATGGTGAGGCAGGTTGTCCCCCTGCAGCCCATGGAGGTCCACGGTGGAGCAGATATCCACCTGCAGCCCATGGAGGACCCCATGCCGGAGCAGGTAGGTGCCTGAAGGAGGCTGTGACCCCGTGGGAAGCCCACGCTGGAGCAGGCTCCTGGCAGGACCTGCGGATCTGTGGAGAGAGGAGCCCACGCTGGAGCAGGTTTTCTGGCAGGACTTGTGACCCCGTGGGGGACCCACGCTGGAGCAGTGTGCTCCTGAAGGACTGCACGCCGTGGAAGGGACCCATGCTGGAGCAGTTCGTGAAGAACTGCAGCCTGTGGGAAGGACCCACGTTGGAGAAGTTCATGGAGGACTGTCTCCTGTTGACGTGGAAGTCACGGACACTGCACACAATCAATATGATCAAGCAGATGCCACTTTATTGCCAAAATAGCTCAGTTTATATACTCATTCTGGTTCCCACTCACGCATAAGCTGATTAAAGATTGGTTAGCATGTGCTGTCCACGCGCCTAGTTACACCTAATGATTGGTTATATCAACGCTGTACACGCGCATAAACATAAGACATAATTGGTTATATTAACTAAAACATGCGAAACTTGTCTCAGTCTAATTGGTCAAGATAAGCTGCCGAATTGAGGTTCTTTGTGCCAAGTTCCCTTTATCGTGGAATGCGCACCTGTGTTCTTCTAATTGGCAACTTTCTTTTTTTGTCTTCTTGTTTATTCTGTTCAAGGCCTTCTAAAGGCGTCTGGAATGCTCTTGCGACCGTTAGCTAAATATGTGTCCACAACAGTCTCCCGTGGGAGGGACCCCACACTGGAGCAGGGGAAGAGTGTGAGGAGTCCTGCCCCTGAGGAGGATGAAGCGGCAGAAATAACATGTGATGAACTGACCGTAAACCCCATTCCCTATCCCCCTGCGCCGCTGGGGGGGTAGGTAGAGAATCCAGGAGTGAAGCTGTTCCTGGGAAGAAGGGAGGGGTGGAGGGAAGGTGTTTTGAGATTTTGTTTTATTTCTCATTACCCTGTTCTGGTTGATTGGCAATAAATTGAGTTAATTTTCCCCAAGCTGAGTCTGTTTTGCCCGTGACGGTAATTGGTTGAGTGATCTCTCCCTGTCCTTATCTTGACCCATGAGCCCTTTGTTATATTTTCTCTCCCCTGTCCAGCTGAGGAGGGGGGCGTGATAGAATGGCTTTGGTGGGCACCTGGCATCCAGCCAGGGTCAACCTACCACAATGGTATAGGATAAGGGGTGGATAATGTCCTGGGTTTGGCTAGGATAGAGTTAATTTTTATAAGAAGCTGGGAGGGGACACAGCCAGGACAGCTGACCCAACTAGCCAAGGGAATATTCAATACCATATGATGTCATGCTCAGTATATAACTGGGGAGCTGGCCAGGGGGAGGAGGGATCGTGGCTCGGGAAAGGGCTGAGCATCAGGTTCCAGGTGGTGAGCAATTGCATTGTGCATCACTCGCTTTATACATTCTTTTATTAGTATTATTCTTATTATTACTTCTGTCCTTGTGTTGTCCTATTAAACTGTCCTGTTTTACCTTTTTCTTCCGATTGTCCTCCCCATCCGACAGGTGGGGGAGAGGAGTGAGCAAGTGGCCGCATGTTGCTTAGTTGCCAGCTAGGCTTAAACCATGACAATGTGGCACTTAGGGACATGGTTTAGTGGTGGACTTCGTAGTGTTAAGTTAATGGTTGGACTCAATGATCTTAAGGGTCTTTTCCAATCTAAATAATTCTATGATTCTATGATACTATGACTCTATTCTATAATCTGTGGCCCAAACTCAAACATCTAACATATCTTAAGCAGCAAAAAGGATACTGGAGATCTTCACTAGGAATCAGAATAGAGGTCCTATTTTCCCATTGTCTGACTTTGCAGTGACCATGCTTTATAGAAGCTACTTAAGCCTAAATGCCACTCTCCTAATAAGAACCCAACAGAGATGGGTCATTTTATCCTAGTCACACTGCTGTGCTGCTTTCTTTGATCAAATTTTGCTCAGTCTGTTCTCACTTCTCACATCAGAACATGGTAGGTTGCCTTTGGAATATCTGTGGAGACAACAGCTGTAATTGTTACTGCAATTTGAATATAAATTAAATTTATCTTTTTTTAAAATCTTTTTTTTTGCCTGCTGCCATGTCTTATGACTTGCTGTAAACTGAATCAGCAGAAGTTCAGAAAAGGAAGTCCATGTTGTCAAATGCATGGTGCTTTCAAAAAGTAAAACAAAAGACAAAGTTTCAGGTGAAATTTCAACATATCCATGTATGAACATGTTGATATTATTCAGAATGACATCATGATCAAAGTTATTTCTAAGGCGGTGATTAATATGTAATCTATGTGTAGGTACATTTGGGTGTCCAGAAATGAATGTTTGAGTGGCTCAATCTTTTCTCAGATGCATCTGTAATCTGTCTTTCCTCACACATAGTAACCCCTTATATGTATATAAGAGATGGAAAAATGTGCAAAAAGGCCAACCAGAGACCTGTACTGAGAATTTATTGGTACTAGAGCAATCTGTGTATATGTTAGGAACCACTGAAATTACAGCACTTATTGTTGGAAATAACATCTATTACTTGCATTGTCTAGCTTTACTAGGTATAATCAAAACCAGTTAATGCATTTAATCATAGCATTCAGAATTAGATAACCATGGCAGATTTTGGTGGGTGGTCTGTATATATGGATTTCTTTATTCACAGTCTTCTTCCTCCCTCTCCCTCTTACTCAGGCTTGTTTAAACAAGAATTCCTTGTTCTCCTGGTTTCAGCTGGGATAGAGTTAATTGTCTTCCTAGTAGCTGGTATAGTGCTATGTTTTTGAGTTAGGTATGAGAAGAATGTTGATAACTGATGTTTTCAGTCGTTGCGAAGTAATGTTTAGTCTAAAGTCAAGGATTTTTCAGCTTCTGATGCCCAGCCAGCAAGAAGGCTGGAGGGGCACAAGAAGTTGGGAGGGGACACAGACAGGGCAGCTGACCCAAAGTGGCCAACAGGGTATTCCATACCATGTGATGTCACATCTGGTATATAAACTGGGGGGAGTGGGGGCAGGGGGATCGCCGCTCGGGGAATAACTGGGTGTCGGTCGGTGGGTGGTGAGCGATTGCATTGTGCCAATCACTTGTATATTCCAATCCTTTTATTAGTGTTATCATTTTCATTATTAGTTTCTTCCTTTCTGTTCTATTAAACCGTTCTTATCTCAACCCACGGGTTTTACTTCTTTTCCTGATTTTCTCCCCCATCCCACTGGGTGGGGGGGAAGTGAGTGACCGGCTGCGTGGTGCTTAGTTGCTGGCTGGGGTTAAACCACAACACTTGTCATCTTTGATAGCTTTCTAGCAAAACTTAGAAAGCAATGAAATAGTGCAGTTTACTTTTCACAGATGCTGCCTTCTCATCTGGATAGTGAACTTTTAACAGATAGGCTTAAAAAAAGGATTGTTCTTGACCTTATTTTGCTCTTCATTTGCTTTCCTTAAGATATTGCAAAGTTTCCATAACTGTTGAGGACCAGTATCTGTAAAATAACCTAGCTGCTAGGGAGAATAAATAGTTTCCTGACTAGCCTTGCATGTGGAAGCCCAACTTTTACTTAGAAACTAATGTTTTGCATATCAGTGCTTTCTTTTTTCAGCTTCTGTTCTGTCAGCTAATGCAGTTCATTGATACCTGTGAGTTGTTCAGTTACTTTATGGAACTTAAACACTGCAAGTTTGTTGCTGTCATAGGAATTTGCTAGGGTTAACTCAGCAAAGTGGGTTAGCTCTTGCTGAGTTTAAAAATCACCATTTTCCATTTCTTTAAGTGAGTTGTTTGGGTTTTTTAATTAATTCACTTATGGGGATAAGGACTGTTTTAGCTTTTTAGCTGTTTGCATTTTTTTATCATTTGCTGATCTTATTAGCCCCTTATTTAAGGGGCTTTAGGTTTTGAGATGCTGAATGTATCCCAAGTACTCAGTTGCAAGAATCACCTGTAAGAGAGTGTTCAGGACTTTGAAGGAGTAGGTCCTGAGTTTTCAGATGTGTTGCATTTCTTAAAATCAGGGGGGTGTCTAAGAAATCCCCTGAAAGTTTTTGAAGTTTGCTGTAGGAATGTCTTAAATATAGCATTTTCTTTTGAGTATAAATGAAGGAGGCATGGCAGAGTATAAGTACCACTGGGCTGAATTCTTTCTTCAGACAGAATATTTGGACACCTTTATGGAATAAATTCTGCCCTGGAAAGAAAAGACATAGCTTCATAAAAATTCACCTAACTTCTTGCTTGCACCAGAAATTTCCTCCCCTAACAGCAGAGGAATGGTATAGACTCACTAATGAATAAGGGTGGAACTTTGCCCAATAAGTTTTAGCAGTAACTTTTTTTTCCTCACAGTAGGAATGATAACTTTTTTTCCTAAATATAAAAGTGATTACCAGGTGGTGGTGGTAGGTTTGGGGGGAGAAAGAATATAAATTTTTAAGCTCACTCATTATCTTACTCTGCTGAAGCAGTTTGTCCCCTTCATCTTACCCAAGTCTTTTAGCTTTCCCTGCTTCTGATATGAGAATTTAACAAGCAAAAATAAAGCCTAAGGAGAAGAGGCGGGGAAAATCTGAGTCTGTATGTTGTCAGGAGGGAGCTGCAGATAGGCAGCGTAGGGTGGAAGTTTCCCTGACAGACCTCCTCATCTGTTCAGCATCTCTGGCTATACAGCACACCCATTCTCCTTGGGTGGGCTGCCAGGAATGGCAAATAGCAGCACATACCTTTGTCAGGGCCCCAGTCTATCATCCTGGCTCACTTCTTCCTTGCTGCCTTCAGCACAGACTGTCATTCTTCTGTTTCAGTTAACAGTTGCAGCAACAGCATTAATATTTTAGGCTGTGCATTATTAAAAAATGCAAAATCAGAGCATGTTTCTTAATGTCTGCTTAATGGATTTTTTTACTTTTCTCTGATGTTCTTATTTCACTGAACTCCTTCAGTTAACACCTTTGAGTAAGCCCCATGTTTTTTCCCACTCTAGTACTAATCTTACTTCTATTGATTTCAAGGAAAGAGGTCCTTTCCTCTCCTATTTGACCATTCCTCTCTGAAAGGGTGAAAGCAGATGCCCTGCCTGTTCCCAAAAATCCTCTGCTTGCTCTTGGCTCAGCTGCTGCTAGCAGATTGCCTGTACATTGGGAGATCTACTACCGCAGACTTTTGTTGGTGCTTTTCTAATCAGTCACCATTACAGACTGCAGATATTGCCAAGATTAAGATCACATTTCTTCATATGTTCCCATTCCCAGCCACCAGACTTCTAAATAGTATTGGGGAGGGAAGGTGGTGGCTGATGCATCAGGTCAGACATTCAGTCACTCCTCAACAGTTCTTCCTTCCCCCCTTGCTAATCTGAATCTCAAACCACTTCTCCTTCCCTTGTCTCACTCGCTTCCAAGTGCCCTTGGAGTTGGGGATATACAGCAGGAACTGAAAGGCACACTGCACCTTATCAGTTCATGGGGTTTTTTTTGATGAGACAACAAATTCGAATTGATATACGAACAATATTTTCTGTATTTAATTGTGAAAACTGTGAAATGTTATGTCCTTGAGATGTTGGGGTGGAGGGTGAGTGAGAGAAAGTATATTATAAATGGGAAGTGTGGTGTTAAACTATAGGAATCTATCGAAATATAAGTCAGGATAGAGAGGCTTGTTTAGAAATATTTGACTTGCAGGATCAGTACATCACCACCAGTATGGCACAATGGAAAATCTAGTTGCTCTAAAAAGAGATGCCATGTTAATAGGTAAATTTACTATGTGTTGCTGGGATACTTTCGATTCTCCTTTAAAAATCAAATGTAAATATAACTAATGGCATCTCTGCCATGCATTTAAGTATTAGGTTTGGGGTTTAGCAGCATTTGGGATTCAAGGTCACTGGGGTCTACAAAGAACTGATAAGGCAGGAAGTGTTTATAGAAGCGAGCAGAAGTAGAGGACTTCAGTTAGTTTTTCAGGCATGCTGAGAGGTATAAGAATTCTTAGGCCAGGTCTCAGCTGTTTTTTCCAAATCTCAGCAATTCATAGCTGATCCTTGATGGAAGCTCTTGGTTAGACACAGTTAATTACTCGTGATTTATGGGTGATTCAATTTTCAGTGGTTTAGCAGCAATAAGAGAGTGGTTGTATGAACTAGGTGCAATAAACACCTTGCTTGCAACAGCAGCTGTTTGTTTTCCTGACAGATTCAGTCTATTCTAGAGAGGATCAAAAGGAAATCACTTAATTTTGAAGTCTTGTCTATGACCTTACATACCTTTCTGCGTCGATATTCATAAATCATGAAATGGTCATGGGATCTTTTCTCTCAAAGATTAAAGTAATGATTAAATACTAATTAGGCTTTAAACACTAGATAAACTCTATTTTAGTAGTTATGTCTCCAGCCAATCAGCAGGACTTTAAGGAGGCTGGAGACAACAAAAGAGAAACATCAGTAAGAACCACTTTTGTGTACAATATATTTATGATTGAAATAACTATACAGTGTTTACATACATAACTGATTCTGTCATTCTGAGAAAAGTAAAAGCAAGAACTAGTCTTTTTATTATAATTTACAGCTTCAGAACCCTAAAAATCATTCAGTAGATTACTATGATTTTCACAGATAAGAGACACAAAAATACAAAATTGCATTATTTAGGGTCACATAAGTTGAGCATTTTTAAAACATGAATTTTGGATGTCTCATCTTTTGAGTTGCCAATTTTAAGGGCTGATTTTCAACATCAAAAGCAGCCATTGATCTGTGTTGGAAAAAGGAGGGCTCATTTACATCAGGTCAGGCACTTAATTTGTGTAATCCAATTTTAGACCTTTTTTTGACCATTTGAACCCAAATGGTGTTTACTTCAGAAGTTACAGGTGGAGGCACTTGATAATTTATATGCTTTCCTCAGCCTGAAACTGGGCTACTATAGATGCCTACTGATTATATAATGAGTAAAATATAAGGGTTTCCTCTTTTTTTAATCTGTTGATGGCTCAACTATTTTTTCCCAGGTTTTTTTGGGAAAAAAAAATATTCTTAAATGACTTATCCTTATCTCTACTATCCTACTACTATCTTCCAAATCCATCTGTGCCCAAGTTTTCCCTTTGTAAGGCTAGTGATTTTAGCTATGTTTTATTGCAAATAAATACCATTAACAATGAATGATAGATGTTGCACCACATATGTTTATAGAGATTCTCTGGGAATCTCTGTGTAGGAAACAGTTATGGTTTGAAGGGGGGGGTTGTTTTTCTTTAAATAACAATCATTTTGCAAATTAACTTGACCATTCTTGTTCCAATTTAAGACTCATTTTGGTAGACTGGCTCATTAATCAAGTTCTGTCAAGACACAAGCAGAAGAGTTCAACAGATAATCCCAAAATGTCACTCTTTTTTTGCTAGACTTTAAGTACATCAAATGCATAGTGTTTTACTAAATAGAGCAGTTTCATTAAAATTTAATTAAACCTTTATTTCATTACTGATTTAATAATGTGCTTTAATGTTATTGTGGTACTTAAATTACTTCAGATCCCTTAAATGTGAGAACTTCAGTCCTAGTTCCAGGTTTACTTTTGCTTCCATCTTTTTGTACTGTGAGACTCTAAATAGGGCAGAATCTCATATAAAAGTGTAAATTATTGATGAGACTGTTTTTTCCACTTTAAAAATCTTGGTGCCACCACATCTCTAGGTATAGAGATATTAAAATAATATGAAGGGTAATATTAAAAGAAATTAACTACAGTAGGCCTACCATAATGAAACTGGGATGTAAAAATATACCCCCCAGTTCCCTCAGGGGGAAGCTTGAAAGGGTCTGATGAGTAAACATGATAAATGGGTGGATGGGTGAGAACTGAAAGGAGGCTTTATGCTTTGTAAAGCCAATGCCCTAAATGAAGCTTAGTAATGACTTCACTTCTCTTATGATTTATCTCTAGGCAGCAGTTGTGGTGGTATTCAACTTTGCTATGGTTTTGCTGATTTTTCCTGCTATCCTGAGCATGGACCTTTATCGTCGGGAAGACAGGAGACTGGATATATTCTGCTGTTTTACAAGGTGAGAATGTGTGATAGAATTACAGTATAAGTAAGTAAGTGCATCCTTTTTGTGATCACCAATCAGTGCTACTACCCCTTGTCAGGAGTGGGAGCTCTTCATTGCAGCAGGACAGCAGGAGGGTCAGTATATTATTGTCATGGTTTTATTGCTGAATTACATTTGCTACCTTGTTTTTTTATCTGACTGAGGGGAAAAGTTAAAAGGCATTTCACACACACACACGCAAACACTTTTTCCTTTTTTCATATGTACATCCATTTTAGCCATTGGAGGACAACTTTCTGGAAGCGTGTAAAAGAGCCATGCTTTAGTAATATCTGTATTTTTAGAATTTTATGGGGTACTGCAGTGTGTCCAGTGCTGGTATTGGGTAACCTTGGAAGACTTGATTCCAGTCTCTTATGGAAGACTGTAAATAACTCGGGTACTCAGAAGCCTTACTTATACTTAATCACTATGTGCTAATTTTTATGCTTTTTATGCCTTGAAATGTAAATGCATAAAAATAATGTAAAAACTATAAAATTACTTCCCTTTAGCCCAGTTTTTCTTAGGACTATGTGGAATTCAGAATGATCAGTACCATTGCAAGATAGTGATTGATAAACTTTCTGTTATGGCTCCAATAATAATTTAGAATGATAGTATGCACACTCTTACCTAATACACATCCAGCTCTGAGGGTAGGGGCAGGCTAGGAGGAAGCTACTGTCATGAGCGGAGCCACCACTTAGAGATAAAGCATATTTTCTACATTAGTTTTTGCTTTTGCCTGCAATGAAAAGGATAAGCTGCATTTCTATACATGTACTCTGACATGCATGTCATAACCAGGATGTAGAGAAACCCCCTTGTGTCCTCTTAGCCTTTCACACCCACGTAGGAGCAGACACAGTTTGACCTTTTTAACTTCCATGCCAAAGAAAGAAGGTGCTTTCCTAAATTTGTTTTTGAGGGAGTCATTAGAACGGGGAGTTGATCACAAGCCAGGACTCCTGCTTTTTGTTTCTGATTCAGCCATAGTTTCACTGGATGGTCTAATGTGCTTGAATTTTGGAACCCTGATTCTCAGAAGTACAGGGCAGTCAGACCTTCCTTTTATTCCCCCATCTAAAGTTGTACCAAATGTGAATCAGAATTTGGGCCCATGTACATATGAAGAAATTCAGTTAATAAGAGCTTGCTTTGTTTAGGTAGGCAACATTTTCTTCCTTTTTGTAGGATTTTTCCACTTGGTGAAAAATCTCTGATACTGTTTTCTATCAGCAATTTGTTTTTATTTACAGAAGGAGGCTTGTTTATGACTTTTTTTTAATAAACTAGGTATCCATTATGTTCTTGCATAGACTACAATGAAGGGAATGCTTCAAAAAAATGCTTCTGTAATTTTGTCTCCTCATGTTGCCCGTCCTTCCTGGGAATTAATCCTTGTATATTTTTACTTCAATTTTAAAACATACAGTCAGTGTATGGCAAGTGGTTTCAACCTGCCTCCCAAAAGTCTGAGACCTTATCCAGAAGGCCCAAATATTATTTAACAGTTACTTTAATAGTTCTAAACAGAAGAACTCAGCATGTCATGCATTTACATTTTGATCTTCTAAATAGTTTAATTCTCAGCATGGTTGTGTAGATGTAAACTCACACACACATATCATGCATTCAGACTGTGTGAAACTACCTTGTTATTGACCTGATTAGCATGTGTAATTAATAGAGTGATGTGAGTGGATGCCAGTGTCTTTAGACAAATGCTGGTTCCTTCTTTCTTGGGCACAAGAAACATGTGCAGAAACAGGCTCAGAGGCCTACACTTTAAACCATGTCTAAGAAATATTTCCTAAAAGTGCAGAAGGAAATCCTCATGAAAACATTATGCTTAATTAACATAAACAATTTAATAGTAGTAGAAGCAGTCTCAGATGGAAGCAGATTATCCTATCTAGCCTGATTAAAATAAAGACCTATCTAAATGTGAACAGATGTTTTTCTCTTCTCTTGCAGTCCGTGTGCCACTAGAGTGATTCAGATTGAGCCTCGAGCATATGTGGAAAACAGTGATAATACTTGCTACAGTCTTCCACCCTCATACAGCAGTCACAGTTTTGCACATGAAACTCAGATTACAATGCAGTCTACAGTGCAGTTGCGCACAGAATATGATCCTCATGCACAGGTGTACTACACCACAGCAGAGCCTTGCTCAGCAATATCTGTGCAGCCGGTAACAGTGACGCAAGATAATCTCAGCTGCCAGAGCCCAGAAAGCACAAGCTCGGCAAGAGATTTGCTTTCCCAATTCTCAGACTCCAGTATGCATTGCTTTGAGCCACCCTGTACTAAATGGACGGTCTCTTCTTTTTCAGAAAAGCATTATGCTCCATTCCTGCTAAAACCAAAAGCTAAGGTAATCAGAAAACTATTTACCTGTTTTTCAAAAATAGACTTCTGCCTTGCCCAGTAGGAAAATTATCCTGACAATAGTATTAAATATCAGGAATAAATAGAATTATTTTGGAATTACAATTCTTAATAATTTTACACCTAATTTCATACTTTAAAAGTTTTATCTTGATAGTGTTGTAGTGACATACTTTTCAAATGTAAGTTATGAGTGAGGTTTTGGTGACTTTCAGTAACCTAAGCTCATGAACAGTGAAACTAAATCTACTTTTTAACTTCATCACCATATAAATTTCCTGTTCATGATCTAGAGCCCCTTCACTAAAACACAAATTAGTTTGGCCTTGTAGTGTGTGTGTGCATAAATATATAAAAGCTTAAAAGTATAGTGATGGGTATTAATTTTGAACCTGGTTCTGTGTGCCATTATGAGTTATTAATTTCTTTAGGAACATAAAACCAAATGCATTTCCATTTTCTGTTGCAGATTGTGGTTATTTTTCTTTTTCTGGGTTTACTTGGGCTCAGCCTTTATGGAACTACCCGTGCTAGAGATGGACTGAATCTCACAGACATTGTACCACGAGAAACCCAGGAATATGACTTTATTGCAGCACAGTTCAAGTATTTCTCTTTTTACAACATGTATATAGTGACACAGAAAGCAGACTATCCCAATGTCCAGCACTTACTTTATGAACTTCACAAAAGTTTCAGTAATGTGACATACGTTTTGTTGGAAGAGGATAAGCAGCTTCCCAAAATGTGGTTGCACTACTTTCGAGACTGGCTGCAAGGTAAGAGAGAATTGCATGAACTTTTCTTTTTAATTCTACAGTAGCAAGCAATTATTCACTGTAGTAATGCTCTCCTCTTCCAATACGGTCACATGGTTTAAAGCGTACTAGCAGGAGGGAAAATGCCTAGGTTCTGATCCAAACTCAGACATCAATTTGCTGTTTCTCCAACAGTTCACTTCTTAAATTCTTTGTGGCTAAGTTTACTCCCCAATAAAGCAGTTTTGGAGCTTTAAAAGATTATATCCATGAGAGGTCATCTCACGTCATTAATTTCTAAGAAGTGGCTAATGAGGAATTCTGCTTTATAATTAATGGACAAATATGGCCCAGTTTCTTGGGAAGATAAATGTTTGCTGAGTGTTTTGAGAACAGTCACTCGCCAAGGCGATCAGCTCCAGTACAGGCATGTTCCGCAGTGGAGCAGGGGATCGCAGCATACAGGGGGGGTCTCCTGAGCTGGGGAAACCCCAGGAGAGCGTGAAGACCCACCAGGAGCTGGTAGCTCTCAGGAGAGAGAGCGGCTGACGAGGCATGGGCAGGGCCAGGAGTAACGACGGCCACCCTCCACTCCCACAAAAGGCAGCCCTAGGGAGTGCTAGCGACTAGGACAGGCAAACAGGGTGTGGTGCGGCAGTTTACGCGGGAGGGCCCCTCTTCAAAGGAGGGACATTCCACTGGCCGAGTGGAGAAGCTTGAAGTCCACATAACCCAGCAACCGGGCACCGTTCTGTGACCATCTGCGCAGGTCATGGGCGCTCATCCTACCTGACCCTCAAGGCAGAATGGTGGGCACTCGCCTGAGAGCAAAGGCTGCAGCTCCGGCTGGGGGGTCTGCACCATCTACCCCAGTGGTGGCCGATGCCTCTACCCAGACAGAGCTGCTGAAGGGAGAGGCTGCAGTGCATACCTCAGACTGCAGGAAGTGCCTAGACCTTTCTCCTGGGGCAGGGACAGGCAGCAGACCTGCCTGCAAAAGGTGTGCCCAGGTGGAGAACCTCCTGCAGCAGGAGGGTGAGCTGCAGGAGGTGGTGAGAAGGCTGTGTAGCATCAGGGAGGCTGAGAATGAGTTAGATAGCCGGTTCCAAGTGCAGTCTGCAGTGGACCCACAGCCAAACAGCCAAAAACTCACCCACCAGCACACACGGAAGGGAGGGGGGCCAAGAATGCAGAAGAATGGAAGCTTGCAATGGCAAGGACCTACAGGAGGAAGAGACTTCCACTGAAGCCTGAGGTGCCCTTGCAGAACCACTTCACCACTCTGCAGACTGAAGAGGAAAGACCCGTCACATCAGGAGAGACGCTGGAGTTGAGTAAGGCAGCCCGATCTGCTCCCCGTATAACAAGCAGCACAACTAAGAAAAGGTGATAGTAGTAGGCGACTCTCTTCTGAGAGGTACGGAGGCACCCATCTGCCAACCTGATGTGCTCTCTAGAGAGGTGTGCTGCTTACCAGGGGCTCATATCAGGGACATCACCGAGAGACTACGAAGCCTTGTACAGTCCACTGACTATTATCCGCTGCTGTTGTTTCACATGGGCACCAGTGATACAGCCAGGAGCAGTCTGAGGAGTATCAAGAAGGATTACAGAGCCCTGGGAGCGGTGGTAAGGGACTCTGGAGCGCAGGTAGTTTTTTCCTCAATCCTCCCGGTCAAAGGGAGGGGGTTTGAAAGGGCCAGTCGAATCTGGTGAATCAACAGATGGTTATGGGACTGGTGCCACAGCCAGGAGTTTGGCTGCTTAGACCATGGCACTCGCTTTGAGAAACCTGATCTACTGGGGGCTGATGGGGTCCATCTGTCAGAGAAGGGGAAGAGCATCTTCGGTCATAGGCTTGCCAAGCTGGTGAAGAAGGCTTTAAACTAAAGTTGCTGGGGGAGGGGAACCTCAATCCATCCCACTCCTACCAGTTTGATGCCAGTGCCAGCAATAGATGCCCAGAGCCTGGAGAGGGATCACAGGTCAGCAGGAGAGCACCTGAAGAGCAGCACAAAGGAATCCCAGCCACTCCAGCCAGTAAGTCAGCTTCATCGGGGGCCCAACTTAAATGCCTCTATACAAACGCACATAGCACGGGGAATAAACAAGAAGAGTTAGAGACGTGCGCACGCTTGCAGGGCTATGATCTTATTGGCATCACAGAGACGTGGTAGGATGGCTCCTATGACTGGAGTGTTGGAATGGAAGGATACAGGCTCTTTAGGAAGGATAGGCAGGGGAGATGAGGAGGGGGGTGTCACCCTCTATGTCAATGACCAGCTGGAGTGCATGGAGCCCTGCCTGGGGATGGATGAGGAGCTGACTGAGAGCCTATGGGTCAGGATTAAAGGGAGGGCAGGGACAGGTGACATTATAGCGGGGGTCTGCTACAGACCACCTGACCAGGAAGACCGAGCGGATGAGGCCCTCTATAGAGAGATAGGAGCAGCCTCATGTTCACAAGCCCTGGTCCTCATGGGGGACTTCAAGCACCCCAATATCTGTTGGAGGGACAACATGGCAGGGCATAAGCAATCCAGGAGGTTCCTGGAATGCGTTGATGACAACTTCCTTCTCCAAGTGATGGAGGAACCAATGAGGAGAGGTGCTATGCTGGACCTTGTTCTCACCAACAAGGAGGGGCTGGTGAGGAATGTGAAGCTCAAGGCCAGCCTTGGCTGCAGTGACCATGAAATGGTGGAGTTCAGAATCCTTAGGGCAGTGAGGAGGGCGCACAGCAAGCTCACTACCCTGGACTTCAGGAGAGCAGACTTTGGCTTCTTCAGGTATCTGCTTGGTAGAGTACCATGGGATAAAGCCCTGCAGGGAAGAGGGGCCCAAGAAAGCTGGTTAATATTCAAGGATCACCTCCTCCAAGCTCAGGAGCGATGCATCCCAACAAAGAGGAAATCAGGCAAAAACGCCAGGAGGCCTGCATGGATGGACAAGGAGCTCCTGGACAAACTCAAACACAAAAAGGAAGCCTACAGAGGGTGGAAGCAAGGACAGGTAGCCTGGGAGGAATACAGAGAAATTGTCTGAGCAGCCAGGGATCAGGTTAGGAAAGCTAAAGCCCTGATAAAATTAAATCTGGCCAGGGATGTCAAGGGTAACAAGAAAAGCTTCTATAGGTACATTGGTGATAAAAGGAAGATGAGGGAGAATGTGGGCCTGCTGCTCCAGAAGGAAATGGGAGACCTGGTTACCCAGGACATGGAGAAGGCTGAGGTAGGTACTCAAGACTTTTTTGCCTCAGTCTTCATCGGCAAGTGCTCCAGGCACACCACCCAAGTCGCAGAAGGCAAAGGCAGGGACTGGGAGAATGAAGAACCGCCCACCATAGGAGATCAGGTTCGAGACCATCTAAGGAACCTGAAGGTGCACAAGTCCACGGGACCTGATGAGATGCATCTGTGGGTCCTCAGGGAACTGGCGGATGAAGTTGCTAAGCCACTCTCCATCATATTTGAGAAGTTGTGGCAGTCCAGGGAAGTTCCCACTGACTGGAAAAGGGGAAACATAACCCCCATTTTTAAAAAGGGAAAAAAAGAAGACCAGGGGAACTACAGGCCAGTCAGTCTCAACTCTGTGCCCGGCAAGATCATGGAGTGGATCCTCCTGGAAACTATGCTAAAGACACATGGAAAATAAGGAGGTGATTGGTGACAGCCAACATGGCTTCACTAAGGGCAAATCGTGCCTGACAAATTTGGTGGCCTTCTACGACGGGGTTACAGCATTGGTGGATAAGAGAAGAGCAACTGATGTCATCTACCTGGACTTGTGCAAAGCATTTGACGCTGTCCCGCACGACATCCTTGTCTCTAAATTGGAGAGACATGGATTTGACGAGTGGACCACTTGGTGGATAAGGAATTGTATTGGCTTTGTGTGGCAAGGTTTTGGTAGCGGGTGGGGTTACAGGGGTGGCTTCTGTAAGAAGCTGCTGGAAGGTTCCCCTGTGTTCGAGAGAGCCCATACCAGCCGGCTCTAAGACGGACCCGCTGCCGGCCAAGGCCGAGCCAATCAGTGATAGTGGTAACGCCTCTGTGATAACATTTTTAAGAAGGAAAAAGTTGGGACGGAGGTATTCGGCAGCCGGAGAGAGGAGTGAGAACATGTAAGAGACACAACCCTGCGGACACCAAGGTCAGTGAAGAAGGAGCAGGAGGAGATGCTCCAGGCGCCGGAGCAGAGATTCCCCTGCAGCCCGTGGTGAAGACCATGGTGAGGCAGGCTGGTCCCCCTGCAGTCCATGGAGGTCCACGGTGGAGCAGATATCCACCTGCAGCCCGTGGAGGACCCCATGCCGGAGCAGGTGGGTGCCTGAAGGAGGCTGTGACCCCATGGGAAGCCCGCGCTGGAGCAGGCTCCTGGCATGACCTGCAGATCTGTGGAGAGAGGAGCCCACGGAGCAGGTTTTCTGGCAGGACTTGTGACCCCGCGGGGGACCCACGCTGGAGCAGTCTGTGCCTGAAGGACTGCACACCGTGGAAGGGACCCACGCTGGAGCAGTTCTTGAAGAACTGCAGCCTGTGGGAAGGACCCACATTGGAGAAGTTTGTGGAGGACTGTCTCCTGTGGGAGGGACCCCACGCTGGAGCAGGGGAAGAGTGTGATGAGTCCTCCCCCTGAGGAGGATGAAGCAGCAGAAAATAACGTGTGATGAACTGACCGTAAACCCCATCCCCGTCCCCCTGTGCCGCTGGGGGGGTGGTGGTAGAGAATCCGGGAGTGAAGTTGTGCCCGGGAAGAAGGGAGGGGTGGAGGGAAGGTGTTCTGAGATTTGGTTTTATTTCTCATTACCCTACTCCAGTTGATTTGTAATAAACTGAGTTAATTTTTCCCCAAACTGAGTCTGTTTTGCCTGTGACGGTAATTGGTGAGTGATCTCTCCTATCCTTATCTCGACCCACAAGCTCTTTGTTATATTTTCTCTCCCCTGTCCAGCTGAGAAGGAGGGGGAGTGATAGAACGGCTTTGGTGGGCACCTGGTGTTCAGCCAGGGTTAACCCATCACAGGAATTGGCTGGATGATCACACTCAGAGAGTTGCGGTCAGTGGCTCAATGTCCAAGTGGAAACCAGTAATGAGTGGTGTTCCTCAAGGGTCCATACTGGGACCTATACTATTCAATATCTTCATCAATGACGTAGACAGTGGGATCAAGTGCACCCTCAGCAAGTTTGCTGATGACACCAAGCTGTGTGGTGCGGTCAACACACTGGAGGGAAGGGATGCCATCCAGAGGGACCTTGACAGGCTTGAGAGGTGAGCCCATGCAAACCTCATGAAGTTCAACAAGGCCAAGTGCAAGGTCCTGCACCTGGGTCAGGGCAATCCCAAGCACAAATACAGGCTGGGCGATGAGTGGATTGAGAGCAGCCCTGGGGAGAAGCACTTGGAGGTGTTGGTTGACAAGAAGCTCAACATGACCTGGCAATGTGCACTCAGCCCAGAAAGCCAATCATATCCTGGGCTGCATCAAAAGAAGCATGACCAGCAGGCTGAGGGAGGTGATTCTCCCCCTCTACTCCACTCTGGTGAGACCCCACCTGGAGTACGGTGTTCAGCTCGGGGGTCCCCAACATAAGAAGGACATGGAACTGTTGGAGTGGGTCCAGAGGAGGGCCACGAAGATGATCAGAGGGCTGGAGAACCTCTCCTATGAAGACAGGCTGAGAGAGTTGGTGGTGTTCAGCCTGGAGAAGAGAAGAGAAGGCTCCAGGGCCTACAAGAAAGCCAGAGAGGGACTTTGTAAAAAGGCATGTAGTGACAGGACAAGGGGTAATGGCTTTAAACTGAGAGAGGGTATATTTAGTTGAGATGTAAGAAAGAAGTTCTTCACTGTGAGGGTGGTGAGGCACTGGAACAGGTTGTCCAGAGAGGTTGTGGATGCCTCATCCCTGGAAGTGTTCAAGGCCAGGTTGGATGGGGCTTTGAGCAACCTGGTCTAGTGGAAGGTGTCCCTGCCCATGGCAGGGGGGTTGGAACTAGATGATCCTTAAGGTCCCTTCCAACCCAAACCGTTCTATGTTTCTATGAAAAGCCCCAGTCCAGCAATGTATTTTGGCACAGGCTTAACTTTAAGCATGTGAGTGATCCTGTTGGGTTCAGCTGGGACTGCTGGCATAAAGAAAAAGTTCAGTGGAGCTTAGGCATTTTATTGGATTGGGAGATGACTACACATTCTAGACTTCCAGTCAAGTGTCCTCACTCTTTCTATGGTGCTACTTTTTCTGTGCTGAACTGTAACTGGGAGGGGGTGTGTGTTATGGGTTTGTGTGGCGCGGTTTTTTTTTGGTAGTGGGGGAGGGGCCGCAGGGGTGGCTCCTGTGAGAAGCTGTTAGCTCCCCCGGCTCCAAGTCAGACCCGCCTCTAGCCCAGGCAGACCCAACCAGTGACAGTGGTAGCGCCTCTGGGATAACATATTTAAGAAAGGGAACCTGCAGTGAGTAGGGGGATGGGAATGTGAGAGGAACACCTGTGCAGGTACTGAGGTCAGTAAAGAAGGAGGGGTGCCTGAGGAGGTGGATGCCCCTGCAGCCCGTGGAAGTGAATGGCGGAGCGGAGGCCCCTGAAGATGGCTGTGACTCCGTGGGAAAGCCCGCGCTGGAGCAGTTTGTGACTGAAGATCGGCCCGCGGAAAGGGCCCACGCCAGGGAAGTTTGTGAGGAACTGCAGCCCGCGGAAAGGACTCACGTTGGAGAAATTCATGAAGGACTGTCTTCTGTGGGAGGGACCCCACGGTGAAGCAGGGGACGAGTGAGGAGCCCTCCCCCTGAGGAGGAAGGAGCGGCAGAGACAATGTGTGGCGAGCTGACCCCAACCCCCATTCCCTGTTCCCCTGCGCCGCCGGGGGGAGGAGGTAGAGAGAACCGGGAGCGGAGTTGAGCCCAGGAAGGAGGGAGGGGTGGGGGGAAGGTGTTCTAAGGTTTGGTTTTACTTCTCATTATCCTTGTTTTGATTTGATTTGTAGCAAATTAAATTGATTTTGTTTCTTCCCCAAGTTGAGCCTGTCTTTTGCCCGTGACCATAATTGGGGAGTGATCCCTCCCAGTCCTTATCTCAACCCACGAGCCTGCCTTTATATTTTCTCCTCATCCCACCGTGGCCGGGGGCGGAGTGAGCGAGCAGCTGCATGGTGCTTTGTTACCGGCTGGGCTTAAACCACGACTGGGTGTTATAGGTAGTATGATGATAATTTTAATAAGCCCACTTTAATAAAGGCATGATATTATAATTATTCATGTTGAGGCAAATAATTCTTTTGTATTTAAAATAAATAGTAATGTTACACCTCAGCAAATTTAACAGTTTTCTTGTGAGCAAACACATCCTGCCGAGAAATACTTCTGTTCTGCCTCTGTCTCTCTGTTGGAAGAATCTTCAGGAAGCTTTTGCAAACAGAAAAATAAAGTGTGATGACCTACTGAGACTAAGTTTTAACCTTAACTGTTTAGAGATGGCCAATGTAGCCAATGACTCAGAAAACATGCACGTAACTGTCAGTATTTGGAGTGCCTTCAGCCTAATGCACCTCTTTTTTCAGAGGCTCACTTGTATTTTGCTTCCTGGTATCAAATCATGTTAACATTTTCTATTATCTGAAAAAGCAACAGAAGATAGTTAACATTAAGCATTTGTTTAAACTGGAAGTGTCAACATTATTTTTGTGACTGACAATGTAAATGAGGTAGCTTAAATTCTCTGATGGCTTTTAATTAGGCTTGGTTTTGCAAAGGATAATCTTATCTTGTGTTTTGTGGTGCTAGCTGTTCACGAGTCAGTAGGAATTCCTTCCTCATCCCCATTCCAGCATACTTTTGGAGGATTTTGCGTTCTTCTATATAACATTTTAAAAATTGCCTTAGTTTGTATAATTTCTCTGCAGAAAGGAGTCAACAAGTTACTTTTATCTTTCTGCCCAGAAACTGAAGGGTTTTTAAAATCATTGGTGTGAAGAGTTTATAATAAAAATATTGTTTTCTTTTAAATCAGTTACTCTGCTGCTAATTTCAAAGTGTTATAGGGAATTTTTATTACGGAAATTTTGAAATACTTCAGAAAGTAAGCACAACTGATAGTGGTTTCTTGGTATTCTTTCTGCAGACTTTCAGTTTCAGCAGTGTACAAGGCCAGTAATAAAATTACCCAAAGTGTAAAGTGGTTAAGCCAGCTGAGAAATAAAGATATGAGAGCTGGATTTGAGGGATGATCGAATTTGTAAGAACTATAGCATACATTGGAGGGGGGAAAAGAAGTGAAAGAGCTAAGTTTCCATGCACTGTAGTAATGTAAAATGTAACTTTCAACCACAAATTGGTAATGTTGCATGCAAATGCATATATTTGGTATTGTGTGTCTGCTTAGCCCTGTGTCAGGAGTTTGATATTAGTCTAACAGTTCTGCCTCCAAATATTGTCCAGCATAGCAACTTGTCTGCTCCTCTTAAGCTGCCCTTTGAAGGGCTCTCCTTTTTTCCTACATTCTTCTTCAACAGCCTCCTCTTAACTCCCAAAGTGATCTTTTATATGACTATTATGATAGCACAAATGCTTTCACATAACCACTTTCTAAAAGACTGAAATGGAGTTAGAGCTGTATTTGCAAAGCATGGATTTATATTTCTGCACTTCACAGAATGGTTGAGATTGGAAGGGACCTCTGGAAGTCATCTGATCCAACACCCCTGCTCAACCTCAAGCCAGTTGCCCAGGACCATGTCCAGATGGCTTTTAAATATCTCCAAGGATGGAGTCTCCACAACCTCTCTGGGCAACCTGTTCCAGTGCTCTGTCACCCTCACAGGAAAAATGTTTTTCTTTATGTTCAGACAGAACCTCCTGTGTTTCCATTTGTGCCCATTGCCTCTTCTCCTGTCACTAGGTACCACTGAAAAGAGCCTGGCTCCGTCTTCTTTGCACCCTCTCTTCAGGTATTCATATACATTGATGAGATCCCCCCCGAGCCTTCTCTTCTCCAGGCTAAACAGTCCCAGCTCTCTCAGTCTTTCCTCATATATGAAGTGCTCTAGTCCCTTAATCATCTTTGCAGCCCTGCGCTGGATTCTCTCCGAGTAGCTCCATATCTCTCTTGTACTGGGGGGCCCAGAACTGTACACGGCATTCCAGGTGTGGCCTCACCAGTGCTGAGTAGAGGGGAAGGATCACCTCCCTCAACCTGCTGGCAATACTTTGCCTAATGTAGCCTAGGATACCATTAGCCTTCTTTGCTGCAAGGACACATTGCTGGCTCATGTTCAACTTGGTGTCCACCAGGACCCCCAGGTCCTTTTCTGCCAAGCTCTTTTCCAGCTGGGTGGCCCCCAGCATATATTGGTGCATGGGGTTGTTCCTCTCCAGGTGCAGGACTTGGCACTTCCCCTTTGTTGAACTGCATGAGGCTCCTGCCTGCCCATTTCTCCAGCCTGTTGAGGTCCCTCTGGATGGCAACACAAGTCTCTGGCCTATCAGCCACTCCTTCCAGTTTTGTGTCATCAGCAAACTTGCTGAGGGTACACTCTGCCCCATCCTCCAGATCATTAATGAAGATGTTGAACAGGACTGGACCCAGTATATTGACCCCTGGGGTACATCACTAGTTATTGGCCTCCAACTAGACTTTGTGGCACTGATCACCACCCTCTGGGCCCGGCCATTTGGCCGGTTTCCAACCCACCTTACTGTCTGCTCATCCAGCCCATACTTCATCAGCTTCTCTATGACAATCTTATGGGAGACAGTGTCGAAGGCCTTTCTCAAGTCAAGGTAGATAATATCTCCACTTGTCTACCAAGCCAGTCATTTCATTGTAGGTTATCAGGGTGGTCAAGCATGACTTCCACTTTGTGAAGCCATGCTGACTGCTCCCGATTACCTTCTTGTCCTTCACATGCCTGGAATGGTTCCCAGGATTAGCTGTTCCATCACTTTCCCAGGTGAGGCTGACTGGTCTGTACTTCCCTGGGTCTTCCTTCTTGCCTTTCTTGAAGATAGGAGTGACATTTGCTTTCCTCCAGTCCTCAGGCACTCCTCCCAATCTCCATGATCATTCGAAGATAATAGAGTGACCTCACACTTCCTAAATAATATTTTCCCCACTCCAAGGGCACCAACAAACAGCATTTTCTTAAAGGGGACTTTGAAGTCCCTTCAATGATGTCAGAATATCTACTGTTAAATTATCATCTTTCTGGGCAGGTGCTGAAGGGCTGCACATAGCAGGTTTGGCAGGCTTATTTCATCGCTTTGTTCTCAACCTGTTGGCTTTACAAGTGGATACGATTTTGTACGATGACCTGGGAGGCAGTTTTCTAAGGGAGGAGGGAAAAATTTATAAATCAAAATGAATACTCAGGCCCTGAGATGGTGTCAGTAAGGTTGTGTTTTCTCTTCCAACACTCTTATCTCCTTACAGCTGTGGCTAACCTATCTTATCTGTAATGATGTTCACTACAGCTCCTCAGTGCAGCTGTGAGGTGGGTTGGTGATTTCTTCCACCACCACCCTGCCCCAAGCCTTTTCCCTCCCTTCCATGAACATGGAGTTTGTGATCTGTTCTCAGAGAACCTTGTACTGGGCTGTGGCTTCCTGTTCTAAATCTGATCCAAATTTGTGCTGTGAAGTATTCCCTCCCCTTTAAAGGGAGGCAAAGAGGAAAATAACAGTTAAGAGTGAATAGCTGTTGGCTGTGATCTTTACATGTGCTGGCAACAGAACCTATGACTTGTATTAGGTACACAATTTGAACACATGGAACAAACTGAGCACTCACACTGTGCTCAAGAAGCAACTGAGTTGCTGTTTGAAGTTGAAAGTTTGAGTGTGGTGGGTTTTTTTCCCCTTGTAGTCGAATTTCTGGTTGTATCATAGAAATTATTGCCTCAGTGCTCTGCAGTAGCCCCAGACAATTAATGAGTGGGGTGTGTCCCCTTCTGTGGTTGAATGTGCTTGGCCAGGATTTTGGTGAGGGAGGGGGGAATATGGAGAGCGTATTTCTCTTCTGGGTAATGGACTAAATCTCTCCCTGGTTTTAACTCCACGGTAGCCAGTGAGGTTAAATCAGGGCTGAACTCAGCCCCTTCTGTGTTGGCACCATCTATGTCAGGGTGAGACTTCAGCTTTGTTTTGAGGAGGGTGTATATGAAAGAGTAATTTTCGTGGTTTAACCCCAGCCGGCAACTAAGCACCACACAGCCACTCAGTCACTCCCCCCGGTGCGATGGGGGAGAGGATCAGAAGGGTAAAAGTGAGAAAACTCATGGGTTGAGATAAAGACAGTTTAATAGGTAAAGCAAAAGCCACGTGTGCAAGCAAAGCAAAACAAGGAATTCATTCACTACTTCCCATTGGCAGGCAGGTGTTCAGCCATCTCCAGGAGAGCAGGGCTCCATAATGTGTAACGGTTACTTGGGAAGACAAATGCCATCACTCTGAACAGACCCCCTTCCTTCTTCTTCCCCCAGCTTTATATACTGAGCATGATGTCATATGGTATGGGATATCCCTTTGGTCAGTTGGGGTCAGCTGTCCCAGCTGTGTCCCCTCCCAACTTCTTGTGCACCCCCAGCCTATTTGCTGGTGGAGTGATATGAGGAGCAGAAAAGGCCTTGACTCTGTAAGCACTGCTCAGCAATAATGAAAACATCTCTGTATTATCAACACTGTTTTCATCACAAATCCAAAACATAGCCCCATACTATTTACTATGAAGAAAATTAACTATCCCAGCCACAACCAGCACAGTTGAGTGGGGTGACTCTGGAACTGTAGTTCATGAAGAAAAATGCTTTTTATTCTAGACAACTTTGACTCTTCCCTGCATAAGTGTACAAGCAGAGTGCTAGGTTGCACTCTCACATCCAGCCTTGTGCTGAGGCAGTGATGAGGCTATGCGAACTCAGGAATGGCTCTGAGAAGGCCAGTGGACCTGAGAGTCCTAATCCCATCCCCACTCTCCCTTTTGCCTTGAGAGGAAACTCATTATTCCAGTGCAGATTGCATCTCCCTTTTGCTAGCTCACTTTTGCTTGTCAGCAATGTGGGAAGAGTCTTGAGGCTTTTCCCTTGCACCTTCTTGCTTCTCCTGCCTTTCTTTGGAGGAAGTACTGGACATGCAACTGGTACTTTTACCTTCCCACACACTGACCATGAGGTGGGGAGCCCAAATTTAGGAGGCAGCAGATGGATAATTTTCTTCCTGCTTCAGCTATAGATAGTCACAGTTTATATTAAAAATATTCATTATTATTGTTTCTTCCTACTGAAATTTGTTTCAAAGATCGATTTCTAATCTGCTTGTTCTATCTATCTTCCTCACACCTTCCTCAACTCTTTAGGACTTCAGCATGCTTTTGACAGTGACTGGGAAGCTGGGAAAATCACTTACAACAATTATGAAAATGGATCCGACGATGCTGTTCTGGCTTACAAACTCTTGGTGCAAACAGGCAACCGAGCAAAGCCCATTGACATCAGCCAGGTACTGTATCAGAGTCTATATTGGTTTATACAGGAATGCACAATCCGTCAGGAGTTGGGGGAGATGCAAGGAGCATGCCATAGCCTCTTTTTTTATCTTGATGAATTGAAGTTCCTGAGTTGTACCTAATTGCATAGCCTTGCTGACTTTGCTTGAGCTACATGTTAGCTGCAGAGTCTGTCCTGTGTTGAGAAGTATTTAAAATCAACACCAGGAATGCCTGTCTGGTGATTATTGGCTGGCGTGCGTTAAATGCTGTTCCTGTCTCATATACACACACATGCAGTTTCCACTGCAATTGGTGTGGAAGATGCTACTCTGCATCCAAAGGTAGATGGAGCCTGGTTCTATGCCCGACATACAGCCAGTATTAGCCTTGTTGCCCTAAGTGGCATCGTTCCTGATTTGAATCAGATTTGTTTATAGGGATGATCTTTGCTCAGCCTTCTGCTGTGGCTTTGAATCTAGCATTTGCAATTATTTGGTTAGTTCCTACCAATTTATTCAAAATACACATTTTAAAGAAAGATGTTTATGAATGATAGTGAATGGAAGGGGACTGAAATAACTATATGCTGTACAATATTATTGTACTGTCATTACTAAATATAGATATACTGTAGTAGAACTGAGAATGACAGTTGGTTGAGCTGCCTAAATAAAATACATCTGAGCTTCTTTCATAAGGTTATCACAGCATATGACTGCATTTGCTGCTTTTTATTATCACATAGGTAGGTGAAACACTGGGTTTGACTCCTTATGCCAAAATTTGATTTTAAACTTCTTAAGAAAAAATTCTGCAGTAACCTAGCTTCTCCTCTCCTAGAATCATCACTGACTCTCTGTGCTTTCAGGCAGAAAATAGTCTCTCTAGTGAGCTTCTCGGCAGATCTGCTTATTTTCTTTTTTTGCTGGCATTAAAGGTGACAGATTTACGAATTACATTGTTGAGTTACTATGGTGTGTAAAACACACTGCTATATGGCAACATGCAGCATGCTGTCAGGTTTGAATGATGCTTCGGCTATGAATTTAGCAAAGGTAGGGAGCCAAGGAGAAAACCTTTAGTGAGATTTTGTTTAGCAGTGTGTACCACATACACTGCAGAACAAATGTGATTGGACTACAGCTGCTGATACAATTTCCTGTGCCTGGGAGGAAGAAAAGTGTGGTGCACCCACAAGGGCTGAGTGCTGTGCTATGCAATTCCAAAGACAGCTTGAAGACATACAGTTGTTGCATATCCTGTGGATCCTGCAGATCCTTGGAATCTAGTTTTTGGGGAGGGGGGGTTGCTTTTTTTTTTTTAACTGCTGTCACTGTTGCTCTTCATTTCATTAAAAAGACCTGAAACTGGAGCCAAGCCAGAATTTTAAATAAACAAAGCAAAACAAAAAAAAACCCCAGTAATACTTTTAATCCACAGAGTCCTCTGTCAGAGCTCTAGCTGTGCAGTATTTGGCTGCAGAACCCTAGAAGTGTACCACAGCTGTTTACCCCACAGATACATTTGCCAGCAGTAACCCAAATAACACAGTGCACTTTTTGTTTTTTTCGGCACTGGGCATTTTCTGAAATATATAGGTCATAAGAGACAAATGTTAGAAAAATTTATACAGATGTTGTTTTATTTTTATAGCTTTCCTTCAATGTTAACAACAGAGGTTAACTGCACACAGGCATGTATAGGGACTCTTGCTAAGTTTTTTTCCCCTTTCTTTAAAATATGTTTCTCCAATTTGGTTGGTTTTCACCCTCAGCTACAGATAGTCTTTTGGAATTCAGATTTAATTGGTTCAGTCTATTCTGGAACCATCTGCTAATTTAGTGGTTGTTATAAATATTATATAAATATTAGTTTATAAATAACCACTTTCCACTGTCACTGTAGTTATTTAGATTTTTCTTTATTGTCAAACAATAGTGTCCTGGTTTCAGCTGGGATAGGGTTAATTGTCTTCCTAGTAGCTGGTACAGTGCTATGTTTTGAGTTCAGTATGCGAAGAATGTTGATAACACTGATGTTTTCAGTTGTTGCTAAATAGTGTTTAGTCTAAAGTCAAGGATTTTTCAGCTTCTCATGCCCAGCCAGTGAGAAAGCTGGAGGGGCACAAGAAGTTGGCACAGGACAGAGCCAGGGCAGCTGACCCAAACTGGCCAACAGGGTATTCCATACCATGTGACGTCCCATCTAGTATAGGAACTGGGAAGTGGGGGCGGGGGATCGCCGCTCAGGGACTAGCTGGGTGTCGATCGGCGGGTGGTGAGCAATTGCACTGCGCATCATTTGTACATTCCAATCCTTTCATTATTGCTGTTGTCATTTTATTAGTGTTATCATTATCATTATTAGTTTCTTCTTTTCTGTTCCATTAAACCATTCTTATCTCAACCCATGGGTTTTGCTTCTTTTCCCGATTTTCTCCCCCATCCCACTGGGTGGGGGGGAGTGAGTGAGCGGCTACGTGGTGCTTAGTTGCTGGCTGGTGTTAAACCACGACAAATAGTTTGCTGGTAAGTCACTTCAAGTGAAAGTTCATGCTGTTTGTCTTTTTCTTTCCCCCCTCCTATATGTGTGTGTCGCATCTCTAGGCTTTTTGTCATAAGCTTTGCAGCAAGAGCCCTGAAAGCAAAACTCATTCTGAATGCCTTCTGATCTTTCCATTTTGCAGTTGACTAAACAGCGTTTGGTGGATGCAGATGGAATCATTAACCCAAATGCTTTCTACGTCTACCTGACAGCCTGGGTTAGCAATGACCCTGTGGCCTATGCTGCCTCACAAGCCAACATCCGGCCTCACCGCCCAGAATGGGTCCATGACAAAGCAGACTATATGCCAGAAACAAGGCTGAGAAGTAAGTAACATTTCATCTTAATGTTTTACAGTTTATATAGGTGCTCTCACTCCTTCCTTCAAGACCTAGTAACTGTATAGTTGGGTGATGCTATATAGGGCTCAGAAGCATAAACAGAACAATATATTGTGCTACTCTGTAGCCTCAGGAGACAAATGCAGTTGTGGAATCTAGTGTAATGTGGCACCACTGAAGGGTTTTATCATGTTGAAAAATGAGTTTTATAACAGTTTCTAGCAAAGCTCTAAAAACTTATAATAAGCATTGCTTTTTAATGTCATCTGATAGTTCCATATGTGAGAGAAACCTGGAGATTGCATGAAATTCCTGAATTTCATCACTGAGATTACATCATGTTTATCCTCAATTTTTAATATGTAAGGAAATTTTATCAAGTTAGCTCATATGTATAAGCTACCAACACCGATATGGTACAAGAGCTATTTAGGGGAGCAGTCTGTGTGAGTGGGTGTTCTCCTTCTGTCCCTCCCACTCTGTGCTGTTCACTGTTTTGCATCCTGAGCAGTAATGCTGGTTTGCCTTGCTTTGCTTCAGCTTTGAATTTATTGGGAGGATTGCTTGTTGGACACTGGGGGGAATGGGAGAGGACGTGGGGGAGGACTGGTGCTCTTGAAAATGTGCTTAGGTAACAAGCTAGCTGTGCTTCAGTGTATCCAAACCCTAGGGCAGGTATTCAGTAGAAGGCTGGTGAAGATTAAATACATATATTGAACTATATCTGTAGTTGTTAAATTATATAGAATGGTTTGGGGACTTGATAACAGGCCGTGTTCATCTCAAATATAGTAATCTCCTGTATTTAGTGTTTTTAAAGCGTCAGTTGTTCCAAAGATGCAAAATTTAAATTTAACACCTTTAAGCATATTGCTATAGAGAACAAGTGTCTTGTTAATCATGCTCTCTGTGTATCTCCTTCTTCCCAAACACATTAAAACATTGCTATCCTTTTCCTAGTTCCAGCAGCTGAGCCCATAGAATATGCTCAGTTTCCTTTCTACCTCAATGGATTGCGTGAAACTTCTGACTTTGTGGAAGCTATCAAGAAAGTGAGAGCTATCTGTAATAACTATGCTGGCCTGGGGGTTGCCAGCTACCCAAATGGTTACCCATTTCTATTTTGGGAGCAGTATATTGGGCTTCGTCACTGGCTCCTCTTATCCATTAGTGTGGTTTTGGCTTGCACGTTTCTGGTGTGTGCCCTCTTCCTCCTGAACCCTTGGACGTCTGGCATCATTGTAAGTTTATTATAAGGGTCTTTGTTGAAGTCAAATTGCTTTCAGCATAGCTCTTGCTGTAGTCAGGAAGGTTTTGTTTATGTCTGGGTCTCTAATGGAGTATGTATATTGCATCATTCATTATATATTTATTCAACTTGAGGGGGTAGAGTTCATGCTAAAGGTACAAACCTTAATAACCTTAATCCTTTGGCCACCTTTTTGCAGCTTTAAAGGTTTCTTATAAGGTTACGTGAACTTTTGCCCTTGTTCAGATGCACATTATCATGAGAAATGCACAGAGGAAAATTAGGAACGTTATTAAATATTAAAGTTATTTCTATTTAGTTTTTCCTTCCTCCTATATATCAGACTGTTAGTTTTCAAGGCAGTTGCTTGTGACTTACTTGCCTGTAAATTTGCCCACTGATTTCTGAATGCAGTCTTTCTGGAAATACTGACATGCTTAGGTTGTACAGTACACACTGAGAAAAGCGTGTAACTGGGCTATTGAGGAGAAAGAGTTATAAAATTATAAATTGAAGAGAATACTCCTCCATGCTTTCTGCAAGGCACCATAAGCGTCATAGTAAACATTCAAGTTAAATTGGATGATGATGTTCCTATGTTTAAATTCCATAAACTGTTGTATGGTTTATAAAATGTGCATGGTTTTGTAAATGTTGCATGGTTTAGAAAAGTGTAAAACAGTTACTAGTTTTTGTAATATATGTTTATATGGCAAGTATATTAAAAGGTAAATGTTTAGTCTAGAATATTTTTCATAGCACTTAAGCAATTTATGTTATTTTTCTTGATTCATTAGCTTATAAAATCATTTATTACAGTGCATACTTTTTTCCCTTGGAAAGGTGGTTTATTTTCAGAGTCCGCCATTGCTTTTATAAGTTTGTCTCTTTTTCCTGCTTGGCTTTAGAAACTTCAAAGTTGATTCCACAGATTTCCTCCCCTCCCTTATTTTTTACATGAAAGAAAAATAAAAGCTTTCCTTTGGATTTAACTATTTGCATTGTCCATGTCAATCCCTCCAAGTATCTTTAAAGCTCGAAGGCCCTCTGTAACCCGAGACTCATCAGCTAATTATGACATTCACTTTCTTCTGGGCTTTAAACCTACTCTGGAGTCATCCTCACTTACATTTGGAGTACTACAAAAAGAATTCCAATGCAGTTATTTGAAAGTTAGTTTTTCTAGAAGGATTGTCAGAGAAACAGGTGAAAACCAGAAAATTTATCTTCCAGTGGGTATCCATGAGAAGGAAGAAAAAAATTATTTTTCAAATCACATTGATAAATTGTTATCAATAGAAAAGCGATGCTTGATCTTTTAACTGGTTCTTGGGATAATAATTTAAACTAACTCCTTAGAGGGTCATTGCCATTGAGCACGATGTAATAAGGAAAAATGGCTTGTCTTTGGGGATAAGAGGAGGACTGATCTGAGGGATATGTTTTATAGTCCCCATGTTGTTTTGAAATATCCTTCCTTTTCATTTGTCTAGACTATGAGAAGTTACTAACGGCTGTTTGAAATCATCTAGGTGGTGGTGCTGGCTCTGATGACTGTGGAGCTGTTTGGCATAATGGGTCTAATTGGAATAAAGCTGAGTGCAGTGCCTGTGGTTATCCTGGTTGCTTCTGTTGGCATTGGTGTGGAATTCACTGTTCATATTGCTTTGGTATGTAAAACTAGAAAGCATTTTCAAAGTATTTTAAAATAAAATGGTGACTGTTAATATTCCAAATCCTTACTTAGACTCCTAAGTCAGTGACATGATTCTCAGAAGAGTATCAGTCATAAACCTCGCACAAAGTTTTGTGTGCCATTTGAATTTTCATGGTAGAGTACATCTGATCTGATGAAGTAGTTCCTAACTATTGAGTCAGTCTCCTAGAAGATAAGAGGGAATACATAACAGTATTTTAGTATTTAATAATGCTTTTTGAAGACTGTGATTAAGATCATGGGTAAATGTGGTATCTGGTTGTGTGAGCTATACAAATACATAGACAAAGAAGAGCTCTTAATAATCACTATTTTAGGCCACACTCTCCCACTCATTATCTGCAGCCTCGCTGTTGTTGACTCTCAGTGCTATGTAGCTGTTTATGCCCTCTTGTATGTAAAATCTGTATCTTGTGGTAAAGACACATTTCAAGGGAGATATTCAAAATCATATAATGTCATTTAATCTCTCTGGACCACTAAAATTTAAATTATTTGAATTCTTCTTTCAAAACCCATCAGCTATTAATAATGGGCTCAAATGTGCAATCTGTAGGGAAAGAGTTTTCCAATGTAATAAAGAGAAGCAGAGAGGAAAAAAATGTTTGAATGTTTTATATAAACATTTTCAACATTTTCAAAGTTAGGTGTCCAAATCTAGAGTGCACCTAATCATCCAGCTTAGTCAACCTGATGTACAGAAGTGCAGGGAAATGACAGTTTTCTTGCAAGAGAGCAGTTGTGGATGCTCATTATGCATTTATTTGGTGACCAAGACTAGAGTAAAGGGCTATTTTTCTGTGTTCACATTTGACAGTGGCAGTGCTGATCTATGCAATGTTAAGGATAAGCTTAGACAAAGACCTGATTTCTATTTTCTGCCAATTAAGCAATTTTAATACTAAGTTGGAGTTCTCAGATATTTTCTTAGAAATTGGGGAATTTCAGAATTTAAATGTTTATATACTACAAATGAAAAGCTACCCATGTTTTAAAACATTTTCCATTTACCTGTTCTTAGTAGTGTTATATCTCAGAACTCTCAACATTACATACAGAAAGGTCTCTTCACACACTCAGCATAAATCATTTTCCTATAAGACTATTCTAATCCATTTTTCAGAAGAACTGTATTAAAATGTAAGAATGGGTGAATCTGGTCAATATAATATCATCTCAGGAAAAAGATGTTTGTAGCCGACTATAATCTCTAGTATATTAGTACCATAGCAATCAAAAAAGAAATGAAAGGAGGGGGCTAGAAAATGGGGCGAGAGATGGAGAGAAATTGGATGGGGATTTAATAGACCTTTTAGACTCAACAGGAGGACTGGTAGACTACTGAGAGGATCTGGTGACAGTGAAAGGAGCTGACAACAAAAGGGGATCCTAGCACACTGGAGATGGCCAAATATTGGGAACATAAAATCATAGAATGGTTTTGGTTGTAAGGGACCTTTAAAGATCATCTAGTTCCAACCCCCCTGCCATGGGCAGGAACATCTTTCACTAGATCAGGTTGCTCAAAGCCCATTCCAACCTGACCTTGACCATCATCACTTCCAATGACGGGGCATCCCACATCTTCATCTTCTCTGGGCAACCTGTTCCAGTGTCTCACCACCCTCATCGTAAAGCATTTCTTCCTTATGTCCAATCCAAATCTACCCTCTTTCAGTTTAAAACCGTTGCCCCTTGTCCTGTCACTACAGGCCTTGATAAAAAGTCTCTCTCTGTCTTTATTATAAGCCCCCTTTATATATTGAAAGGCCGCAATAAGGTCTTCCCGGAGCCTTCTCTTCTCCAGGCTGAACAACCCCAACTCTCTCAGCCTTTCTTCAGAGGAGAGGCGTTCCAGCCCTCTGACGATTTTCGTGGTCCTCCTCTAGACAGGTTCATGTCTTTCTTGTACTGGAGACCCCAGAATGGGACTCAGTACTCCAGGAGGGGTCTCATGAGAGCAGAGTAGAGGGGGGAGAATCACCTCACTCGACCCGCTGGCCACACTTCTTTTGATGCAGCCCAGGATATGACTGGCTTTCTGGGCTGCAACAAAAAAAAAGCTAAATTAGTTTCACAAAGAGATCCCGGTTTAGCTGTTTTAATTAAAAGTGCCAATGCAGTGTGGGAAAAAACAATCAAAACAACAGAGAAAAAAACATACCAGGTCTTAAGTGTCATTCATTAGAGTCCTGGATCCAACAGAAAGTCATTGATATTTAATAAGTAAAAATATAAGATTTTTTTTTTTCATCCTTCCATTTGATTTTTCTCACTTACTATTAACTTCTTTCCTGCCATTAAAATAAGGTGACACAGGATACTGCTTTGAATGCTATAAGGACACAGCTGAGCTGTGGCTTACCAACAAAAAACTAGATTATTTAGCTTCTAATGCCACTCATAGTTAACAGTATCAATATCAAAATAAGGCATATGCTCACCGAATTTCTATAACCACCAGCACCTCCCAATATCCAGCACCTTTTGAAGTGAAAGAAGAATGGTTATAGCATTTGCACTTACTTGGCACTGTTTATGAAAAATATCAAAACACTTTTGCAAACAGTAATTAAGCCTCACAACTCTCCTGGGAGGTAGGTAAGTACAGTTATACCCATTTTACAGATTGAGAAACTGAGGTACAGGGCAATTACGTGACTTGACCAAAATCACGTGTACCAAGTCATTAATAGAGCAGGAAACTGAACCACACTCCTGAACTCTGACTTCCTGTCTTCTCTTCTATTTTATCTTGGCCCTTTGATGATGGTAGTCTATGGTACGTGTTGGTAAACACCAATGCGGTTTTCACTAGTGCCTACTAACAGGGAAAGCCAGACTCACACCAGCATCAGTGGGTTCATAAGCCCATTAAGGGTTGCCATACAGTAAAAGAGAAACTACAGTACACTGGGAACATACGCACACTGACATGCATGCTTCCAGATGCACACATCAATACACACAGCAAAACAAAACCTGCACACAGCTAAACCTATTTAAGTCTCCAAGATTAACATGCTTTTCTTCATATCTGCTTATTTTAAAAAAATATCACGCATAGCGTGTTTGAAAGTTAACAGTAACATTTCATACTACCACAGGGTTGTGATATGCAAATTTAAAATATTTTAAACAAGCATGTACCTTTACAGAAAAAAATCCTATTACATAAGCAATATTTGCATAGAATTATACAAGTAAATCATACAATATTTAAGCAGCAGCAATTTATGCTGAAATTTAGAACTAGATTAAGTTTACTTGTGGCAAAGAGATGAATATACAATAAGTACAGAGCAAAACCAAAATTGTCCCCACTCTACTAACTAGAGGCAAATGACTCCAGATTATACTACTTTACAATGTTCTTTTGTATATTACATATGTGCACATCTTTAAATATTTAACAAAATAATACAATAAGTTACAGTAACAGTGAATTGTTGTCCTGATGCAGCATGTCCTTTTCCACAACTTTGAGCAGCTCTTCAAGCAGTTCTGGAAATAGAGTTTTCCATCTTTGGCCTCTTTGTTGCTTCAGTTATTACCCTTTACAAATACAGAGGAAAAAAAATACAAACATTAATTAAAGTTCAAGAAAAAGAAACAAATCAAGCTAATCCAACACTCATTTCATGATTCTTGTGGTTACAGTTAGCAGTCAGGCAATGTCGGACTCTTTTTCCATCAGTCATGGACTTCTTGGTAAAGAAATCCTGATGCCAATTAAAAAAATGTGGATGCCTGGATTCCTGAATGCTACAAATTCAGTCAAAACCAATGGACACTTCAAAGAGAAAAAAGCTGTATCTGATACTGGGCACAGTTAAGATTCTCATATTAGCCTGCTGTTCAGCTTGGAAAATCTGAGCCCAAACATTTCCTTATTCTGAGGATACTATTACTTACTATATTCCTAGACTTTGAGTGTAAATGCATTCAGGTTTATTTGCACTTTGAGATGTTTGGAGAGAAGTTTTATAAATCAGAAGGTGATTTTTATCAGGAATCATCAAAAAATTTCCATCAAAATTCTGCACATATATGTGTGTGTATGTGCATGTGTGTGTGTAAAATATTTCCGCAACCAAAATAAAATGGCTTGCTTTGGTCAAACTAGTGTCTGCCACTGAAAAGCTGTGAAAAGCAGAGCAATAAAATAGGGACCAAGAGCTAAGTAAGGATTTAACACTTCTGGGTTTTTTCCCCAAAATGAGGGGAAAAAAAAGGAGTTAAAATAATTAAATTGGTTTTCAACCACAAGCCCCAAAAAGCTTTAGGGGTAAAAAAACTCAATTTATTCCTCCCCTTCAAAGCATTCCCCATAAAATTAATGGATTTTTTTTCAAGAAAATAAACAGCTTTAGTCTTCCCCAAACATCTAAAATATCCCATCTGTTCTGAACAGCACTACATCCTGTAACTTTCTATTGCTAGCCTAAGGAGAGATAACGATTTAAGTTTCAAAACGCACAAATTCTTGGATGAACCAGCAGAATATTATTTCACAGGAACATATTAAATGCCCTGTTAAGTCATCTTTGACCTATATGAATCTGATAGCCACTGCAACTGCCCCTGGCAAAACAGAGTGCTTGGCCCAGGGACTCCTCCAATCTGGGAGCTTGCTGGGCAGATCTCCGAATACAGCGCCACATCCCCAAAGCGCAGGGGACACCCCACAACGCGACACCGCACTAGGCAAGGTGGAACTTTCCCATCTCTCTCACTCAGCCCATCTCCCAATGGGATTTAGTCCTCACTATGGACTTCAAATTCTTTTGATGAATATTATTTGAAAAAGGACAATTCTTGAAGTAACTGGTAATTTTACACTTTCACTGTCATTGCTGTGTGATGTTTTAGAAGATAGCCTGATTCAGTGATCAGAGCACAGGGAAACAACTGAAAGTTCGCTTTCCTAAGTTCTAGGGTCTTGACTATACTTTTCACCTGGCCTATATCCCTCAAGATCATGAATTCCACCAGGGCATGATCACTGCAGCCCAGGCTACCTACCAATCTTGACCTCTCCAATAAGTTCCTCTGCGTTGGTGAGCAACAGGCCCAGTAATGCATCTCCTCTGGTTGGGCTTTCTATCACCTGGATTAAGAAGTTATCCTCAATGCACTCCAAGAGTCTCCTAGACTGCTTGCAGCTTGCTGTGCCACTTTTCCAGTGGATGTCAGGGTGGTTGAAGACCCCCAGCAGGATCAGAGCCTGCGAGCGTGATGCTTCCTGTAGTTGAAGCAAGAACGCTTCATCAACATCCACCCGTTGATAAGGTGGCCTGTAGTAAACACCAGCCACGAGGTTTCCTTTGTTGGCTTGGTCTCTAATTTTCACCCATAAGCTCTCAACCTGTGCACTGCTGTTTTTCAAAGACAGCTTTGTGCAATCAATCCATTTTTTTTTACATAGAGGGCAGCCCCCCGCCCACCCTCCCTTCCTTGCCTGGCCCTCCTGAACAGTTTATAGCTATCGATTGCAGTGCTCCAATCATGTGATCCATCCCACCAAGTTTCAGTGATAGCGATCAGATCATAGCTTTCCAGCTGCACAGTGGCTTCCAGCTCCTCCTGTTTGTTACTCGTGCTGCATGCATTGGTATAGCGACACTTCAGTTGGACTGTCGACTGTCTCACCTTTTTGGCGGAACCTTTTTGGAGGGTCGGGGGGCATTCCTCACTACTCCGGTAGGTGCGCTCATCCACTCTGTTGCTTATGAGTACACAAGTGTCACGGCTTTGGACCCCACCCCCCAAGTTCCTTAGTTTAAAGCGCGATTCACTAAGCCAGCCAATCTGCCAGCAAAGATTCTCCTTCCTCTTCTAGATAGGTGGATCCCATCTCTCCCTAATAGGCTGTATTCATCGATGAACGTCCCGTGATCATGGAAGCCAAAGCCGTGGCGATGACACCAGCCACAAAGCCAGGTGTTGATCTGCATGATGCGTCGACTTCTGCCCGCACCCCTATCCCTGACTCGCAAGACAGAGGAGAAGATCACTTGGGCCCCTGTCCCCTTCACTTGTGCCCCCAGGGCTCTGAAGTCCTGCTTGATCTTGCCCAGGTTATGCTTTACAGTGTCATTGGTGCCCACATGGAAAAGAAGTAGGGGATAGTAGTCTATGCTTTTAACCAGTTGTGGCAGTCTCTCTGTGACAACCTGGATCTTGGCTCCTGGCAAGCAGCAAACTTCCCTTGACTGTATATCAGGCCAGCTGATGGGTGTGCCTCGGTGCCTCTCAGCAGAGTCGTCTACTACTAGCACTTGCCACTTCCTTTTGCAGTTTTTAGTGTATGCAACTGGTGCAGTTTCTCCCTGTGAGTCTTGTTCATTGGCTTCACCCACTGCCAAGACTTCATATATGTTGCTGGTTGGTACATACGAGGAAATGGGGGGGGGGGGGGGGGAAGTGATATCCTGTTGCCACGAGTCACCAGAGACCATGGCGTCTCCTTCTCCATGGTGCTGTCTGTTCGCTGTTGACACTCTTTGTCTGGTAGTCCTTGGAGGTCAGTGCCACGGGGCCTTAGTATTTCTTTTTTGCAAAGTCTCAAATAATACTCTATCTATTTCTTGTTCCCCCTCCCTAATACAGCGTAACCTGCTGACTTCCTCCTGCAGCTCCTCCACCCGCTGCCTGAGTGACTCCACCAGAGCGCACCTTGCACAGGTGGAGCTTGCACCCTCCTCCACCCAGGAGTGTGGGGTACAGACTCTACAGCCCTCCACCTGGACAGCAGCTTCCATGATAGGATGCTCTGTCTGGGTGGCTGCCTCCACTTGTCCTAGGCTAGCCTGGCTAGGTAGATGGTTCCCGGCTGCTGCAGAGTGCAGCCCTCGCCGGGTCTCTGCCACCATGCTTCTGACGATCCCAAAGCACTGTCTGACAAGCCCTTCTAATTCCCTGGAGACCTCAAGCTGTTGGGTAGGGTTGCACAGCCAACAGCTAGCTGGGGTGACCGCTGGGGCCATAGCCAAAGCCTGCGGGTAAGCAGGCAGCAGCCTGACAACTGGTAGAGTGTGCCGCCCTTCTCACACGCCCTTCCACGCAAACTTCCGCACTGCTCCTCTCAGATGATGGTCCCTGTTTGCAGTGCTCCTGGTCGCTGGAGCTCCCTAGGGGCTGGTTATATGCGTCTTCCCAAGGTTTGAACTGGCCACAGGGACAGCCCGCGGGGACTGGCCTCGGGGACATGTCATAGATGAGGTACAGAGTTGGGCATATATAGTGCTGCTAGCTAGTATGCTATATAGTTGGGCATAGTATAGTGCTGCTAGGTTTGAAGTAGAAAAAGTTGCACACACATTCATCTTGAGTGAAATAGGAATGTAAAAAAAGCAGCACACAACTTAGTAGTGTTACTTTATACTGGTCCTGTTGAATACACTGGCAACTTTCCATCAGTTGAGTGCTTACTGTGTATAATATCTCATAGTGTGGATCCTCAGACCTGTGAGGAGAAATGCGCTGTATCAGTGGACACTTCTGTGTAAAGTGACAGAAAGACTTGATCCTCTAGTAAATGCTACCGTGGACGTGACTGTGTGCGTGAGCAAAAGTTGCAAGTCCTTGGTCTGTTCCAAGTGTATTCAGGAAAACCTGAATCAGTATTGGCTAGTTTTACAGCAAACTTCCCATGACAGTCATGGAAGCTATGCCCTCGTGAGAGTGACAAGAATAGCCCTATAATTTTTACACCTGAAGTGCTTTTACTATAAAATGAAATCTTTGCGTGTGGAAACAAGCAAACAGAGAAACAAATGAAAAGCCTACTGGTGCAGGCATGCATTGTTTCCAAAATTATTACTATGGCTCTGACTCTGTAATCAATGCTTACTCTGGTCATGTGACTTCAGCAGCGGCTATATGGTATGACTGCAGGATCAGACCTTGTCTTGAAGTCTAGCCAGCTATAGAGATACTTTAATGGACTGTAAATTGAAGTAATTAACTGGTGAAAAACCGCATACTAAGAGAGAAGCTGTTTGAAAGGCTGTACGTCTCTCTCTAATGAAATGGATTTCATTGTTTTACAGGCATTTTTAACTGCTGTAGGAGACAAGAACCGTAGGGCTGTCCTTGCATTGGAACATATGTTTGCACCAGTGTTGGATGGAGCTGTGTCCACTCTGTTTGGAGTGTTAATGCTCGCAGGATCGGAGTTTGATTTTATTGTCAGGTAAAGCATTTGTGTGTCTTGACTTTTTTGTTTTTTTAAATAAAAATAAGTATGCTTTTAACATTTAGACATTTCAGTGTATCTGTCATTTTATTACTACATATGGTGTGTCAAGCATGCTTACGTCATGGTCCTGTTTTCCCTATGTTTTATTAACTCCTTGTCACATGCTAGACATAGTAGTATTTTCATTGCTGGTATTAAAATCTGTTCCAGGAAAATCTGACTCCCAGCATGAAGGGAAACAAAAATGGCCCTCTTCAGCAAAGTTTGCTAATTCTGGAATTAAGTCAGTTTGAAGCAGCTAGTATTGTCCAATATTAGCTGGATTTTACCTTTAACCTTCCAGATATAGGTCTTCCAGATCTTTCATATGCACAACAATTTGCCTGGAAAGGACACATGGAGCTACAAACATGCTGCAATTACACTGCAGCTGATGCTCTCTGGGCCTTCTCTTGCTATCTTTATATGAGGTTTACAGCAATTTATAAATGGGTGAGGAAAAAAGCCCTGTTTGGGAGCTAGGGAACCATAAGTATGAACACAGAACTTCATATTAAAATTTTGTAAAGCAAAGTCCGAAGGCTCTTCTGTTTAGAACTACAGGCACATTTTCTTGTGGATTTAATTAAGAATGTGAATTTGTCAAGTATGAGAGGAGAGCAAGTTTTTCTTTTGAGGGGAATTTGAGAAGTACAATGAAACAGATCCTAATCCATTCCAAACAACCTCTGGAGCTCTGCAAAATCGCTAATCTTGGAAGTAACACAGGTCCTTTGTGGCAAACTGCAGCACGAAAAAAAAATAATAATCCTAGCCCTAAAACAGAACTGAGGTAGAACTGGGCCAAATAAAAATGCTCTGAAAGATGACTTAACTGCTTAGGCAAACATAAACTGGATAGGCAATCAGACTTAGCTGACATCCATTTGACAACAACAACAAAATGTCGGAGGCAGGAACTGAGAGAATGATTGCTAAATCTCATCAGGATTTTTTGTTTATGTATGTATGTAAGAGATTTGCAGAAAGCAGGGAGTAGGAGGTTTACACTTAGGTCTAAATACATTACCTACATGGGGATTATTACTATACAGATATTGCATGCCCTGAAATAGAACTTGTATTTTTTTTCAGGTCAGTATATTTTATTTTATTTTATTGGTGGTGAAGAAATAAGGTAGAATTATTCTTTTAGGACCTGATCTTGTAAGGGATGGAACACACTGACATATAGGCTGCTCATAGATTTAGCCTAAATTTACAGGGGTATATTTGCTGTGCTACTTTCCTACTTAACAGACAAAAGATTTGGCAAGCATATTTTTGTATCGTGGCAAATGGAAGACTGTAGCAGCCCTTCATTCAAAATTTGGAGCGGATAGTCTCTTAGTATATAAAATGAGCATTTCAACTTTTCAGCTTCTTTTATTTTACTTTTTTGCCCATCAGTTTCTTGTTTTCTAGCACAATCTGACATTAGTTCACCTTGTTTAAAAAATAAAATAATAAAATAAAATAAACTATCAGAGCCTGAGCATTGTTATAGTGGGTGAAGATGACCCCAAACTTCCAGAAAGGGATAGATTAGTCCAACAGTGTGGAATAGTAAGTAAATTAACAGACATCGTATACACCAAGTGGTCAGAGCTATAATCTTCTTGTTTATCCTAATGTTAGATGGATGAGATGCAAATGTTTTAATGCCTGTTGTCGATCTCTGTCCCAGTATAAAGTTCTGGTGGTTTATCTTAGTGGAGTAGATTGGTTCACCGATTTTTGCTAATGCAGATCAGGAATTCCAAAATGTTTACAGTAGCAGGATATTTGTAGTTTTACAGGAGCCTGATATATTTGATCAGATGTAAAAACATGGAGGCAGTAAAGTTTGTTGCCAGCTAATGTCAGCAGAGCCATTAGTAGCAAACTTGCCCTCAGTTCTTCTCCTACCCCTTCTCCTCCACGAATTTACCCAAGGCTGAGTTCTTGAAATCATTAGATATAATGCAGCCTTAAATTTAGTTTGAGCTCCAGCTGTGCTGAATACCAACTAGCAAGGCTTTCCTTTTACTGACAGGTTTACCTTGGTATTCATGAAGGATCCCAGACCTTAGCCCTCAGTGGTGGGAAAGGACAAACACTTGTGCACTTTCCTCTTCTTCCATAATACTTCAGCCTTTATGCTTGAATTGGCTGATGCAAAACAACAGTATTCAGAGGTGTTAAATTGTTCAACAAAAGATTAGCCTGCAATGCAATTCTGCTATTGTGCAGTGCTATTACTCAGTAGGATGCTGAAACTTACTATAGAATGGGCAGCATTTTCTTTGCAGAAAGATGGTTCCTGTGTTGTAAAAAGGCTGCAATTTGAGCTATTTAGTAAAACTGTAACTCACAGAATTCTAGGTGGAAAGTTGTGATTAATGAACGGCAAGGGAAAGCCTTACCTTACGCTGGAGATTCAATTAGAGATTCCACTGTAAGATGCAGAAGTATTTCACGCTGGATTAGCTGCTGGGAGATGTGGAATTCTTTCCCTTCTCGGCTAAATTATTTAACTTCTACATCCTTTTCTTTATTTGTTTGCTTCTGCTGGGTTTTTGCTAATGGAGGCCCCTTTTCATTGTATATGTGCTTTCAATCCATTCAGTCATTCACTGCACATTCCATATTTTTCTATTTGTGTAATGCATTCATAAATAACATTACGAGCTGCCAGAGTCTGGAAAATTAACAAATTTAATTTCCTTCCTTTCTTTTATCAACTAATACTTTGGGTTGTGTGATGTACATTCTCTATTCCAAAGGGTAAAAAAACAAACCCAAAAAACCCTATATATAAAGAAAGTGATATAATTATTTAGTACAATATTAGTAATATTGGAGATGTAATTTAGTATATGTATTTTTTAATATTTTTAGCAGTAGTATGTAATCCTTTATTTCTAACAATATTTGTGCCTCTTCTCTTCCCCCTCCCACCCCCTTAAACCCTACTTCAGGTATTTTTTTGCTGTTTTGGCAATCTTAACCATTTTGGGAGTTCTCAATGGATTGGTGCTGCTTCCTGTTCTTCTTTCACTCTTTGGACCATACCCTGAGGTCAGTAAAACTAATGGTGAACAGAAGAAATGATAATATTATTTCTCCCCCTGCAACCAACCCCCTTCTCTAGAAACTCTTTATTTTTTAAATTCTCTTGGATTTTTTAAATTTTTACTTTAAGTTTCTTGCCCTAGTTTTAATTTAAATCTTTATTAAATGTTATGTTTGTTTGTTTATTTGATATTCTTCTACTTTCTTATAGTTTTAAAGTATGTTTTTTAATAAGTATTGTTTTAGAGGCTGCAATCAACAAGCTAGATACAAGTGTAGGTATTAGGTAAGCTTTTAAAAGCAGAATGTCATATGCAAATATAAAACCAGGCTTTTCCCTAAGACTTTGCAAAAGACAGTTCCTTTTGTACACACACCTTCTCCTTTCCTACCCCACTGCCTCTGTTGCTTTCCTCAAAATATTTAACTCAGACCACCAAGGAGGCCTGTGTGGACTAACATTACACCAGTGGTGGTCCACAGACCACACCCTGATAACCATGGCCAGAAGTTTGCCAAAAGGTGCCTCCCACCCCCCAGTCCAGTCATCCCTCCCTGTGGTACCCTCTTGGCTCAAGCAAAAATCTTGGTGGGTGGAAGGCTCCACCTGGATGTTGAGGACTTTACAGTATAAAACCCAAGTCCAGCAAAAAAGGATTCATAGCTATCATCAAATTTGTATTTGTTTATTCATTACCTACACTTCAGTTAACACAATTATTGTGTTATGTATGGATATCTTTATCATGCATTATTAGAATCAGTAATGCTATGCTGCATGTTTATATATATGTATGTGTGCGTGTGTGTGCATAGAAATAAAACACAAGGTATGTATACAGTGCTAGTAATATTTGAGATGTATTTATTTTGGGTCTTAGTATTTGTGGTGGGTTAACTTTGGCTAACAGCCAAATGCCCACTCACCTGCTCACTCACTCCCCCTCCTCAGTGGGACAAGGGATAAAAAAAGCTCATGGGTCGAGATAAAGACAGGGAGATTGCTTACCGATTACTGTTTTGGGCAAAACAGACTCAACTTGGGAAAAATTAATTTAATTTATTGCCAATTACAATAGATTCAGGTAGTGAGAAACAAAACCAAACATTAAAACTACACCTTTCCTCCCCCTTTCCCATGCCCAACTTCACTCATTCACTCCAGACTCCTCTATCCCCACCCAAGCAGCACAGGGGAAGATTGGAGATGGGGATTATCATCAGTACATAGTGGTTTCTCTCTGCTGCTTCTCCCCTCTCACACTTTTCCCCTGCTCTGGTGTGGGCTCTCCCACAGGCTGCAGTACTTCAGGAAAAAAATAACTGCTCCAGCATAGGTCTTCCATAGGCTGCAATGAATATCTGCTCTGGTGCCATGGAGCACCTCCTCTTCCTTCTCTGACCTTGGTGTTCCCTCTGCTGTTTTCCTCTCTGTCTGGCGATTTCTGCCCTTTCTTAGATATGTTTTCACAGAGGCACCACCAGCTTCACTGACTGGCTTGGCTGTGGCCTGCAGTGGGGCTGTTGTGGAGCTGGCTGGACTTGGCTCTGTCCAGCACAGGGCAGCCCCTCACCTCTTCCCACAGAGGCCACCCCTGAAGACCCCCCCCTCCTGCTACCAAAGCCTTGCCACATACATCCAATACAGTGTTAATAAAACAGTTTTGACAAAAATACATAATCTCTTATATTCCTAGCAGTATACATGGCCTGTCCCTTATTCAAATATATATGTATGTATGTGCGTATATTGCAATTATGTGTGTCCATCTCTCTCTGCAACCAGCCACTGAACCATACTATACATACACATTTGAGATGATTTATGAAATCACGCTGAGGGGGGAGGCAAGTCCAGGAATTATTTGTATATTTATAAGTATAAGCATGTTCATGTACATATATGCACTTGCTGAGACAATGATACATAGAGGGATATGTATAATCCTATTTGCATACATCTCCAGAGATGGAGATCATGTCTCTCTTTCTTTCATGCATTTTTTCAGTGTAATACAGTGTTGATCAGAAAACTAGTGTTAAGGTTCTCATGGCATGAAAAGGTGTATTTGGCTAAAGAATATTTCTACCAAGTGCTAATAATAATAAGGGTAATGCTAATTGAATGATACTGAATGCTTGTAATTATAATTATCATTGTCATTATCAGGTTTCTCCAGCCAGTGGACGAAACAGATTACCTACTCCATCTTCTGAGCCACCCCTTAGCATCGTGAGGTTTGCACTGCCACCCGGGCACACAAACAATGGGTCAGATTCCTCTGATTCTAAGTACAGCTCTCAAACTTCAGTGTCAGGCATCAGTGAAGAGCTCCATCAGTATGAGGCTACTCAAGGCTCTGGGGCACCAGTCCATCAAGTAATAGTGGAAGCCACTGAGAATCCTGTCTTTGCAAGATCCACTGTAAGTAGCTCACATATTGACTGGAGGGAGGGCAAGAATATTTTTTTGTTTGGTTGGTTTTTTTTTAATTTAAATCTATTTCTGTGGGAAGGCTGTAATATTTCTTTCATGTTTCTGGCTGATTATGCTTTGTGACTGTGCCAAAATTTGGAGCACTTGTAGACAGGACGTGAAGGCTTTCCTTTAGAATCAAGTTGGGGGTAAAATTATGGTACCAAAGCTGAGGTCTTCAGCATGTGTAATTGCTGTTATATCATATTAGCACCAGCCACAAGAGAGAGCTCTCAGTCTAGTCAATGACCGTTCTGGGTGACCTCCAGGAAAGAAAGTGGGGAGAGGTTTAAAAGATCCAAACCTCTTCCACACAGCTCCCTGTGGGCCACCATCTCATATACCTCTTCTCTGGACAGCTCACTTGGGGAGAAAGATTGATAGAGCCCAGAAAAAATGAAGTTTCAGGGTTGTATCAAATCTTGGGTCTGTTCCATCTTGCTACTGGATTGGCATAACTGCGATTTCAAAGGAAAGTGAAAAAGCTCCATCTCCTGCTCCCCATGATGCTGCATGCTGAGCTGCAATGTGGATCTCTTTTTGTTCAGCAGAGGCCTAAAAATAGGTACAAGCACAGCCACATTTGAAGTTGGTCACGGTTTATTGACTGATGTGGCTGCTGTGCTTCACACTTTTTAAAGAAATCCAGAAACAGATTCCTACAGTCTGTACAAACTACCCCACTAACATCCTGTGTATGTACCCTGGGTGGAGCCTTTTCCAAATGCCTGCAATTCTGCTTTTTGAACCAGTTAAGATCAAGTGCTTGCTATCCACCCCTTTGAAAAGATGGAGCAGTATGTAGGAAGTGCATATATTTTCAGCTGTAGTCCTGTGTTTATCTGAAGTTATGCTTTCCAGGTTTTAACAACTTCAGACAAAAAATGTCTGGAAAAATCAACAGTTCTAAGACTCCAGAACACTACCTTTATAGAGTTAGAACCAGGACAATACCATTATAAATGTTGTTCCTGGGATAAAATATAAAAGAGTGTAGTATTTGTTTGCCTTGCTTTGTCAGAGGCATAACCATGTGTCTCCCTTTCAGGTGGTTCAGCCAGAGACAAGGTATCAGTCGAATCCCAGATTGCAATCAAATCCAGAGGCTGGCACTCAGCAGGCATGGCATCAGGGCAGACAACCAAAATGGGAAACAACAGAAGGGCTGTGGCCACATCCTTACTGTCCTTGCAGGGACACTTTTGAAATTTCTGCTGAATGGCATTCAGGACCTAGCAATAGAGGTTGCTTGGGCCACAAGGCTCATTCTCATAACATGAGAAGCCCAGTGTTTGGTGCCATGAGTGCCTCAGGACCAGCCTACTGCCAGCCTATCACTACTGTGACTGCCTCAGCTTCAGTGACTGTTGCTGTCCACTCTGTCATGCACAACCACAACTCTTGGAGAGGGAGCTTTCTGTCCTACAAGGGATACTATGAAGCTGATCATGGGCCATTTGAGGACCCCCACATGCCTTTTGATGTGTGGTATGAAAGAAGAAATTCTAAAGTAGAAGTTATAAAACTGCAATATGTTGAATGTGAAGAAAGGATACCTGGCAGCAACTCAGAATAAGGTAGATCTGTCTCCTGTAGCCAGTAGATTTGCCTGTCTTGGAAGATAAGAATTCTCTGAAGTACCTTTCCTTCAGGTAGGTTTACTTCTTAGTCCCTGATCATCTGGAATCTTCTGACCATGAATATAGTACGTTTTGTACTAGAAGTCAGGTTGGACAAGATAGTGCTTTCCAATGCTAAGAAGTTACAATGATCCAAACATAAACTACTCCAAGAGCCTTGCAAAGTGGGTGAGTACATATTATGATCCCAATTTACCAGAAGAGGAAAATGAAGCAAAGATGTTATGTAGCCCATTCAAAGCTATGTGATTGCATTTCCTGTTGATAGATAATAGAATCACAGAATGGTTTGGGTTGGAAAGGACCTTTAAAGATCATCTAGTTCCAACCCCCCTGCCATGGGCAGGAACATCTTTCACTAGATCAGGTTGCTCAAAGCCCATTCCAACCTGACCTTGAACACTTCCAATGATGGGGCATCCACAACTTCTCTGGGCAACCTGTTCCAGTGTCTCACCACCCTCATCGTAAAGCATTTCTTCCTTATGTCCAATCCAAATCTACCCTCTTTCAGTTTAAAAAACCGTTGCCCCTTGTCCTGTCGCTACAGGCCTTGATAAAAAGTCTCTCTCTGTCTTTATTATAAGCCCCCTTTATATATTGAAAGGCCGCAATAAGGTCTTCCCGGAGCCTTCTCTTCTCCAGGCTGAACAACCCCAACTCTCTCAGCCTTCTTCAGAGGAGAGGCGTTCCAGCCCTCTGACCATTTTCATGGTCCTCCTCTGGACCCGCTCTAACAGGTCCATGTCTTTCTTGTGCTGGGGACTCCAGCAGAGCTGCTCTCAGTCCCTTCATCCCCCAGCCTGTATTGATACCAGGAATTGCCCTGACCCAGGTGCAGGACCTTGCACTTGGCCTTGTTGAACTTCATGAGGTTTGCATGGGCCCACCTCTCAACCCTGTCAAGGTCCCTCTGGATGGCATCCCTTCCCTCCAGTGTGTTGACCACACCACACAGCTTGGTGTCATCAGCAACTTGCTGAGGGTGCACTCGATCCCACTATCTATGTCATTAATAAAGATATCAAACAGTACTGGTCCCAGTACAGACCCTTGAGGGACACCGCTTGTTACTGACCTCCATTTGGACATTGAGCCATTGACTGTAACTCTTTCGATGCGGCCATCCAGCCAATTCCTTACTGATCGAACAGTCCGTCCATCAAACCCATATCTCTCCAAGTTAGCACCAAGGATCTTCTGGGGGGACCATGTCAAAGGCCTTACAGAAGTCAAGACAGATGACATAAGTTGCTCTTCCCTTATCCATCAAGGCAGTCACTCCATCATAGAAGGCCACCAGATTAGTCAGGCACGATTTGCCCTTGGTGAAGCCATATTGGCTTTCCTCGAATTACCTCCCTGTCATCCATATACCTTGACATAGCTTCCAGCTAGCAACATAGCTGGCAGCAAACTTTACTGCCTCCATCTTTCGATATCTG